>NC_079189.1:139369682-139680330 GCF_029499605.1 Hyla sarda | reverse complement strand
TGCCTACTGGACTGATCCTCCATGTATCGAAAGGAATTTCTGTGAAAGGTCCCATCATGTACCCTTTCTGTACCTCAGCTTGAATGAGTGTGATAACTGTATCTGGATCCCTACTGGCTGACTGTAGATTGTGACATTCATGCGATTGTTGTGGCTAGAGATGAGCGAATCGAAGTTGACGAACCCGAATTCGTTACGAATTTCATGAAAAATTGTATTTGCAACGAATGCGAATATCGCCATGATTCGATCGCGCGAATCGCTTCATTAAACTTCATTTTACAGCGTTCCAGGCTATTGGAGATCTAAAATGGCGGATCCACGTGTGAGTACATGGGGCAAGGGATTATGGCAGGGTGGGAAACAGCGGCGGGAATGAATCACATGTGAGATGCAGCCTATCAGCATTCATTGACCCCTGTGATGTCAAAGCCCTATATAATAGGCAGCCATCTTTCTTCTCTTCATTTCGTCTATGCACTCAGAGATAGAGAGAACGGGACTGTGCGTTTCTGACTAGCTTATACCACAGCGTTACACTGAAACTGCTAGTCACATCAGCATTGGGGAAAGACAGGAGTGCAGAGTGCTTTGCTGTTCACACTAAGAAGGATCATTGATAGCTAAACCGCCTATTCACATTATTGAGCATTGCAGCAGAGAGGGGCAGATAGCAGTCTACTATTCTGTATCTGTAACAATTCTAGATACAGGGAAAGTCCTGACTCCTGGCAAAAGTAATCACCTGCTGGTGTTTTTAAAAAATACTTATTTTTTCTGCGTATAGTTGCACATATTATTGCCCTCATCAGTGCATACCGCATAGGTACATCCAAGTATTGTACCATTTAGTACCTGTTAATCTGTCAAGGTGCTCCATACTGTCAAAGTCCAAACAATAGTATTCACCGGCTGGTGTTTTACAAAAATACAGAGTTTTTCCTGCATTTAGTTGCGCATATTACTGCCCGTATCAGTACATACTGCATAGGTACATCCAAGTAGTGTACCATCTTGTACCTGTTAATCTGTAAAGGGCCTACATACTGAGAAAGGACAGCCATAAGTAATCACCTGCTGCTGTTCTAGACAAATACTGTTTAAAGAGTAGTGTAGCGTATTGTAATACCATCATAAACGCACTAAGTATGTCAGGCAGAGAAGTGCCAGGACGTGCACAGAGGAGTGGCAGTGGACTAAATACTACAGGCAGAGTTGGCAGCAGACTTGGGGCGAGTGGCAGCAGAAGTCGCAGCGAGAGGCCTGAGCTCCGGTTATAAGCCAGCGGTCGTGTCTCGACCAGCAACCCATCTGCCGTCATCGATTGGTTAACACGCTCATCCACATCATCACAAGTGACATCTGACATCCCCAGTCAACAGTCGGTGGGTTCCTCAGACACAACCCTCAGTTGGCATGGCCCAGGAGAAGTCCCTGTTCTACCATTGCCTTTGTCCTATGCTGTTCCCTCTCCTAAAGAAGTATCTTATGCTCTGGGATCATCTCCCCTATTTACTGAGGACGATCTAATAGAGGACAGTCAGCAGCTACTGGCCAGCAAAGAAGGGGAGGAGACATGCGCCGCTTGCTCCACTAGGCAGCCAAGTAGTGATGCGGAGAGTGACGTGGGAGGCGGTGTTGCAAGGTTTCAGGTTCCTGAAGCAGACACTGTTGGGGAACCTGAGGAGGACATCAGTGACGTGCACACACCTGTTGATGATGATGAAGCCGGTCGCAATTGGGAGCAGGGTGCAGAAGGGGCTTCATCATCATCAGGAGAAAAGAGTTGCAGGTTGCCCTTGAGGCAGCAAGGTGGTAGCACGGTTGGCAGTCAGCGTGGTGGCAGGAGTGGAAACTCAGGAGCCAAACGTGCCCGGGGGAGACCACCTGCTTCGCAGCAGCCTACCTTTCAGGGAGGTAGTGGAAAAGGGGTTCCTGGAGACAGCGCCAGTAGCAGTCAATTAGTGCAGACTGCGGGTGGGAAAATCAGCTACTCGGCGGTGTGGCAGATTTTCATCAGGCATCCGGAGGAGGTTCACATAGCCACATACATCTGTCGGCAGAAGGTGAAGCGTGGCCAGGGTCCCAATGTCGGCACCACGGCCCTGCATCAACACATGCTTTGCCGCCATAAAGCGGCCTGGGAGAACCGTGGCTCCGATGTAGTGGTCCAGCCTGCTGTATCACCCAGTGGCCATCCGCTCCCTCCTTCATCCAGCCAAGGCTCCACCACCTCAGCCGAAGAGAGTTGTGTGTCAAACCCTCCTTCTGTCGATCCTGCTTCTCACGCTTTTAGTCAGCCATTCCGCCAACAATCCATCGGCGAAGCCATGTCCAAGAGACAACAGTATGCGCCCACTCATCCAATGGCACCGAAGTTGAATGTGCTCCTGTCCAAGTTGCTGGTGTTGCAGTCCCTCCCTTTTCAAGTGGTGGACTCTGCACCTTTCAGAGAATTGATGGCTTGTGCCGAGCCGAGGTGGAGAGTCCCAATCCGTCATTTATTTGCGAAGAAGGCAGTACCAGCCCTACATAAGTTTGTACAAGAGAAGGTGGGCCAGTCCTTGAGCCTGTCGGTGTGTTCAAAAGTGCACGGCAGCGCCGACGTGTGGAGCTGTAACTACGGGCAGGGACAATACTTGTCTTTTACGGCCCACTGGGTAAATGTGGTTCCTGCACAGCCACAACAGCAACTTGGACAGGTCACATTGCTTCCTCCTCCACGCTCTTGCTCTCAGGCAGTTGGTCCTGTTACAGTGTGCAACGCCACCTCCTCATCCCCCACCGTGTCCTCGGCCTCCACTGCACGTCCAAATCTCGGTGGCCCTTCATCGTACCATGTATGTATGGCAAGGCTGTTCTTCACATGGTTTGCCTTGGCGAACGGAGTCACACAGGGGAGGAACTGCTAAAGTTCATTCATAAAGAAATCCGAGTATGGCTTACTCCACGAAATCTGGAAATGGGAACCATGGTGACCAACAACAGGAAGAACATTGTGTCCGTGCTGCGACAAGGAAGTGTGAAACATACGTCCTGCATGGCACACGTGTTGAATCTGGTTGTCAAGCACTTCCTCAATTCTTCACCCCATTTTCAAAACATCCTCAAAATGGCAAGGAAACTGTGCATGCACTTCAGCCACTCGTACAACGCCAAGCACACCTTCCTTGAGCTGCAGCGTCAGAACGGTATTCCACAACATAGTCTTATTTGTGACGTTGCCACACGTTGGAATTTCACCCTCCATATGTTGGACAGACTATACGAACAAAGAAAATCCATCACCGATTTCTTGATGATCCAAGCAGATAGGAGTACTCCCCTGTTTAACTTCAATGTGAACCAGTGGCAGCTCATACGTGACACCTGCCGTTTGCTGAGGCCCTTTGAGGAAGCCACATTATTTGTAAGTCGCCTGGATTACGCCATGAACGACACAATTCCACTCCTACATTTCCTACAACAAATGATTGAAACCATGGCTGGTCACGGCAATGGAGACGTTGCGCCTACATCTCAAGGCTACATGAGCCCTGTGGGGGCTGAACTGGAGGAGGAGGATGATGAGGGAGAGAGCGGAGCACAGTTTAGGTTGGATGAGATGGCCGGTGTTTCTAGTCATCGGACAGGAGAGGAGGAGCAGGAGCAGCCAGAGGGTTATGAGGAAGGCGAGACAGAAGACCCGACACACCGTGGCAGTATGCAGTGGATATGGAGGCAGGTAGTCCCTCCGAGTCACTGGCACAAATGGCACGATGCATGCTCAGTTGCTTGCGTAGAGACCCCTGAATTGTCAAAATTCATCAGCGGGATGACTTTTGGATCTCCACCTTATTAGACCCTCGCTACCATCCCAGAATGGGGGCATTTTTTTACACCCACTGAGAGGGAGGACAAACTGACCTACTACAGAGAGATTCTACGTAGTCAGTTGGCCGATGCCTATCGGCCACATGGTCCATCCACTCGCAGGTCTGACTTGGGGGGCCCTCTGCGCTCACCTTCCACTGCCATGGCTGCTGGGGGAGGGGTGGCAGGAGCAGTACCAGCAAAATCAGCAGCAGCCTGAGTCTACAGTCGCTGATGAGTAGCTTTCTTCACCCGCATAGTGAAGCAACTCATCAGCAGCAGGTAGACATGGAGCAGGACCTGAAACAGCAGGTGGTGGCATACCTTGACATGACCATGCCAACAACCATTGAAGATCCGCTGGACTTCTGGGCAGCCAAACTTGATTTATGGCCGCAACTAGCAGAGTTTGCCCTGGAAAAGCTGTCCTGCCCAGCCAGTAGTGTGCCATCAGAGCGGGTGTTTAGTGCAGCCGGGGCCATAGTCCATCCAAGGTGAACTCGTCTGTCCACTAAAAATGTGGAGATATTGACGTTTGTCAAGATGAATCAGGGATGGATGAGCCAGGATTTCCAGCCACATATGCCAGATGCCTCAGAGTAGATTGACCATGCTGCTACACCAACATTTCCCAATTATGGCTGGTTATGAAACCCTCTTGGGTTATCAACTAGGGTTATGAAACCCTCTTTGGTACTGTGATTGCCTGCTCCTGGCTCATCCTGTGTCTTTCAGGAACTACTTGCCTCACTGATGCTTCTGGCCTTGTGCCTTTAATTTTTGGAAGTTTAGCAGTAGCTAAATACATGCTTAATGCAAATGTCAACATTGATCTTTAAATGTAAGGGGTTATGAAACCTTCTTGGGTACTGCGAATGCCTGCTCCTGACTCATCCTGTGTCTTTAAGGAACTACTTGCCTCACTGATGCTTCTGGCCTTGGGCCTTTAATTTTTGGATGTTTAGCAGTAGCTAAATATATGCTTAATGCAAATGTCAACATTGATCTTTAAATGTAAGGGGTTATGAAACCCTCTTGGGTACTGCGAATGCCTGCTCCTGACTCATCCTGTGCCTTTCAGGAACTACTTGCCTCACTGGTGCTTCTGGCCTTGGGCCTTTAATTTTTGGATGTTTAGCAGTAGCTGAATACATGCTTAATGCAAATTTCAACATTGATCTTTAAATGTATGGGGTTATGAAACCCTCTTGGGTACTGCGAATGACTGCTCCTGACTCTTTCTGTGTTTTTCAGGAACTACTTGCCTCCCTGATGCCTCAGGCCTTGGGCCTTTAATTTTTGGATGTTTAGCAGTAGCTAAATACATGCTTAATGCAAATTTCAACATTGATCTTTAAATGTAAGGGGTTATGAAACCCTCTTGGGTACTGCTCCTGACTGCTCCTGACTCATTCTGTGTCTTTCAGGAACTACTTGGCTCCCTGATGCCTCGGGCCTTGGGCCTTTAATTTTTGGATGTTTAGCAGTTGCTAAATATATGCGTAATGCAAATTTCAACATTGATCTTTAAATGTAAAGAGTTATGAAACCCTCTTGGGTACAACAAACCTGCTCCTGACTCATCCTGTGTCTTTCAGGAACTTCTTGCCTTACTGATGCTTCTGGCCTTGGGCCTTTCATTTTTGGAAGTTTAGCAGTAGCTAATTCATGCTTAATGCAAATTTCAACAATGATCTTTAAATTCTCGGTGCTCTGCCAGGGCCTTCACCTACCCTGCCGGGGCCGATCCGAGGACCTCACTAAACCATCCAATCGGTAGTAGAGAACTGCGGTGTGTACAAAGGGCAGGGACTTAATGAACCCGAGCTTATGACCTGCACTTAGTTGGGATTCTTCTTTACTGGCAAATAATTGCAATCCCTGATCCCTATCACGAACGGGGTTCAGCGAGTTACCCGCACCTGTCGGTGAAAGATAGACACACGCTGGTCCGTTCAGTGTAGCGCGCGTGCAGCCCAGGACACCTGTTATTGCTCGATCTCGCGATTGATCGTGCAATGTAAGGGGTTATGAAAGCCTCTTGGGTATTGCTGATGCCCACTCCTGACTGCTCCTTTCAGGAACTACTTGACTTCATGATGCTTCTGGGCTTGGGCCTTTAATTTTAGGATTTTTGAAATACATACATACATGCTTAATTTAAATTTCAACATTTATGGTGCAATGTATGGGGTTATTAACCCCTTAAGGACCAGGGGTTTTTCCATTTTCGTTTTTTGCTCCTTGCCTTTAAAAAATCATAACTCTTTAAATTTTGCACCTAAAAATCCATATGATGGTTAATTTTTTGCGCCACCAATTCTACTTTGTAATGACATCAGTCATTTTGCCCAAAAATCTACGGTGAAACGGAAAAAAAATCATTATGCGACAAAATTGAAAAAAAAATGCCATTTTGTAACTTTTGGGGGCTTCCGTTTCTACGTAGTACATTTTTTGGTAAAAATGACACCTTATCTTTATTCTGTAGGTCCATACGATTAAAATGATACCATACTTATATAGGTTTGATTTTGTCGGACTTCTGGAAAAAATCATAACTACATGCAGGAAAATTAATACGTTTAAAATTGTCATCTTCTGACCCCTATAACTTTTTTATTTTTCCGTGTATGGGGCGGTATGAGGGCTCATTTTTTGCGCCGTGATCTGAAGTTTTTAACGGTACCATTTTTGCATTGATAGGACTTATTGACTTAAATTATATAAAAAGTGACCAAAAATGCACTATTTTGTATTTGGAATTTTTTTGCGCGCACGCCATTGAACGAGCGGTTTAATTAATGATATATTTTTATAATTCGGACATTTCCACACGCGGTGATACCATATATGTTTATTTTTATTTACACTGTGTTTTTTTCAAACTTTTAATAGGGGAGGAGTTAAATGATCTTTATTCACTTTTTTTTTTCACTTTTTTTTTGCAGTGTTGTAGGTCCCATAGGGACCTATAACACTGCACACACTGATCTTCATCATTGATCACTGGTTTCTCATGGGAAACCAGTGATCGACGATTCTGCCGCATGACTGCTCATGCCTGGATCTCAGGCACTGAGCAGTCATTCGGCGATCGGACAGCGAGGAGGCAGGTAGGGGCCCTCCCGCTGTCCTGTCAGCTGGTCGGGATGCCGCGATTAGCCGCGGCTATCCCGAACAGCCCGACTGAGCTAGCCGGCAACTTTCACTTTCACTTTTAGCCGCGCAGCTCAGCTCTGATCGGCACTGCGCGCTATTAGAGGCGGGTCCCGGCTTCACTATGACGCTGGGCCCGCCGTGATATGACGCGGGGTTACTGTGTAACCCCGCGTTATATCAGAAGAGCAGGACCAAGGACTTACCGGTATGTCCTTGGTCCTTAAGGGGTTAAACACTCTTGGGTAGTGTTTTTTTCAAATTTTCTGATAATCATCACAGTAATAAACTCGAATTTTCCAGAATAATAACCATTACACCATTGAACGCTTGTTGCGTGTGATTTTTTTATTAAAATTTTCAAAAAAAATACAGAGAGGGATGAACTCTGCTTCTTTATTTCATAAAATTTTTTTTTAGAGAAGAATGTCTTTTAGTGGTCCACCGTCCTGCATTATAGAGTCTCCTGGAGTCTTGGATATGCGCTTGTTCTTAAACAAAGGTACAAAAAACTAAAATGGCCAATCAGGGCTATGGAGACGTTGCGACTACATCTTACGGCCACATGAGCCCTGTGGGTGCTTGTGAGATTAGGTCCTTTGTACCCACACGGCGGGGTCCGGGACACACATTTTGATTTAAATTTCAAATAAAAAAATCAGACATTTCAATGGTCTCCTCATGCTGCAGCCAACTCCAGTCTGCGTCATTCAGGTAATATATAGAGAGCACCCGCTGTCCTAAAATTTCGTCAACATTTTTTGTCAAAAATGTTTGTCTTTTTTATTAGGGATTGTGAAGCTTTGGTGCGTACTCATGCATCAGCCAACTCCAGGCTGTGTCATACTCTATAGTGTTTACCGCTTTACAGAGTTTAGTATCATCTGCAAAGATTGCTACTTTACTATTCAACCCCTCTACAAGGTCATTAATAAATATATTAAACAGGACAGGACCCAAGACTGACCCCTGTGGTACCCCACTAGTAACAGTCACCCAATCAGAATAAGTACCATTAATAACCACCCTCTGTTTCCTATCACTGAGCCAGTTACTTACCCACTTGCACACATTCTCCCCCAGCCCAATCCTTCTCATTTTATGCATCAATCTTTTATGTGGAACCGTATCAAATGCTTTGGAAAAATCCAGATCTACGACATCCAGCGATTGCCCCTGGTCCAGTCTGGAGCTCACCTCCTCATAAAAGCTGATCAGGTTAGTTTGACAGGGACCAATCCCTCACAAAGCCATGCTGATATGGAGTCATACATTTATTTTTAGCAAGATATTCCAAAATAGCATCTCTTAGAAAACCCTCAAACAATTTACATAAAACCGAGGTTAAACTAACAGGACTATAATTCCTTGGGTCACCTTTTGTCCCCTTTTTAAATATTGGCACTACATTTGCCATGCGCCAGTCCTGGGGAACAGTCCCTGTTACTATGGAGTCCATGAATATTAAATATAGGGGACTGTCTATTACATTACTTAATTCTTTTAGAACACGGGGGTGAATGCCATCTGGACCTGGTGATTTGTCTATTTTGATTTTTTGTAGCCAGCACTGTACTTCTTCCTGTGTTAGACAGGTGACCTGTACTGGGGAGTTTACCTTATCACTTTCATTTTTGACCTTTTTGCTATTTATATAGTTTAAGAAAATTTTGGGGTTAGTTTCACTCTCTTGGGCAATGAGTCTTTCTGTCTCTATTTTTGCGGCTTTTATCTGTTTTTTACATATTTTACTTTTTTCTCTTTAGCTTTTTAATGCTTTTTCACTGCCGTCCTGTTTTAGTCATTTAAATGCTTTATTTTTGTCATTTATTGCCCCCTTAACGTTTTTATTCATCCATATTGGTTTTCTTTTATTTCTGACCCTTTTATTCCAATAAGGTATATACATCTTACAGTGAGAGTTTAAGATATTTTTAAAAGTCTTCCATTTAGTTTCAGTATTGTTCTTTTTGAGGACATTATCCCAATTTATATTGTTAAGGGCTTCTCTGAGTTGATGAAACTTTGCCTTCCTAAAATTCATTGTTTTTGTGGCCCCTCGCGAGATTCCCTTATTGAAGAACAAGTTATAATGTATTATATTATGATCACTATTTCCTAAGTGTCCTTCTATTCGCACATTAGTTACTCTGTCAGGTCTGTTGGTTAATATTAAGTCTAGTAGGGCGCCCCCTCTGGTCGGGCCCTGCACCATTTGGGACAGATAATTGTCTTTAGCTATAGTCAGAAATCTGTTTCCTTTATGAGATTCACAGGACTCAGTTTTCCAGTTTATATCAGGATAGTTAAAGTCCCCCATTATTATCACCTCATTCTGATTTGCTGCCTTGTTTATTTGCCTCTGTAATTGATCTTCTGCCTCTTCCGTTATATTTGGTGGCTTATAGCAAACCCCTATGAGAATTTTTTTTATTTTTATCTCCATATATTTCTACCCATAATGACTCCACATTATCGTTTCCCTCCCATATATCCATCCGCAGTGCAGCCTTCAGACTGGACTTTACATAAAGAAAAACTCCTCCCCCTTTCTATTTTGTCCGATCCTTCCTGAATAGACTATAACCCTGTATGTTGACCGCCCAGTCACAGCTATCGTCCAACCAAGTCTCTGTTATACCGACTATGTCATAATTCTCCTCAGACATTATCAACACCAGATCGTCAGTTTTATTGGACAGACTTCTGGCATTAGTCAACATGCAATTTAATGGTGTATGTTTCTTTTTTTCTATGAAGCCTATTCCTATTAACTATTCTAACCCCCTCCGCCCTCCGCTCCACCCCCAGGTACATTAATAAGGCCCCCCTCTCTATCTACACTATCTTCCCCCTCTATGTTGTTCCCTCCCCCCAGTCCCTAGTTTAAACACTCCTCCACCCTTCTAGCCATCTTCTCCCTAAGCACAGCTGCACCCTCACCATTGAGCAGCAGCCCGTCCCTATGGTAGAGCCGGTAACCGACAGCAAAGTCGGCCCAGTTCTCCATGAACCCAAACCCCTCCTTCCTACACCAACTTCTGAGCGCCTTGTTTACCTTGCTAATCTCCCGCTGCCTCTCTGGTGTGGCTCGTGGAACAGGTAATATTTCAGAAAATATTACCTTGGAGGTCCTTGCCTTAAGCATACGGCCTAAGTCCCTGAAATCATTTTTAACCTGTTAAGGACACAGGGCGTTACCTGTACGCCCTGCGCCTGGTGTTTAAAACGGGGTCACGCCGTGACCCCGCATCACAAAGGGTCGGTCCTGATAGCTGGGAGCCTGGGCTAATAGCGCGCGGCACAGATTGTTGTGCCGCGCGCTATAAACCCTTCAAAGTAAAAGTAAAAGCTTCCCGGCAGCTCAGTCGGGCTGATCGGGACATCGCGATTTTATCACGATAGTCCCAATCAGCCTGACACCAGTGGAGGTCCCCTCACCTGTCTCCGTCGCGTCTGAACGGCGTTTGATTGCTCCAAGCCTGAGCTACAGGCTTGAGCAATCGAGCCCCTAGAACGCTGATCCATGCAAAGATATGGCTTTGCAGGGATCAGGGTAAAAGATCAGTGTGTGCATTGCTATAGCCCCCTATGGGAGCTATAACACTGCAAAAAAAGGAGGGAAAAAGATAATAAAGGTCATTTAACCCCTTCCCTAATAAAAGTTTAAATCACCCCCCTTTGCCCATAAAAAAAAGAACTGTGTAAATAAAAATAAACATATGTGGTATCGCCGCGTGCGTAAATGTCCGAGCTATAAAAATATATTGTTAATTAAACCGCACGGTCAATGGCGTATGCGCAAAAAAATTCCAAAGTCCAAAATAGCGTATTTTTGGTCAAAAAGTCCGATCAATGCAAAAACTTCAGAACACGGCGCAAAAAATGAGCCCCCATACCGGCCCATACGCAGAAAAAGAAAAAAGTTATAGGGGTCAAAAGATGACAATTTTAAACGTATACATTTTCCTGCATGTAGTTATGATTTTTTTCAGAAGTACGACAAAATCAAACCTATAAATGCAGGATATCATTTTAACCGTATGGACCTACAGAATAAAGATAAGGTGTCATTTTTACAAAAAAATGCACTGTGTAGAAATGGAAGCCCCCAAAAGTTACATAATTACATTTTTCCTTCAATTTTGTCGCACAATGAATTTATTTTCCGTTCCGTTTATTTTCTAATGTCACTGCAAAGTAGAATTGTTGGAGCAAAAAATAAGCCATCATATGGAATTTTATGTGCTGAGAAGGTGATGAGGAAAAAATTTAAATGCAAAAATGGAAAAACGCTGAGCCCTTAAAGGTTAAGGACACTCCACCTACCTCTTACTTTGTCATTGGTGATATTATGTACCATGTCCGCTGGATCCTCTCCAGCCCCACCCAGCAACCTGTCAACCCGATCCGCGATGTGCCGAACTCGAGCGCCAGGAAGACAACACACTGCTTGGCGATCCCGGTCTTTGTGACAGATCACCCTGTCTGTCCCGCTAATAATTGAGTCCCCCATTACCAATACCTGTCTGGCCTGCCCTGCACTCCTCCCTCCCTCCTTACTGGAGCAGATACCCCCCTGGCGGTCAGAGGCAGTATCTTGCTACAGTACTGCTAGCTCTGAAATGGCATCCCCCCTCATCTGTCAACTGGGCAAACTTGTTGGGGTGTGCCAGTTCAGGACAAGCCTCCCTGACACTTTTCCCTCTACCCTGTTTTCTAACTGTAACCCAGCGAACTGCCTGACTGTCCTGCACCTCCGTCCCACTATCCGCCCCCACCTCTACCCCAGAGAGTACTTGCTCAGTGAGCAGGAGACTTCTCTCTGGGTGCTTAGTCTCTACAGATCGATGTCTGGGTGCTGTTTTTGTTGGACTGGTTATATATATATATATATATATATATATATACACAGTATAGGTTTATATATATATATATATATATATATATATATATATATATATATAGACATGTCTGGGTGCTTAGGCCTTCACTAATTGCAAAACCAAACAGGAAAAAGTACTTAGTTCAGCATTTTCTTAAACACTCTATAAACCTTCTATAGAATCTGCCATCTACAGTGAGGAAACGGCAAAGAGAGGGAACTCTCAGCTGAGCGTTTCTAACTCTGTTTGTTCTCAGCATCAAGTCTGCCACATTTCAAAACGTTTGATAATTAAAACTCCCCAGCAGTCACAGTGTTTTGTTGTGACCATCCTCACAATAATTACATCAGTGGCTATCTCCTCCATTTCATCAGTATTTACACAGTTACTGTGCATGCTCCATTCATTCTCTATTGGCTTTCCAAGGTTGCCAAGTTGGGAAATTGAAGGTAGGAAGCACACACTGCTTTGACTACTTAGATTATGTAATTGTGATTGAACATGGCATCTTGGTAGGTAAAAGACTGGAGGCAGATGTGATCCTATAGAGTAGACTCATCTTCTGAGTCCCCTTCATATGTCCCCTGTGCTCAAGGAATAAAGTATATAATGTACAGAAAGTTAAAGAAAAAAGGAAAGAAGTCTGAGAGCATAGCACTTGGGTCTTGAATATGGTTCCAGCTTCCTTGCTTCTGTCCTGTATGCCGTGCTATGCCTGCCCATCTTATGGATATTCATAATTCTTATATTCAAAAGAAAAATGAACATGCATACTATAGTCGGGCATAGCACAACATACAGGACGGAGGCAGGGAGGCTCAGCAAGCCGGCTCCTTGCCACCATTGCATGCTGAAAAATATTACTACTACAGCAACGGGGGCCATACTCTATCTTAACCCCATACAAACGGCTGCACCAATTTAAGGAAGTGATAATTAATTTTACTCCTGTTTACCCAGACTATAACCCAGTGTATTGCTATTTTTGGCCATCTGCCTTTCATTGTGAATATTTACAGAGATTATCAGGCTCTTGTTTGTTGTTTATTGCCTTTTTAACATCAGATGTCAGCCATGAGGGGGTTTTGTTTTAATTGTTTATACTTGTTTCCCATAGGAATAAACTTAGCAGTATAGTTACTTAGTGTTGATTTGGAAATATCCCATTTATCATCAGTATCAGTATTTGATAACAACTCCTCCAGGTCTATGCCGTAAAATCTCCCTTATCACCACTCTACCCACCTCGGGCAGCCCTCTCTATTTGTGTATGCAGCTGACTATCTCCTAAGTGGTGTTGGGAGTGGGGGTGGGGGGTCTTTAGATTACACCAAAAATAATATTTTTTATGTTTACCTGAGTTTGTAATTCTACCCACATGAATTCCACATCTTGCCAGTCACCACCCACTATTTTATCATTCACACTGACTGTCATATCACTTCTAATATGCAGACATATTGCTCCACCTTTCCTGCTAACTCTATCCGGATTGACAGCCCAGTCATGCAGGAGTCTAGCCATGTATCAGAGACAAAAACTACATCAATGTGTCCCTTCAATATCAAGGCCTTAAGCTCCCCCAATTTGCTTGCTAGACTCCTGGCATTTGTGAACATGCAAAAATTCCAGAAGTCTAGGCAGAGATAAAGTCAGGGTGCCAGCATATGTTCGCAATGGAAAGTGGGGAAAAAGCAGATGCCAGACACCTCTGATGGCTGCTTATGTCCCCGTGAACAAAAGAGTTGGGCAGTTTAAAGGCAACATGCTCAACCCCTCCTTCTTTGCCATCATGTCAAAATCTGGTAGCCCCCCTTCCCCCTATATATTAGACATTACGGGGGAGATATATCAAAACCAGTGTGGAGGGAAAGTTGGCAAGTTGCCCATAGCAACCAATCAGATTGCTTCTTTCATTTTTGAAAAGGCCTATAAGAAGTGAAAGATTCACTCTGATTGGTTGCTATGGGCAACTGGTCAACTTTTCCAATGCACGGATTTTGATAAATCTCCCCCGTAATGTGTAATGTGTATGGCCAGCTATATTCACTACACAGCCTAATTTAAAAGCATAATGCTGCTGCCAAACAGTCCACAATGTATTGTAAAATGCTGCTGCCTCTAAAGCCTTTTTTTTACAATACAATGTGAATTGGTTATTAGCCTGGATTCACACATAGTATTTTGGTCAGTTTTTTTAGTGGGTCCAAAACACATAAAACATATACACATCTTTCCATTTAGTTTCCCTCTATGTTGGTTTTACTCCTAGTTTTGGCTAAAAAATACTGACCAAAATTGTAAACCCAGCTTCTTGAATGAATTAACTGTATCAGTGGCAGACTCTTGGTGAAGTGACACCTGTAAAAATACAGTGCCCATCAGAGGGCCATCAATTTTCATTTAGATCACTCAACAAATTTAAATGTGGCCTTCCTAGAGAGGACGACAAATAGAGGGCGATTATATCAGCTTAAACTTTACTAAACAATTAGCATCTAAATTGGCCACAAGCTGTGTTGTTCCCTAAAACCAAAACAAATGGTCAGCAGCATTTGCAAATAAACTCTTCCCCAAGTGAATCAGAAAAGGCCTGGAAAGAAACTGATCCATTACTGTCCTATTGTTAAAGGCTGTTCCATTATGCAAATTTTTAATCCCAGAAAAAAAAACTCCTTAAAGACTTATTTTCAAACCAACAAAGAATCCTATCTGCAGACTGATAATGGCGAACACACAGTGGATTTACTTCCCTGCATACATATAGTGGACTGTTTACACTTCATTATGCTTACCAAGTTAATTGACCATTATTATGTAATTGCACTATTACAAGGGTAATCAAAGATGGTTAATAGGAAGTAGTCAGTATTTTGAGAAACCACTTGTTATATTAATGGGTTGATAAATGCAATGTAGATGGCAATCATGAAAGAGACAGGGGCAGAGAGGCTGGCACTGCTTACGGTCTCAGTAACATCCTGCTCCAGCAATTATGGGACTGGTACAAGGCTGCACAATAGTCCAATAATAGTGGAGTTCAGCAATGAAAATTAAGCAAGTACAAACACTTTCTATAGCCATGAAGAAAAGCAGCACTCACCAAAGGTTGTTTCCTTAATCTTTTTTGCAGCGACATACAACAGTGGTCCACTGAGCAACAGCCATTTCCTGGTCTGCGCTTCTTCTGGCTCAAAGTGATACATCATGGCGCTGGGTCAGGCTTATGAAAGCGTGCCTACCATGGTTATCAGATTAACAAAAGTAATTTACATAGAAATCCAATAATAGTCATATATACATAAATAGACAATTACACAAATACACTTAATCAACTTTGTCATTAAAACCAAGTAGGCCATGTGCACACATTTCCACAAAAAAAGTATTTTTGATGATAACTTCTTACCATAGGGGGTACACCATTTGAAGTCCAGCAAAACAAAAAACATCAGGGATACCAGCATGCATATTTTTTTTTACATGGTCAGTTAAGGGAGGGGAACCCACACCTGATCTAACTGACTTACAGTATTCCCAGAAGTGCACATATAAATGGGGGATCGTTTTGCCTATACAAAACAGGCTGTAAAGGCGGACTATAGTGTACACAGCAAATTACATCTTACACGTTATCAATTGATTTATTGTGCAAGCTACACCACCCAGCTTTTCAAATCTAGCATTCAGGTTATAACTGCACCAGGCACTGTGGCCACACCTCTTATTTTTTCTTGGGGGAGCTCTATCCAACAAGGTATTGGCCTGAGTGTCAAAATAGTAGCTAGATAAATAATTGCCTAATGTCCTATTGCAATGGTAGGGGACCCGAGGCAGCCTTAGTGGTATGTCTCTTACTTGAGGAATAGTTTAGATGCCTGTAATGGCATATTACAGTATGTATTGAGCTACAGTGGGGAGAAAAAGTGTTTGATTCATTTTGCAAGTATTTAAATCCAATTTTGCAAGTTTTCCTACTTACAAAGCATGTAGAGGTCTGTAATTTTTATCATAGGTACACTTCAACTGTCTGAGACGGAATCTAAATTGAAAATACAGAAAATCACATTGTACGGTTTTAAAAATATGAATTTGCATTTTATTGCATGACATACTGTAAGTATTTGATCACCTACCAACCAGTAAGAATTCTGGCTCTTACAGACCTGTTGTTTTTTTCTTTAAAGGGGTTATCCAGGAATAGAAAAACAGGTAATTTCTTTCCAAATCCACTCCCTGTCTGTATCCAGGTTGAGTGTGGTTCTGCAGCTCAGTTCCATTGAAGTGAATGGAGCCAAGTTGTAATACCACACCCCACCTGGAGACAGACAGGAAGTGTTTTTTTTTTAAAGAAATTACCTCTGTTTTTCTATTCCTGGATAACCCCTTTAAGAAGCCCTCCTGTTCTCCACTCATTACCTGTATTAACTACACCTGTTTGAATTCGTTACCTGTATAACATACACCTGTCTACACACTTAATCAGACTCCAACCTCTCCACAATGGCCAAGACCAGAGAGCTGTACAAGGACATCAGGGATAAAATTGTGCTTGGATGGGCTACAGGACAATAGACAAGGCAACAACTGTAGGTGCAATTATTAGACTATGGAAGAAATTCAAGATGACAGTCAATCTCCCTTGGTCTTGGGTCCATGCAAGATCTCTCCTTGTAGGGCATCAATGATCATGAGGAAGGTGACGGATCAGGCCAGAACTACACGGCAAGACCTGGTCAATGACCGGAAGAGAACTGGGACCACAGTCTCCAACTGGGACCACAGTCTCCAAGAAAACCATTAGTAACACACTACGCCATCATGGATTAAAATCCTGGAGCGCAAGTATTGTCCCCCTGCTCAAGCCAGTGCATGTCCAGGCCTGTCTGAAGTTTGCCAATTGCCATCTTGATGATCTAGAGGAGGAATGGGAGAAGGTCATATGGTCTGATAAGACAAAAATAGAGCTTTTTGGTCTAAACTTCACTCGCCGTGTTTAGAGGAAGAAGGATGAGTACAATCACAAGAACACCATCCCAACTGTGAAGCATGGAAGTGGAAACATCATTATTTGGGGCTGCTTTTCTGCAAAGGACGACTGCACTGGACAACTGCACTGTATCAAGGGGAGGATGGATGGGGCCATGTATTGCAAGATCTTGGCCAACAATCTCCTTCCCACAGTAAGAGCATTGCAGATGGGTCATGGCTGGGTCTTCCAGCATGACAACAACCCAAAACACACAACCAGGGCAACTAAGGAAAGACTCTGTAAGAAGCATCTCAAGGTCCTGAAGTGGCCTAGCAAGTCTCCAGACCTGAACCCAATAGAAAATCTTTGGAGGGAGCTGAAAGTCCATATTGCCCAGCGACAGCCCCAAAACCTGAAGGATCTGGAGAAGTCTGTGTAATGTCCCAATACAGGTACATGGTCCTATACTACCTGTAGGCCCTGTCAGGTTGAGTCCCTCAGTGACCTGGGGGCTCCCATGCAGGATCTACCCCTGTTGTCTCCCTGTTGGTTTTATATGGTGTGTATGTCACTTTAATGCTTAGACAGGATCCTTATGTCTAGATAGTCTGGAGGACCTGTGGGAGGTCTCAAGAACCTGTGAGTAAGCCTGTCACATGTTATGTTATGTAGTCACCTGGTTTGTCATCATATGTACTTCCAGATAGCACCAATTTAACCTATGACCCATAGCTTGACCAATGGGCCTTAGTCCAGCTCCTCACTATATAAAGGGGTGGCCATTTGCAATTCGCTCTCTTGGATCTTACCATCTAATCTGAGAACAAGTCTTTGCTGAGGCAGCAAGCACCAGAAGTCAAGTGATCAGCATCTTGAGTACCCCAAAAGCTACAAGTCTCTCTAGTAAGTCTACAAGTCTATGTCTGCTGTCACTGAAACTAGTCAAGTCCTGCACATAGTCAAGACAAGTCTAATTACAAGTCAAAGTCAAGTTTATTACAAGTATTGGTCCAGCAAGCTGCAAGGTCCTCTGGGTCCTAGCCACCTCTACCATCCGACCCCCGGGGTTAATAACATCTAATCCCACCACTCATACCGCAACACCCGTGGTCCCGCCATTCACAACAGTGGCTCATCACATCTGTTTCGAGGAGTGAGCCAAAATCCCTGCTGCAGTGTGTGCAAACCTAGTCAAGAACTACAGGAAACATTTGATCTCTTTAATTGCAAACAAAGGTTTCTGTACCAAATATTAAGCTATGCTTTTCTGATGTATCAAAGGTGACTTTCTGGATTTTTTTTTAGATTCTGTCTCTCACAGTACCTATTATAAAAATGACAGACCTCTACATGCTTTATAAGTAGGAAAACCTGCAAAATCGGCAGTGTATGAAATACTTGTTCACCCCAATGTACCGTACTTATCGGCGTATAACACGCACTTTTTAGGCTAAAATTTTTAGCCTAAAGTCTGTGTGCGTGTTATACGCCGATACACCCCCAGGAAAGGCAGGGGGAGAGAGGCCGTCGCTGCCCGCTTCTCTCCCCCTGCCTTTCCTGGGGTCTAGAGCGCTGCTGTCGGCCCTTCTCACCCCCTGGTTATCGGCGCCGCTGCCCGTTCTGTCCCCCTGACTATCGGTGCCGGCGCCGATAGCCAGGGGGAGAGAAGCGGCGCCGACAGCCAGGGGGAGAGAAGGGGCAGCGGCACCCATTGCCGGCGCCGCTGCCCCGTTGCCTCCCCCCATCCCCGGTGGCATAATTACCTGAGTTGGGTCCGCGCTGCTGCAGGCCTCCGGCGTGCGTCCCCGGCGTCGTTGCTATGCGCTGAACGGCGCGGCGCATGACGTCAGTGCGCCGCGCCGTGCATAGCAACAACGCTGGGGACGCACGATGGAGGCCTGCAGCAGCGTGGACCCGACTCAGGTAATTATGCCACCGGGGATGGGGGGAGGCAACGGGGCAGCGGCGCCGGCAATGGGTGCCGCTGCCCCTTCTCTCCCCCTGGCTGTCGGCGCCGCTTCTCTCCCCCTGGCTATCGGCGCCGGCACCGATAGTCAGGGGGACAGAACGGGCAGCGGCGCCGATAACCAGGGGGTGAGAAGGGCCGACAGCAGCGCTCTAGACCCCATGAAAGGCAGGGGGAGAGAAGCGGGCAGCGACGGCCTCTCTCCCCCTGCCTTTCCTGGGGGTATATCGGGGTATACACGCGCACACGCACCCTCATTTTACCATGGATATTTGGGTAAAAAACTTTTTTTACCCAAATATCCTTGGTAAAATGAGGGTGCGTGTTATAGGCCGGTGCGTGGTATACCCCGATAAATACGGTATCTAATGGGCAATATCTAAAAGTGAATGCATAACATCTCTGGTTTTTCATTATATTGGCTTTATCATTTAAAGGAGTACTTCGGTGAAGATTTACTTATCCTCTATCCACAGGATAGGGGATAAGTAGCTGATCGCAGGGGGTCCGACCGCTGGGGCATCGCCCCAATCTCCAGGACGGGACCCCGGCGCTCTCAGTGAGGAGCTGGTAGACGGCACACACTCCATTCATTTCTATGGGAGCACCGATGATGCTTGAGAGCACATGCCGACTTCAGGACACACTCCTCACTGAGTGCCGGGTCCCATCCCATTGATCACGGGGAGATCTTCTTTAAGGTTTCAAGTTCACTACAGCTAACTGCTTTTTTAACGCTTTTTTTATGCTTCATTAACAAGTTTAAAGGGGTACTCCGCTGCTCAGCGTTTGGAACAAAATGTTCCAAAAGCTTAGAGCCAGCGCTGGGAGCTCGTAATGTCATAGCCCCGCACCCTCATGACGTCATATCCTGCCCCCTCAATGCAAGGAGGGAGCCTGACAGCGGGGCAGGGCTATGACATCACGAGCTCCCGGCGCCAGCTCTAAATGTTTGGAACAATTTGTTCCAAATGCAGATCAGCGGAGTACCCCTTTAACTGTGTAATCTCTTTGATGTAATCTGTGGAACAGGTCCATAGCTTGTCTTTTAAAGTATCCTCATCAATATTTAGGTGCCTTGTTCTCACAAACTGTTCTTATGGGACAGCCTTTTTTTTACAGGAAAGGGATCAAAGTAAAAGTAAAGGTGTGAATTTGTGAATGTTACATAGTTAGTACGGTTGAAAAAAGACGCATGCCCATCAAGTTCAAGCAAGGAGATAATTGGAAGGGGTATGAGTGAATGAAGGGGTAAGGGATTCTATGTTTCTGCATAAGCATTAATGTTATTTTGTTCTAGGAATGTATCTAACTGTTGACTCTGTATATTACGATGTTATCAGTGCACCTTCATTGACCTCCACCTTCACATCTAAAAACTCAGATTCATGGCCACCATAATAAGATGTAAATAGCATGTTTTTTTAGTTACCCTTATTGAGATACTCTACAAAGGCATGAAAATGCAACTGTTAACTGGACCAAACCAAACTGGACTGGACCAGACTAAGAATAAGTACGGTAATCTGTAAACCTTAAATAGACCTGTACAAATGGTTTTTTGAAAGACAATACAAAATGTTTTTCAATAACTGCTAGAAATAAATTTGCATATATGCAAGCTACAGGCAATTAACATCATGGTTCATGTCTCTTGCTAGAACCATTTTGCAGTAGACTTGTCCAGAGCAGGAACAAATCCCCATAGCGAACCTATCCTGAAACGGACAAAGGTGTCAGCAGAGAGCACTGTGGTCAGACAGAAAAGAACTATACAACCTTATTCTGCAGCATACAGCAGCTGATAAGTACTACAAGGATTAAGATTTTTTAATAGAAGTAATTTACAAATTTGTTTAACTTTTTTCGCACCAGTTGATTAAAAAAAATTGTTTCCACCAGAGTACCCATTTAACCCCTTAAGGACACAGCCCATTTTGGCCTTAAGAACACAGCCCATTTTGGCCTTAAGAACACATCCAATTTTTTCCTCCTCGCCTTCTAAAATCCATAAGTCTTTTATATTTCCATTCACAGACCCATTTTAGGGCTTGTTTTTTGTGTGACTAGTTGTACTTCACTCATTTTACCCTAAAATGTATGGTAAACCCCCCAAAATTATTTTTTGTGTAAGGAAATTTAAACCAAAATTAAAATTTTGCTAATTTGGGGGGGTTTTGTTTTCAGGCTGTACACTTTACGGTACAAATGATATATTTTCTTTATTTTCTGGGTTAATACGATTAAAATTATACCCATGGTTACATACATTTCTATTATTGTACTGCTTTTAGAAATTCTCAAACTTTTTTTTACAAAATCAGTACGTTTAAAATTGCCCTATTTTGACCACCTCTAACTTTCTAATTTTTCTGTATACAGGGATGTGTGAGGGCTAATTTTTTGTGCCATAACCTGTAGTTTTTTTTACTACCACTTTTGCTTATATATGTGACTTTTTGATCGCTTTTTATAAAAAAAATTTGCAATATGATGTGACCAAAAGGCCGAAATTGTGTAATTTCGTTTTTTTTAAGGTATAGTTCAGACAGTTACGCACGCGGCGATACCAAATATGTTTATTATACATTTTGGGGAAAAGGGGTGATTTAAATCTTTATTGGGGAGGAGCTTTTCACTGTTTTTAAAACTTTTTTTTAACATTTATTTTACACTTTTTAAGTCCCCATAGGGGACTATTTATAGCAATCATCAGATTGCTAATACTGTTCAGTGCTATGCATAGGCAAAGCACTGATCAGTATTATCGGTGATCTTCTGCTCTAGTCTGGTGGAAGGCAGATCAGTGCAGAAGACCCGGGGAGATGGATGGAGGCAGGTGAGGGGACCTCCGTCCGCCATCTTGGCTGATTTGATCCAAGCGGCAGTGGGCGATCAGATCAGCCATTTTAAGTGCCGCACTGCTGCAGATGCTATGATCTGTGTTGATCACGGCATCTGACGGTTTAATGGTGGACATCAGCACGATCGCTGTTGACAGTCGCCGGGAACCGCCTTGCTCTAAGCACGGGACCCACTGTGCTTGCTTCACAGCCACGCTGTAAATGTACAGCGCTGTGTGCAAAGTATCTCGCTGCAGCACCGTACATGTACGGCGCGTGTCCTTAAGGGGTTAAGGACACAGCCAATTTTATTTTTGCATTTTCGTTTTTTCCTCCTTGTCTTCTAAGAGCCATAACTCTTTTAGATTTTCATCCACAGACCCATATGAGGGTTTGGTTTTGCGAGACCAATTTTACTCTGTAAAGACATTGCTCATTTTACCATAAAATGTATGGCAAAACAAAAAAAAAATTTGGTGGTAATATTGAACATTTCGTTTTCATGCTGTACACTTTATGGTATAAGTGACGTTTTCTTATTATGTGGGCTTTTCTATTATTGTACTGCTTTTAAAAAGACTCATACTTTTTTTTTTCATTACAAAATAAGTATATAAAAAATTGCCCTATTCTGACCCCTCTATAACTTTCTCATTTTTTGTATATATGGGGTTGTATGAGGGCACATTTTTTTGTGCCGTCATCTTTAGATTGTTTCAGTACCACTTTTGTGTATAGGTGACTTTTTTTTATCACTTTGAATTAATTTTTTTTAGAATGTGATGTGACCAAGAAGCAGCAATTTAGAAATTTTTTTTTTCTTACATTTATGCCATTCGCCCTACGGAATCATTAACATTATATTTTGATAGTTCGGACATTTTTGCACACGTCAATACCAAATATGTTTATTAGTTATTTTTTAACACATTTGGGGGTAAAATAGGAAAAAGAGGTGATTCATTTTTTTATTGGGGAGGGGCTTATTGACATTTTTTTTTGTACTTTTTTATGTGCCCATAAAGGATTATTTATAGAAATCCTTAGATTGTTAATACTGTTCAATGCTATGCATAGGTATAGCTCTGATCAGTATTATTGGGGATCCACTTCTCTGGTCTTTTAGAAGGTAGACCAAAGAAGACCCTGGGAGGACGGCTGGAGGCAGGTGAGGGGACCCCTGTCTGCCATCTTGGCTCATTTGAGCCCCGTTGTGATCAGATCAGCCATTGGAACCCCTGCATTGCTGTAGATGCTGTGATTAATACTGATTACGGGAGTTAATCTGTAACATCAGCGATCATTCTGATGTCTGCCATTAACCCCCTCAAATGCCTGACAGCTGCTGGGACCTGCCATGCTATAATCAAGCAAAGCTCCTGTATTCCCTCATGTATAGGAAGTAAATGTACATCCTGGTGTGTTAAGTACCAGGGAACCAAGACATACATTTACATCCATATTTCTTAAGGGATTGATTAAAGGCATTTGAAGGATAATATTCAACCATTATAAACAAAATCAATGTATTCACTCATCTTATCAGTGATTAGAAAAAACTCCCTGATAGCCTGCACACCTGCAATTTGTGAGATCCAGGTGTACAGGCTCTCAACATCAATGGAGGCAAGCTGAAAATCATCTTTCAAAAATTTGCCAATATCCTTCAGATCTGCTGGAATATCACTTAGCAAGAGTCTCAAAAGTCAATCCAAATATTTTGACATATACTAAGTCACTGACACTATCTGCTACAAAAGGGTGGCCAGGGGCATGGCTCAGTGACTTACTCATGTTTTTTTTTTCTGGGGAACCATGACAGCAACCTTCCAGCAGTATTCCTGGATAAAAGCCCATTTTCCACATATCTCTGTAAAAATGACTGTGATAACCTGTGTATCCTGTAGGTGGGATCATTTGTGAAAGGTACATATACGTCTGTATTATAAGGGTGGTGTCACATGTGCTGTACTTTAATTAACCAACAGGAAGGTTCTTCACAGCACTGGGTATAAAACTAACTTACATAGAAAGCAAGTATAATGAGCTTCTTGGCTGCAAAGGAGGATGGGTGTAAAAATGAGATTTTTCACCACTAACAAATTCAACAATTTCAGTAGACACATCAGTCAGTGAGTTATTACATATCATGCTAATGTTGAACAGCTCAGCAAGAAGCTGGACACATTAGGCATTTTACCAGGTGAAAAAAACCTCTCGCTGCTGCCACCTATGGGAAGAATCCAGGCCCATCCCATGGCAATGTGGGCCTGCCTGGGTCTGAGAATAAAATCAGGGAGCCCTCGTCCCCAGAGTTATGAGCAGGGCAAGACGCTTGGCACCTTGGAAGACCCCCACGTATCATAACCCCCCCAAGAAAACAAAAGTAGCGACACACTAAGTGCACTACAGTGAATTTTCCTTTACTAGGTACCACTGCTCACCGGGGTCGAACTGGGGCCAAAAACAGGCCAGGGCATATTAGACAATGCAGCCCATTTAATTTTGTGGGGGATGCAGCAGTCAGACCCATATCGCTGAAAAGAAAAGAAAAAATAGCCCAACCTCTAGGGTAGTGAGTATATAATATTGAATGGTAATTACTATTCAACTAAGACCGTGCTTCAAATAACAAAGATTTTTTTTCTATAAAAAAATAAATAACAAATAAAATACATATAGTGCATAGAATTCCCCTCACAGGGCCCTTGTGGGAGGAATATGGCTAAAATGCATAAACAGTGGAATTAAAACATACAGAGTTATGGAGTATTACGTCAGCATAACCATCTTGTTACGCCAAGCGCTTCGGGTCCCTGCTCCTCCCAGGAGCACTCGCGGCGTTCCTCTCTCTGCAGCGCCCCGGTCAGACCCGCTGACCGGGAGCGCTGTACTGACACTGCCGGCGGGGATGCGATTCGCATAGCGGGACGCGCCCGCTCGCGAATCGCATCCCAAGTCACTCACCTGTCCCGGTCCCCGGCTGTCACGTCCTGGCGCGCACGGCTCCGCTCCTTAGGGCGCGCGCGCGCCAGCTCTCTAAGATTTAAAGGGCCAGTGCACCAATGATTGGTGCCTGGCCCAATCAGTCCAATTAGCCTCCACCTGCTCCCTGCTCATATAACCTCACTTCCCCTTCATTTCCTTGACGGATCTTGTTGACTTGTGCCAGAGAAAGCGTTTATAGTGTTTGCCTTACCAGTGTTCCTGACCTCTTGCTATCGCCATTGACTACGAACCTTGCCGCCTGCCCCGACCTTCTGCTACGTCTGACCTTGCCTCTGTCTAGTCCTTCTGTCCCACGCCTTCTCAGCAGTCAGCGAGGTTGAGCCGTTGCCGGTGGATACGACCTGGTTGCTACCGCCGCAGCAAGACCATCCCGCTTTGCGGCGGGCTCTGGTGAATACCAGTAGCAACCTAGAACCGGACCACTGACACGGTCCACGCCAATCCCTCGCTGACACAGAGGATCCACATCCAGCCTGCCGAATCCTAACACATCTGATAGTCTGGCAATGATAATATGGAGTTCAGGGGGGGCGTGGCTTGGTGCTACTCCGCCCGGAGGTATCCTCCGCTATTTCCAGGCTCCTCCGGCCTCTGCTCCCGCCCACCTGCCCTCAATTCCAGGGCCTGTGCTGGGCTTGCGCTCCCGTTCGGGGCTGACTTCTGCCGTCCGGACCAGTGAGCCTCCCGTTCTCCGCTTACCTGCTCCGGAGACTCCGAAGATGTCACTCCTGCAGCTGCTGCACGTCCCTGCTAGCCTGTGTAAGCGCTCCTGCAGGCTTAACCCCTGAGGCGCCAGGACACCCATATCAGGGGGTGAGTGACCATAGCCCTCAGCCTGACAGGGGCTGTTACCCCCGCCAGCTCCCTGTGCCTGAAGGATCTGAGCCCTCTCCTCCCTGCTGGAGCACAGGTCTGCCATCTTGGGAGTCTATTGCAAGGGGCATACAGTCTCCTCCATATGGCCCACAGCAGTCCCCAGCTTCTCCTCCTCGTTCAGCTCCCCCCTCACCTCTCGACACCAACTTGGGGACTGATCATACCTCTCTTCTGCTACCTAAGTTTGAGGGGTTGGGATCTGTGCTGCCTGCACTCTCACCCTCACCGCCCTTGGACCCTCTTGCTGCCCGCTCTCATCCAGGCTGCGCCTAAACCACAGAGGGTCCCTCTGTCCAACAGGATGTCCTCCAATACTCTTCGCCTGCCCTCCCAGGGGTCGCCTCATCACTCGTCTGGGCCCTAACTGCCTTCCCCCCTGGGGCCGGCTTCTTCCTCCTGGGAGGCTCTCTCAGAGGCTGACCTGCCTTGCTCAGGATTGCCCGTGCTCACCTCTACTCTGCCTCATCTCAGTCAGTTCTCCCAAATTCCCACAAAGGAGGACTTTCGTTCATTTATTGCTAAAGTGAAGGATACATGTTGGGCGGAAATTTCATCCTAACGCCTGGACCTACAGCATGTTTCTGATCGGTTGGAGGGCCTAGAGGATGCCCATGATGCTACCAGAGCTTATATTGCCAGGCTCCATTCCACTATTGCGTCCCAAACGGACTCTCTATGTGATCTTCATGCCCCTGTGGAGGATTTAGATAATAGAGGACGGTGTAACAACATACGGGTGCGTGGGCTGCCGAAGGCGACCTCTTGAGGAGGACCTCTTTGCAACTCTGGAAGCCATCTTCAAACTTGTTCTG
The DNA here is from genome assembly GCF_029499605.1 of Hyla sarda. Classification (NCBI taxonomy): domain Eukaryota; kingdom Metazoa; phylum Chordata; class Amphibia; order Anura; family Hylidae; genus Hyla; species Hyla sarda. The sequence continues at coordinate 139,653,955 of NC_079189.1, read as the reverse complement.
GTTGAGCCTTCTTCCCATAAGATCAAACTGGACAGAGCTCATAGGGCCCTCCTCCCTTAATCTAACACGGGCACTCCTAGAGATGTTATCTGCTGTGTGCATGATTTTCAAGTTAAGGAGGCCATCATGGCTAAAGCTCGCTCATTCCAGAATTTTGACTTTGATGGTGACCCTATTCAACTTTACCAAGACCTGTCCTGGCTGATGCTTCGGAAACGTTGGATGCTTCAGCCCCTCCTGGCTGTATTCCGCACCCGACAGGTGCCTTACAGATGGAACTTTCCTTTTGCACTTCATGCTCGTAAGGATGGACGCTCAGCTGTTTTTCGCTCCTTCTCTGATCTCCCGGCCATCTGTTCTGCCCTGGACTTGACGGTGCCCCAAATGGTGGACTGGGACCTTACATCTCCCCCATCTCCCCTGCCCCCTGTGTGGCAACCTGTTCGGCCCCGCCGGTCTGGATCTCAGCGCAAGTCTCCTCCCAGTGACACTAGGGGACCCCCGCGGGTTCCCCCCTGAGTAGCTGTGGGAACCCTTATGCCACCTCACTGTTGCTCCTGGCTGTGGGCTTTCTTTGCTCTTTGGTCCGGTATTGCTTGTCATTGTTACTAATGTTCCTCATGTTTTTGCATTATTATTTACTGTTGTCTTACACTTGCATTGTTGGTCACTTGTAGTTAAATTTTTCTTCCAGGTTGTGTTTTCCTTGCTGTGGCCTCGGAGAAGGGTGTTACCTTTTTTTATGGTCCTTCCTTGTGGGTATTCTTCCATTTCCCCTCTTGAGGCTATAGCAATGGATCGCTCATGCCTAGGTTACTAGTCCACTCTGGTGGTCTTGGCCTCTGCATTGGCTTCTAGGCCAATGGTTAATTTTTTTTGCTCTATTCTGTTTTTGGTGTGTCGTGAGTTGTCCTTGTTTGTCTATTGTTTGTCCGTTGGTCCTTTTGTTGTCCGTTGTGTCCTTCCCCTTCCTGCTTTTCTTTTTCCTTAGGTCGCCATTCCTTGTTCTTCCTCTCTAAGGTCTGGATCCCCCTGTCGCCTCTCCACGGATCTACTGAGGTCACTCCAAGATCCCCTGTGAGTATGTCTCTTTATTGGCTGTGTTCTTCCTCTCATTATCCACCATGGTCAAGTGTGTCTCCCTAAACGTTAAAGGCCTTAACTCCCCCTCTAAGAGACGTTTGTTACAACGGGAGTTAGTTGAGTTGTGGGCTAATATTGTCTTCCTACAGGAGACACACTTTGATCATTCTGGATCCTTTCAATTTCTTCAGCAGCTCTTTCCTAAAGCCTATTCTGCTGTATCCAATCGGAAGACAGCTGGGACTGCTATCCTGGTCTCTCGATCTTGCCCCTTACAAGTCTCCTCTTACTTTCTCGACCCTCAGGGGTGTTATGTCGTGGTGGAGGGGGTCCTGGGGGGGGTCCCACTTCTGCTCTGTAATATATATGCCCCTAACACTGCACAAATCCCGTTCTTATGTAGGGTCCTCTCTAAGCTCCATAAATACTCTTCTTCTGCCTGGTTGCTAGGGGGGACTTTTAATCTTATTTTATCTCCTTCTATGGACCATCATTCCCTCTCTGACACTCCTCCTTCTCCTGCCCTATTGCGCCTGGCTACCATTTTTCTGCGGACTATTTGGGCCTCCAAGCTGTATGACCTATGGCAGATAAACCACCCGACAGACCGCTCTTTTAGTTTTTATTTGCACCTCCATAAATTACACACTCGCATAGACTTTTTCTTTGGTAACCTTCCAATGGTGCATATGCTCTCTACTGCTTCCCTTGAACCTATTTCTTGGTCAGACCACTGTCCTGCCCTCCTTTCTTTTTCACATTCTCCATCCTTTCTTCGAAGCTGTCATTGGCGTCTTAATGATTCTTTTCTTAAATTATTGCCTTCCCAGGAGTCGATTCAGAAGTGTCTCACTGATTACTTTGCCACTAATGAGGGTACGGTCTCTTCGCAGGCCATCCTTTGGGAAGCCCACAAGTCAGTGGTACGGGGGCATTGTATTGCACTGGGGGCCCATCTTAAACGTGACGCTCCAAATCGCTCCGGGAACTCTGCACACAAATTATGCATCTGTAGGCCGTTTACTTTCTTCTCCTTCTGTATCAGTTCTGAGGCGCTTGATAACTGCTCATGCACAATTGGGCGATCTGGCTCTTCATAAGGTGGAGCGACAGTTGTTATACGCCAAGCAGCATTTTTATGAGAAGGGTAATAAGGCCCACAGTATGCTGGCCAGGCGCCTGCGTGGTCGTGCAGTTGCTCCATCACCTTCTGCCCTGAAGGACTCCTCTGGTGTTCTGCCTTATCATCCAGCTGACATCTCCCGCCTCTTTGTTAACTAATATTCTAATCTTTATTCTTTTCCTTCACAGCTTCCGTCTGACCCAGTGGAGCATGCAGCTGCTCTTGATTCCTATCTGTCCCGATGCGACTTACCAACTTTGTCGGGGGCTGATCGTGAGGCTCTCATTGCACCTATTACTGAGGAGGAACGCCTTGAAGTTCTTAAATCCCTTCCAGTTGGCCGCTCCCTCGGACCTGACGGATTCTCTTACCTGTACTAAAACTTCCTCCTCCATACTTTTACCTAAACTTGTCACTCTTTTCAACTCTTTTATGGGGGGTGAGGAGATCCCGCAGTCCTTTTTACACTCCCTGAATACCCTGATACCTAAACCTAGCAAAGACCCCCATGATTGCTCTAGTTACAGGCCTATTGCTCTCCTTAACTCTGATTTAAAGCTTTTTCTTAGATCTTAGCTGTCTGACTTAGCTCCTTTCTCCCCTCCCTCATCCATAAGGATCAGGTTGGGTTTATCCCCTGTCGTCAGGGTGGTGACAATACCAAGAGGGTAGTGGGTCTGGTAGACTTAATCGATCGGAGGTCTTACCAGGCATTGCTTCTTAGCTTGGATGCGGAAAAGGCCTTTGATAGGTTGGGGTGGCCATTTCTTTTTGCCATCCTCCAGAAATTTGGTACCACAGGTAACTTCCTCACGGCTCTGCAGGGTCTCTATTCCTCTCTTACTGCCTCCCTTAAACTCCCTCATGCTCCATCCCCTGCCTTTTCTCTGTTTAACGGGACTAGGCAGGGTTGTCCATTGTCCCCTGTGGTATTTGCCTTGCTGCAATGATCAGGGGGGGACTTGGATATCACTGGCATTCCCATACACGATAGAGAATTTAAGATATGCTTATTTGCTGATGATGTCCTCCTCACTCTCTCCCGTGCCTTTCTTTCTCTTCCTAACCTTTATAAAGCTTTGCATGATTATGGGGTGGTTTCTGGCTACAAAGTTAATCTCTCTAAATCGGAGGCACTCCCTCTGAATCTTCCCTTACCTGTGTCTACCCTCTTACACTCTCATTACTCTTTTAAATGGTCCACCTCTGCTATCAAGTACTTGGGGGTCCTTGGGGTTAACATGGTGGTCATATTGTGTTGTGCCCTGGCATTTACTATAGCTCCCCATTGTTAGCCTTGCATCTGTGTCACCCCTTGCCTTCTGTTGGGTTTCGGCCCTTCTTGTCATTATATGCATGTTTTGTTTCTTTGGATTTGTATCTTGAAAATTTTTTCAATAAAAATTACAGTTGAAAAAAAAAAAAGATGATATGGAGTTCAATCAAAATGCTATAGCAGTAGTGAAACAATGGTTTTTTATTCTTTTTTGGATCCAAAAAAATTATGGAGATACCTTTTTTATTAAAATTTCGTAGGGTACCATAAAAAATTAATAAAAAAGATACAGTAGTGATGGAAAAAATTGTACCTAACGAAATGTATCTTTTTTATTACCAAATGTTTATTAATTTTTAAACAGGGATCAATTTATGTGAGCGGGTAAAGCGCTAAAAATGTAGCCGATAATAATAAAAATGTAGTGTGTGTGTGTTTTTCACTTTTTTAATTTTTGACATTTTTTAGGTAGTGCTACTACTCCCTGCATGGAACACACTGTTCCATGATGGGAGTAGTAGTTACCTGTGCTTATTGACAGATCGCCGGGGCCCCTTGCGATCCTCCTGTATAATGTATAGATGCGGCGGCCGCTCTTCTCTAGTCCCCTGCACTGACGTATATATACACATATTCATATTTCCCACAGAGAGCTGTGATTGGTCAGATGGTTCCAGCCAATCACAGCTCTCTGTGAGAAATCAGAATGTGTATATATACGGCGTGCAGGGGACCATAGGAGAGCGCCGGCCGCTGCATCCATACATTATACAGGAGCATCACAGCGGGTGTCAGGAGTGATACCCACAGTGATCTTTCCTTAACTACAAGTACTACTACTCCCAACATGGAGTACACTCTGCTCCATGCTGGGAGCTGTATTACCTGCATTAATAAACAGACCGCAGCGGGTGTCAGAAGTTACACTTGCTGCAATCTGTCTATTATTGCAGGTACTACAGCTCCCAGCATGGAGCAGAGTGTGCTCCATGTTGGGAGTAGTAGTGCCTGCTAAAGGACACATCACAGCGGGTGTCACTACTGACACCATCTGTGATCGTCCTGTCTATAGCAGAGATGCAGAGCGGCTGTATACATCACTTGCATCCCTGCTCTGCACTGTACTCCGGGCCGGCTGCTCATTCATTCATCTTTTCCTCAGAGCTGTGATTGGCTGCAACCATTCGGCCAATCACAGCTCTGGGCGGAAAATATGAATGGCCAGTGATGTGAATAGAGCAGAGATGTGAGCGCTTTATAGAGCCACATCACTGCTATATTATGGACGATCGCATCAGGTGTTAGACTGACACCCGATGCGATATGTCTATAGTACAGGTACTACTACTCCCATCATGGAACAGTCTTGTTCCATGCTGGGAGTAGTAGTACTACATTAAAAATGGGGGGGGGGAAGAGAAAAAAAAGTTAAACACACACACTTTATAAAAAAAAGGATTAACATTTTGTTATAAAAAATAAACATTTAGTTAAATACATTTTTACATCCCTACTGCATCCTTTTTTTTTTTTTTTTTGGTACCCAACTATTTTGTAAAAAAAAAAAGCAAAAGGGGCCAAAAAAACGGCAAATTCCGCACAAAGGTAAACTGAACTGTGGCAGTTTTTCTGGCATTTTTTCTGGCGTTTTTATGCCACAAAAATCGCAGGGCAAAAACCTCAATGGAGTCCTAGCCTTAGGGTGGGTTCACACTACGTTTTGTCCCATACGGGAGCGCATACGGCAGGAGGGAGCTAAAACCTCGCGCTCCCGTATGTAACCGTATGCGCTCCCGTATGCCATTCACTTCAATGAGCCGACCGGAGTGAAACGTTCGGTCCGGTCGGCTCATTTTTGCGCCGTATGCGCTTTTACAACCGGACCTAAAACCGTGGTTGACCACGGTTTTAGGTCCGGTTGTAAAAGCGCATACGGCGCAAAAATGAGCCGACCGGACCGAACGTTTCACTCCGGTCGGCTCATTGAAGTGAATGGCATACGGGAGCGCATACGGTCCCATACGGGAGCGCGAGGTTTTAGCTCCCTCCTGCCGTATGCGCTCCCTTATGGGACAAAACGTAGTGTGAACCCAGCCTAAGACTGGTGTCCCACACTGCCATTATTTGGAAAAAAAAATAATGCAGTTTTTGAGCCAAAGTGAAAGACATGTCAAAAATTTTGATCTGTCAGAGTCTAAGTGTTAAAGGGGATTATTTATCAAAAACACTCATCACTCTGATCCACAATGATCATGAGATTTGGAATTGGGTCCCCTGGTTAATTAGGGTAGCAGTCAGACATATGCACTATCACTCCATTCAACTCTATGGGCTAGCTAAAGATAATGCAGATAACAGAGAATGGTTATCTTCATCGGCCCCATAGGCAATAAATGGAGCACACACCAACACCAGGACCAGGAGAGTTAATACTTGTCCAAGGAATACAGGATTAACAGAATCCCTGTTAAGAGCACACACTGCACCAAACACAGTCCTGGGTCACAGTTACAGACCTCGTGTGAACTCCTTTCTCCTGCAATTAACCTACACACAGCATTTTCTGGCACCTTCACCCTCAACTGCATTTGCCCGGCCTGATGCGTTCAAATCAATGAAAAATATGAAAAAAAAAAAATGAAAAATGATAATACAAATACATTTTTTTTTTTATTTTTTTTTATTATAAACAGTCAGGATACCAATTAAAATATACCGGGCTGTATAGTCTAAGATCAACCCTGGTTCAAGTGGCTCTCTAGCTGTTCCAAAGCCACAACTCCCATCATGCCTCCGCTTCAGGCATAATGGGAGTTGTAGTTTTGTAACAGCTGGAGAGCCACAGATTGAGACACAGTTTTGCCCATCAGGCGGAATATACACTGGTATAAAGACATTAGATGTCTTCTCTGTTGCCATTCCTTTTGTATTCCTCTTCACCTTGTCAAGATGCTGTGTCTTTTTCCAGCTACATCATCCTCTGCAGTCTGACACCCAGACATTATTGGTTCCTCAAGTGAAAAGCTTCTTCCTCTGTAGCAGTATAGTGAAATCTTGCAGCTTGGCAGAAGGAACCACAATGTTGATAAAGGCTGAAAGAGTTAAATGTTCCCAGGATTTGTTGCTCTGCCTTTTCCTAATATCAGTACACTACAGGTGGCACAAAATATGGGGCAATGCTGCCCGTAGCGTAAAATGATTTAAAAGGAGTAAAAAAAAATAATAAGAAAATTTGGAAAGAGAAATCTCTCAGATATTTTTTGGACCCAGTGGGACTCATTGTAGGGCCCTCCCTGGAAGCATCTCTTCAAGTCATATTTGACCATTAAAATGCCTTGAAACATGATTGAAGAATATTAGTCAAGACAGATTATTTTCCAGAAGATAAAATTAGGCCACGTTTACAACTCATGGGGGGAGATTTATCTTTCTGTAAGAGGAAAAGTTGCTGAGTTGCCCATAACAACCAATCAGATCGCTTCTTTCATTTTTGAAAGGGCCCTCTGAAAAATGAAATAAGCGATCTGTTTGGTTGTTATTGGCAACTGAGCAACTTTTCCTCTGGAAAGATTTTTGCTTAATCTTCCCCAATGTCTTTCTGTCAGTGAATGTGCATATCCTGGCAATGGACTGAGCATAATCACAATTAAACTACTTTGGGCCCATGAAAGTCAATTGGACACTGGCAACATGTCAGACTATATACATCAGTATACCTGTTTGACAGTTTGCTGACTTTTAGCTTGTCATGATGAAAACAAGATGCAAATTCAGCCTTACCCATCTGTAGTCGGCTGTTTTAGGCTAAGTTTCCACTTTTTTGGGAAAAAACACCAATTCTGCCATATGGCGTTTTTTCGGCCAAAAAACGCTGCGGCCAGATGTTAGCTGTAAATCAATGAGAAATCGCAAAATTCTTATTCCACTTGGCGTTTTTCACTTTGGCATTTTCTTAACCCCTTCATGACGCAGGACGTAAATGTACATCCTGGTGAGCTGGTACTTAACGCACCAGGACGTCCTAAGCATAACCGCGAGCATCAGAGCGTTGCCCGGATCATGTGCGGCAGGTCGCGGCTGCTGATCGCCCGAATGTCCGCCATTAACCCCTCAGATCAATACAGATCACGGCATCTGCAGCATCGCGGTCACTAAAATGGATGATCGGATCGACAGCAGCGCTGCCGCGGCGATCTGATCCTCCAGCACAGCAGATGGAGGTCCCCGCACCTGGCTCCGCTGCCTTCCCGGCCTTCCCGCAGACCAGAGCAGAAGATGACCGATAACACTGATCAGTGCTATGTCCTATACATAGCACTGAACAGTATTAGCAATCGAATGATTGCTATAAATAGTCCCCTATGGGGACTATTAGGGTGCGTCCACACGGAGTAATTCAAGAGGAATTTACTCGAGTAATTCCTCTTGAATTCTCTGCTCTAAATTAATGCACATCTCCTCTGCCCATTGACTTCAATGTTATTTCCGCTGTTCACACTGCGGAAATTCTGCTAGCGGAATTCCGACGCTGAATTCCGTTCCGCTTGAAGAATGAGCATGTTCATTCTTTAAGCAGAATCCGCTAGCAGAAATCAATAGAAGTCAATGAATAAAAAAATTCCGACCGACATCTTTTTCGTGCGCAATTTGCGCAGAATTCGTGCAGAAATTGCTGAAAAACCCTTCACTTCTTTCTCCCCCATTTCCGCATGCAATTCCGCTCGCAATTCCATCCAAATTGTGCGCAAATTGCCCATGAATTGAACGCAAATTTTGCACGAAAATACAATTATTTTTTCCAGCCGGAAAATTTTCGGCGTGAATTACTCTTGATTTACTATGTGTGAATGCACCTTAAAGGAGTAGTCCAGTGGTGACTCAGTGGTGAGCAACTTATCCCCTATCCTAAGGATAGGGGATAAGTTGCAGATCGCGGGGGGTCCGACCGCTGGGGCCCCCTGCGATCTCCTGTACGGAGCCCCGACAGCCCGGGGAAAGGGGGCGTGTCGACCTCCGCACGAGGCAGCGGCCGACACGCCCCCTCAATACAACTCTATGGCAGAGCCGAAGCGCTGCCTTCGGCAATCTCCGGCTCTGCCATAGAGATGTATTGAGGGGGCGTGTCGGCCGCCGCTTCGTGCGGGGGTCGACACCCGCTATCTGGGCCAAGAGCCGGGGCCACGTACAGAGAGATCACAGGGGGCCCCAGCGGTCGGACCCCCCGCGATCTCAAACTTATCCCCTATCCTTAGGATAGGGGATAAGTTTTTCACCACTGGACTACCCCTTTAAAGTGGAAAAATAAAAGTGAAAAAAATTAAAAAGTAAAGTAAAAAAATTTGAAAAACCCCCTCCCCCAATAAAAACGCCCAAATAGTGTTAAAAAAATATTTTATATACATATTTGGTATCGCCGCGCGCATAAATATCTGAACTATTAAAATAAAATGTTAATGATAACGTACGTTGAACAGCATGAACGCTGAATAGCTGCTTTTTATAACATTTTATTCCAAAAAAATGTTATAAAAAATTGATTAAAAGTTTTATATAAGCAAATATTGTATCAATAAAAAGTACTGATCACGGCGCAAAAAATGAGCCCTAAAACCGCCGCTTATACGGAAAAATGAAAAAGTTATAGGTCTTCAAAATAGGGGGATTTTTAACGAACTAATTTGGTTAAAAAGTGTGCGATTTTTTTTAAGTGCAACGGTAATAGAAAACTATGTTATCATGGGTATCATTTTAATCGTATTGACCCAAAGAATAAAGAACACGTCATTTTTACTGTAAATTGTACAGCGTGAAAACGAAACTTTCAAAAATTTGCAAAATTGCGGTTTTCTTTTTAATTTCCCCACACAAATGGTATTTTTTTGGTTGCGCCAAACATTTTATGGTAAAGTGAGTGATGGCATTACAACGGAAAACTGGTCGCGCAAAAAGCAAGTCTGTGGATGAAAATATAAAAGCGATTTTTTGAAGTCGAGGAGGAAAAAACGAAAATGTAAAAATAAAAAAGTCCTTAACCCCTTAAGAACCACGGGTTTTTCTATTTGTGCACTTTCATTTTTTCCTCCTCACCTTTTAAAAATCATAACCCTTTAAATTTTGCACCTAAAAATCCAGTGATGTGAATAGAACATCACTTATTCATATTTCCATCAGAGCGGTGAATGGCTGCAACCATTCGGCCAATCACCCCTCTGGGTGGAAAATATCAATGAGTGATGTTCTATTCACATCACAGGCTGGAGTGTAGTGCAGAGATGCGAGTACTGTATAGAGCTGCTCCGCATCTCTGCTATATTATGGATGATCGCATCGGGTGTCACGACTGACACCCGGGCCAAATATGTCTATTAGTATAGGTACTACTACTCCCATCATGGAACAGTCTGTTCCATGCTGGGGGTAGTAGTACTACCTAAAAAATGTAAAAAATAGAGAAAAAAGTGAAACACACACACTTTATTTAAAACGAATTAAAATGTATTTATAAAAAATATAAATTTCGTTAAATACATATTTTTTCCATCACTACTGCATCCTTTTTTTTTTTCAACCCAATAAATTTTCGGTACAAAAAAAACTGCCAAGGTAAAAACTGCAGAAAAAGCGCCAGACGCAGGAAATTGCACTGGCGTTTTTCAGGCGTTTTTTTCAACCCAAAAAATGCAGGGCAAAAAAACAAGTAGAAACTTAGCCTTAGGGTCTATTCACATGTACAGTATTCTGCGCAGATTTGATGATGTTTCACAGCTTGAAATCCTGTGCATCAAATCTGCGCAGAATACTGAACGTGTGAATAGACCCTTAAAGGGATACTCTACTTTTTAAATGAACTGGTGCCAGAAAATTTTACAGATTTGTAAATTACTTCTATTAAAAAATCTTTATCCTTCCAGTACTTATTAGCAGTTGTATGCTGCAGAGGAAATTCTGTACTTTTTGAATTTCTTTTTTGTCTTGTCCACAGTGCTCTCTTTTGACACCTCTGTCCGTGTCAGGAACTGTCCAGAGCAGCATAGGTTTGCTATGAGGATTTTCTCCTGCTCTGGACAGTTCCTGATATGGACAGAGGTGTCAGCAGAGAGCACTGTGGACAAGACAAAAAAAGAAATCCAAAAAGAAAAGAATTTGCTAAAAAGCAGTGGAAGGGTAAAGATGTTTTAATAGAAGTAATTTAAAAATCTAAAATAGGAGTGGTTATGTGTAGCTCAACCACAAAAAATTAGCGAGGTTAACTAAAGCTCTCCCCCAAAGAGAGATGAAATAAAAGAGAGAATAAAGGCTATTAGTCCTCAGCTCAATATGAAAAAAAGATTAAGTGGTAGATGTCTGGTGTCAGAAAGAGCAAAAGACAACCATATCACTAATAACTTGTTTAATATAAAGATAAAATAGAATATATGCGTGTCCCGCAGGGCCCTACGGTAGCGCAATACTAAGTATCACAGTAAAAAATACATAAAATGGTTCAGCAATACACTACAGAGTAGAGAAGGATAGATATTATCAATCCTCTAAAAAGGTTACTGGTATTACTGGGAAGCCGGCCGTCGCGATGTGCTACTGAAAGAATACTTGTCATTCATAGCACTGCAGCGGCATCTGTATATAGATGCGCTGCGGGGGTCAAACATGCTCAGGATTTGGTTGTCTGATATACCAGGTGACTGTAGGTGATTGGAAAAGGATTTGGGTTTAGGAGACCAAAAGGGAGCACCTGTACATTTTAGAGGCAAATACCTGGGATGACATCAGCAGCAACAGGAAGGAATGAACATCATGCAGAAAAGGTAACCTAGTGACCGTGCCTGAAATAAGGAGCAGTGCGCCAACAGGCATGGACAGCCGGCATTACATCATTTTCATAATGACAGCCTATGAGTGATATATGCTACTGTATGTTTACACAAAGCAATACATTATAAACTTTTCCTACTTTGGGAAGATTTCTTGATGTATACCTGCAATGTACATTGCAGATGCAGTATTAACGGGATATTCTAGCAAATAGTTTTTACAAAGATTTGGCCTCAGACTGCAGTAAAATACTGTACATTGACAATATAATAATAATAATGATGATAAAGCAAAGGATAATTTTATTGAGGAAACTGCACAACTGAAAGGTTACCTCACACATGCACATTGGTAGCAGGATTTATCTTTGGAAAATGAGGGTTTACGTGTATATATGTGCATATGATACATGATATGTAGGCACGGACTGTGGTGCCCATGCGCAAAGATACAAGATAATAGTGTGGGAGAGGGGCGTTTGGTTGACGCTATGGAGCGCATTGGCGCATGTGCATGGAGTCTGTATGGGGAGGCGCGCATGCGCAAAGACACAAGATAAAGAAGTATGAGAGGTGTCTAGCCGACACTATGGAGCGCATTGGCGCATGTGCATGGAGTTTGTATGGGGAGTGAGATATGCGCAGGTGCGAGAGTATGACTAAGCGGATGTGAATTTTGCAGTACCCGGATACAGGGCATCATGGACAAACAGGTATCTCCTTCATACTAATTAGTTAATTATGTTTGGTATATATAGCAGAAGTTACGTTAAGGAGGCACAACACCCCTGAGGAAGTTACCGACGAGCAACGGAACACGTGGGGTCCTAGGGGGGCACCTGCCTGGTTATTCCTCCATCAGCCGTCCCTTGTTCCTTCTCCCCCATGTTATTAGTGAAAACTATTCAGGCATTATATGGGTTATTTTGTTGTGGGGTTGAGACTGTATTGAGGTGAGATTATTCTAACTATTACTGTGACGGATTTGCAATTTATTTGTATAGGCAGGTGCCTTGGGTGGGGTTCCCCTCTTTTTTAGGGGGCTCCCCCCTGTTTGTGGAGGTGGCCATTTGGGCCTTTTAATTGATTCTAACTGTATTGTCTGTTTTTTGTATAAATTTATGTGCAATAAAGATATTTTTTGTGATACAGGAATTGGAGGTGTGCACTATATTACGTATTTCTTCTGTCCTTGGTGTAGTATTTGTTGGTTGGTACGTATAGTAGCACCCCCTATGTATTTATGGTGCTGAGCCCGCTCATTTGTATGTGTAAAAAAACTGTGGGAGCTGATCATGCTTGTCAGCAGATCAAACAATCCTCTCTACTGAGTGTGTTGCAGCAGCATGTCTAGCAGTCAATAACCTCTACCCAAAAGTAATTTTGTTTAGGGCAAAAGGGGAAGAACTTTTACGCCCTCATGCGGCAAAACCCAGGGTTTAATTATACCACACCTGTAATGATTTATTTACCTGCCTAAGACATAACTGCATACAGAGTTTTGCATCAATCCGATATTTCTAATTGGGTAAATTTGCTTGTAAATGTGCATAGAAAAATATCTATCTACTTTCTTCGTTCCCCTTCTACCACCATTGTCACAGAGCTCAGTCGCACTGCTCAGTATTTTCTTGTATTGGCATCAGTAAAATAATCTACTCATGACAATCAGAGGCCGTAGCGGTCTCCTTCCTCAGCTACTGAATGACTGAGATAGCAGGTCCTGAGCATAAATCTTTGTAAAAAATAATCGCTTTCATTGGTAAAAGGGAATCTGCCAGTTGGATGTACACTTTTAACTTAGGGTATCTATTTGGAGAGCTATATAGCTACATACAGATTTACTTCAGATTGGTATCAGCATATTGTTATGTTTCAATAAAGTTAACTCGATCATTGATAATTTTTTTTTTTTTACAAAATTTCATTCACAATACAGATAAGCAAAACAAATCCTACATGTTTACTTTCATGTAGATTCTTAAACTCCTGGTATGTTAGATTAGAAAAAAGTAGAGTCACTAGTTCAATAGATTATGTCTTACAGTTACTCAAATTGTAAAGGATTGGCTGTACTTATTGTTGTAAATTCCCTGCAGTTTAATCTGCTTTGGGAGTGGAAATCACAGCGTTCCTAATTTGCTTCACTTACAACACTGTTACTATTGTTCTGTTTTGACAATCTTTCTTCTTATTCCCATCTGTGATATTTATGAAATGAATCTTGTACTACTAAATCTCTAAGGAAGATTATCAGAAGGCAGAAATAAGAAGACATAATTAGTAAAATAATTTAAAGTGGAAAGAAGTGTGGAATTTCATGGGAAAAATATGAAGAAATGGGGGCATGTCAATCTTTTATTTTTTATCAGCTGTCTTTCTAAATAATATTTTATAATAAATACCTGTCGGTTACATTACTGTAGACCAACATGGATATAGGTCTGTTCCAAAGTTTCATGAAGGTACCTTGTTTTAATTTCAAAGTGTATCTTATCACTTTAACAGATCTATTAAAATAGAGACATCAATATCATACCCTAATCAGTATATACTAGTAGGTACACTTATACCCACTGAGCCACCCCAAGATGCCAAACAGGTTCTCATGATCCCTCTGAGCTGGTCAACATCTCTGAAAAGGATCATGCGACACTGTTCATAGCTGTAAATATGCTGAAAGGGATCATGTGAGGTAGGGAGAAAGCTTGACAAACAGATGTAGATTTTAACTGTAGTCTACGAAAATTGGAAATAAATTACCCTGTTTTCAAAGTATATCATACTGGAAGATGCAGTTTCCTTATTAGAATCACATACTATATATGCTCTTATTTATATTATTATTCTCTAATTCTCATTCTATAGATTTTGTATTCTCTCTTCTGTAGATTATTTTGGGGCGGCCATCTTGCCTGAGCTGTCTTATTGTCCCCACTCAGTACTGCCCTTTATTGCCACCACTTAGTTATAGTGGCCACTTACTGCCCCTTAGTGTCCCACTCAAATCCTTCCCTTTAGAGCTTCCATTAAGAACATGATGCCTCCCATTAAAACTGGTGTCCCACTCAGTATGAATTTCCCTTTTATTGCTTTCACTAAGTAATGATGCAGCTTATGAGATGCTGATAGCCCCCTCCTCCACCATAGTATTCAGCTGTATCTATTTCTTGAGAACCAGGTAGCTGTCTGGAGATCTGGGGCACTAGGCCATAAATCTGGGGCTTGCATACCAGATAGCCAATGTTAGTAATTCTCCAGTTCAGACAGCTAGTTTGCATGGTCCTGGTCCGGATCACAGTCAGCCAGTTGAATATCACTGCATTAGGCATACTAGAAAATGTTGCCACTAAATTATTCAACTAATTCTGCAAAAAAGTCACACAAAAAAACTAAGACGTTGTGGCTCTTAAAGCATAGTGATGAAAAAAAAAAAAAGACTGTGTTGTAAACCCTTATAAGGCTGATGCCAATTGCCCCGTAAAAGGGAAAATTTTCTTCATGACTCCATAGATGGTTATCAGTATAAATTAATGGATCAATGTTCTATCCCCATAAAGTTAGTAGTGTCAGAGATAAACGATAGTGATGTAGGGCCTTCCAAGAACCACAACATTGCACTGCTCTCTTCCTCTGCTCCTGTGAATATCAGTGCACCCTGTGCCTATCCTGAGGTCTCTTCTGCTGCCTCCTCACCGCTACCCGTAATGGCTGCTCGGATGGCAAATATGGCAGTGGCATCTACTACTGTACCTGCTCCAGTCATTCCTGAGGCTTCTGTCACTTTTCCCCAGTAGAGTACTCTATAAAAAATGTTTTTTTTTAAATATAAAAAAAGCCCCTCCCCTGATAAACATTAAAATCACCCCCCTTTTCAATAGCATTAGCATTGCAATAGCATTACATTGATCTATGTAAGTCATCTAATGTGTAAATAAAATAAAAAAACAAGTAAAAAAAGTTAAAAAAAATGTACAAATATAAAAATAATTTCCCCAATAGAAATTTATATCACCCCTCTTTTCCCATTTTTCAAATAAAACACTGTAAAAAAAAAAAAGTACACATGCCAAAATTGCTGATTTATGCTCACATAACACCCCAGAAAACATGAAGTAAAAAGTGATCAAAAAGCCAGAACTACACAAAAGATAAACACAAAAAATAAACCCTAAATCCAAGTTTGGTATAATTGAAATCGTACTGACCCACACAATAAAGTTTGTATGTCACTTTTACTACATTGTGAACTTCGAAAAAATTATTACCCAACAAAATTATAATATATATTATATAAAAAGTGTTCCAATAAAAATTACAACTTGTCCTGTACAAAATAAGCCCTAATACAACTTTGTCGGTGGAAAAATGAAAACGTTTTGGGGCTTAGAAGGTGAGGAGGAAAGAAACATAAGCCAGAAATCAAAATTCGCTGGGTCATGAAGAGGTTATAGACACAGCCCATTTTGTCCTTGAGGACAAATTTTTATTCTTGTGTTTTCGTTTTTTCCTCCTTGCCTTTTAACCCCTTAAGGACACAGCCTGTTTTTACCTTAAAGTGTACCGTCAACAAAAACTTTTTACATAAAGTAGATAATACCATTTTATATATTTGTAATATACATTGATTAAAAAAATTGTATATTTTTGTCCCTGCAGCTATTGCATGTGTGTCTCTATGAGGAGTCCAAATACAGGAAGTGAGGGTTGACAAGCAGGGCTCTGTGCACTAAGAAAAAGTAGGACAGTGTGCACTGAGGCTCTAGAACATGCTCCTTGGCAATAGTTGAACAATATGTTAAAATACATAAAATCAACAAAGTTCAGACATGAATGGATTAGAGTACATGCAAAATAAGAAAGGGAAGCAGAAACAATCAGTAATGAAATAATTCACGACGGACATTTAGACCCGATCGGGCAAGTGTCCCCAACGTGAATTGCCAAAATGCCTCTCTGTCAGCCAACTTTTTTCATAAGCATCCGTTTCTTATTCCAGCATTGACATGATCAATAGCATAGATCTTAAATGCATTTAAATTGCCCGCATGTACAGAATGGAAATGTATCAATGCAGCTGACCTGTGTCGAACAGCAGTAGTACTACTATCATTGAGATGTTCTAGTGCTCGTGTTTTTAATTTGCATGTGGTGTAACCCACATATTTTAAATTGCATGCAGTATATTCAATGATATAGACTACATTGCTATAATTACAATTAATGTAGTTTTTTATTTGGAAGGTTTTAGTGTCATCCACATTCTCAAAATATTTGGTGGGCTTTGCATAATGACAGGTGCAACAGATTTTATGGCCACATTTGAAAAAGCCCTTCTGGGTTAGCCAGCTGCTACTGGGGTTTGTTTGAGTATGCACAGCATAACTGATCTCCCAAGGTGGGTGCCCTTTTGGAAACCACATGGCATCCTTCACATAATATATTGGACAACATCTCGTCTTGTTTTAAAAAGTGTAGAAGTTTGAGTACTATATTCTTCACACTATTAAAGTGGGGGGGGGGGGTGTAAGTGAATGAACAGGTGTTTGGAATTTGGTTCTGATTGGATGTGAGGGATAAATTAACATGTTTCTATCCTTTCCAGCCACAATATGATGGGCTCTGTTTAATGTATGCGAGGAATAACCCCTACTTTTAAACCTTTGTTCCAGCTCACTGGCTTGCTTTTTGAAAACCTCAGGTTCAGTACAGTTTCTTTTCAGCCTAGTGAGTTCTCCTATAGGAATGGCCAGAGTGGCGTGGAAAGATGGTTACTGTCTGCCCTGAGTACAGTGTTGCCTGAGATAGGTTTGTGATGAGTAGCAACTGAAATGGTTTCATGATGTGTACCTGAAAGTACTAAATCCAAAAATACAATGGATGTAGAGTTAACGTGGTGAGGGAATTTTAGGTTGTACTGGTTATCATTTAGGAATTCAGCTAACAGTGGTACGGCCGCAACGTTCCCCTCCAAACAAGGAGGAGGTAATCTATAAAGTGGCTGTACCACTGTATGCTGTCACCAACTGGATTGTCAGATGTAAAAATGTATTTGGACTCCCAGAACGACATGATGAGGTTGGCCAGAGATGGGGAGTGTCTGGCCCCCATGGAAACACTGATCTGAATAAAAAATGTCCTATCAAAAATAAAATAATTTTGAGACATAAGAAACCATATCACCATCTTAATAAACTCACATAGATCTGGGGAGTAATTGCTGTGTACTGAAAGGTGGTAATCCAGGGCCTGCATTGCAATGTGCCACAGAATACATGTGTATAGAGAAACTACATCACAAGAAAGCCACGAAGACCCTGGATTCCACCGCATTTTATCAAATGCTCTAAGCACGTCCCTTTATGGTAACCGGGTACACGTTGTACAAGTGGTTGGAGCATCTGGTCCACCCACATGGACAATCACTCAAGAAGGGAACCGTTACTGGAAACAATAGGCCTCATGGGTGGAGGCATGAAACCTTTGTGTGTCTTTGGAAGGGCGTACATCACCAGGATTACAGACTCCTCTACACAGAGGTAATCCCTGTCTCTCGTAATCCCTGTCTCTCTCGGCGATGACGCCCAGTGCAAGACCTTCCATGAGTAGTTTTGACAATTCTTGTTGGAATTTGGACGTGGGGTCACTATGTAATTTTTTGTATGTAGTGACGTCAGACAACATATCAAGAATTTGTGATACATTCATACTCTTATCCATGACTGTTACCACCCCCCCCCCCCCTTATCAGACATCCTAATGACAATATTCTCATAAGAGGAAAGTTCTTTTAGTGCAGTGCACTCCTTTTAGTTAGATTGTCTGATCTGGGGGTGGTGTCAGTCAGGCTGTTGCCAAGGGCAACAAGATCCGTTTTTACCTCACTTAGGAATAAATCCATACTCTCCGTGTACGAGGTAAGTGGATAGAAATAGGGATTCTTGTTAACATGCCAGACAGTAGAAGAAATGACATCATTACTATGTTTGGCATCACTGCCCAACTCCTGTAACTGATATAAAGTGATTTGATCTGAAAAGGGTAAATCATGGATATCATTAGAAAAATGGCTTTGAGCCAGAGAGGTGTTAAACTCATTATTAACCACTTTAGTTTTGAAAAAATTTCTTTTGACAGTTAAATTGCAAACACAGCAATTTATTTCACAAAGTGTCCCAAACACATTAAACCCATTTACTGGTGCATAATTCAAGCCTTTAGACAACAAGGAAACCTGGTCTGGAGATATATTTATGACCCCGTGTGTTTCGGGACCTGACTCCTCAGGTGCAGAATTTCTTTTTCATGTGTGTTTCCCCCTCCCCTTATGGGTTTCTTCCTCTGCGTTTGGTGTTTTTTGACTTCTTGTAATAGGAGGTCCCGGTTGGGGGCTGGAAGGTAGTGGGATTATCGGACTATCCCCATTATGATCAGAGTCCAATTCAGATGAACTAAAGGTGACTTTGTGTGGAGGTATACATTTTTGCTTCCATACTTTTGCCTTTTTAGAATGCATTTGGGTGTGACATCATTGGTTTCCCACCGCCCCCGTTCATATTGTTGCTACAATTCAAAGTCCCGAACATCACATTGCAGTTTAAGTTTTTTAGTTTCCATAATTTGTTCCTCTAATTTAATAATACGTTCATTAGTTTTGCTTAAAAGTTCATTATAATCTGCCATACCTTTGTAGGGTTCCAACTCCTGATGTAGTTTATTGATATCCTCGTTAAGTGCTTCCAACTTTCTTGTCTCATACTTGATGATGATGTTCATAAAACAATTGGAACATACGGTAATGGCATCATTCCATTCAGTTAGCATCTCATCGCAAAAAATGGTGGTAGGAATTTTCTCTCTCGGGATAATGTCCTTAGATAAATAGATGGTTAGGGTCGTGCAATCACACCACACCCTAGTCTCCTGTAGCTGTAACTTTTCCAGGTTGTGCATCATAACCCTCAAGTAGACCAGTTAGGTGTCTGCTGTGCTGCGACCGGCAAACAAATTTGCAGCTTTCTTTGTGCGGTCCATTGAGGCAAGTAGAATAGGTGAACATGCAGTCTCATCCAATGTAATCGATTTCCCCATTGTATGTGGGAGAGAGCAAACTCCAATTATAAGTGATGATATCAGCTGCAGAGAGGGAGCACGAGATAGCTGGAGAGCAAATGCAAATGTGAGAACAAAGTCTAGCTCACCTCTCTCTGTGCGGTGAACAGACCAGTGATCAGCTAGGCACCCAGCAATACCAAGAAATGGAAGATAGTCCAGCACTTCGTTAAATGCAGCTTTATTCTAGATCACAACACACATTAAAACGACTATACCATCAGAAGCATTTCGAGCGCATGTGCTCTTCCTCGTTAACGTCAGTTCAATCTCAGGTGAGGCTTAAATACCTGCTTGCGGGGCGGAGTAAGAATACTCCAAATACCTCCCACCTCACCGGAGATGTAACCAACTTGGTGATAGTTGAACAATATGTTAAAATACATAAAATCAACAAAGTTCAGGCATGAATGGATTAGAATACATGCGAAATAAAAAAGTGAAGCAAAAACAATCAGTAATTAAATAATAACGTGTCCCCAACATGATTTGCCAAAATGCCTCTCTTTGTTCGCAATTTAACTGTCAAAAGACATTTTTTCAGTACTGAAGTCAGGGATGTGGAAATCCTATCGCCCAACGCCCGGGACATGCAGTGTCGGGCACCGGGCAGGTAAATTTTTAATGCGTTTAGCCCTGCATCGGGCCAGCAGGGCCAGTGAGGTGCAGAACGGATGCGGTTCGCACCTCACACCGGACCTATAATTTTAAGACCGCATCGCTCATGGTGTATGGAGTGGACTCCTGACTAGTGCCTGCTCCATACCCAGAGCCCCCAGCTGATTGCTGTAGCTGAGGGTGACCCTAATAGCCCGTCCGCAGTGATTGCCGTGACTGGCTATTAACCCTTTAGATCGCCTTTGTCAGCTATGACAACGGCGATCTAAAGGGATCTTATCACAATCCCTGGTGGTCTAGTGGGATGGGGGGATAGGGGCAATCCACTATGGAGGTAGCCAGAGGGCTTACTTCTCATCCCATGGCTCCATGGATCTGTATTTGATTGAGCATGCCTTGAACAAGCTCAACCAAATGTGCACAGATAACACAGATCAATAGAGTTCTAACGGGTCTGATGGTATACTCGTTTTAATGTGTGTTGTGATCTACAATAAAGCTGCATTTAACGAAGTGCTGGATAATCAGCGAGTCATACTGCACTCAGCCAATCACCGTTCAGCGAAGTCCAGACTCGGCCGGCGATAGGCTGAGCGGCAGTGTGACGTTTTCGGCCCCAGCAGCAGGGGCCGGTGTAGTGAAGAATTTTGTGTCTTGAAGCGTTCTGACACTGCCGCCCAGCCTATCGCCAGCCGAGTTGGGACTTCCCTGCGGCCGGTGATTGAGTGCAGTATGACTCGCCGACCACCGGCAACCAGGAAGAGGATCGCGGAGGAGACCAGAGTGGGTTACCGGAGGTACCGGGAGAGCGAAAAAAGGTATGTATCTATTTTTTTTTTACTGCCGGCAGTATGGAGGATAATTTTGTATTCTGGAGTTCTCCTTTAACCCCTTAAGGACGTAGCCATTTGTGTCTTAAGGACGCAGACAATTTTATTTTTACGTTTTTCAAAAAATCATATTTTCATCCACAGACTAGTATGAGGGCTTGTTTTTTGCACCACCAGTTTTCTGTTGAAATGCCATCACTCACTTTGCCATAAAATGTATGGCGCAACCAAAAAAATACTATTTGTGTGGGGAAATTAAAAAGAAAACCACAATTTTGTTATTTTTGGAAGGTTTTGTTTCCACGACGTACAATTTACGGTAAAAATGACATGTGTTCTTTATTCTTTGGGTCAATACGATTAAAATGATACCCGTGAAAATATACTTTTCTATTGCTATTGCGTGTAAAAAAAATCGTAAACTGTTTAACCAAATTAGTTAGTTTAACCCCTTAAGGACCGAGCCCTTTTTCACCTTAAGGACCGGAGCGTTTTTTGCAATTCTGACCACTGTCACTTTAAACATTAATAACTCTGGAATGTTTTTAGTTATCATTCTGATTCCGAGATTGTTTTTTCGTGACATATTCTACTTTAACTTAGTGGTAAAATTTTATGGTAACTTGCATCCTTTCTTGGTGAAAAATCCCCAAATTTGATGAAAAAAATGAACATTTTGCATTTTTCTAACTTTGAAGCTCTCTGCTTGTAAGGAAAATGGATATTCAAAATAAATTTTTTTTGGGTTCACATATACAATATGTCTTCTTTATGTTTGCATCATAAAATTTATGAGTTTTTACTTTTGGAAGACACCAGAGGGCTTCAAAGTTCAGCAGCAATTTTGAAATTTTTCACAAAATTTTCAAACTCGCTATTTTTCATGGACCAGTTCAGGTTTGAAGTGAATTTGAAGGGTCTTCATATTAGAAATACCCCACAAATGACCCCATTATAAAAACTACACCCCCCAAAGTATTCAAAATGACATTCAGTAAGTGTATTAACCCTTTAGGTGTTTCACAGGAATAGCAGCAAAGTGAAGGAGAAAATTCTAAATCTTAATTTTTTACACTCGCATGTTCTTGTAGACCCAATTTTTGATTTTTAGCAAGGGGTAAAAAGGAGAAAATTTTTACTTGTATTTGAAACCCAATTTCTCTCGAGTAAGGACATACCTCATATGTGTCACGATGCCGGCTGGCAGGTAGTGGATCCTCTGTGCCAGAGAGGGATTGGCGTGGACCGTGCTAGTGGATCGGTTCTAAGTCACTACTGGTTTTCACCAGAGCCCGCCGCAAAGCGGGATGGTCTTGCTGCGGCGGTAGTGACCAGGTCGTATCCACTAGCAACGGCTCAACCTCTCTGGCTGCTGAAGATAGGCGCGGTACAAGGGAGTAGACAGAAGCAAGGTCGGACGTAGCAGAAGGTCGGGGCAGGCAGCAAGGATCGTAGTCAGGGGCAACGGCAGGAGGTCTGGAACACAGGCTAGGAACACACAAGGAAACGCTTTCACTGGCACGATGGCAACAAGATCCGGCAAGGAAGTGCAGGGGAAGTGAGGTAATATAGGGAAGTGCACAGGTGATCAGACTAATTGGAACCACTGCGCCAATCAGCGGCGCAGTGGCCCTTTAAATCGCAAAGACCCAGCGCGCGCCCTAGGGAGCGGGGCCGCGCGCGCCGGGACAGGACCGACGGAGAGCGAGTCAGGTACGGGAGCCGGGGTGCGCATCGCGAGCGGGCGCTACCCGCATCGCGAATCGCATCCCGGCTGGAGGCGGTATCGCAGCGCCCCGGGTCAGTGGATCTGACCGGAGCGCTGCAGTGAGGAGAGTGTAGCGAGCGCTCCGGGGAGGAGCGGGGACCCGGAGCGCTCGGCGTAACAGTACCCCCCCCCTTGGGTCTCCCCCTCTTCTTAGAGCCTGAGAACCTGAGGAGCAGACTTTTGTCTAGGATATTGTCCTCAGGTTCCCAGGATCTCTCTTCTGGACCACAACCCTCCCAATCCACTAAAAAAAAGGTTTTCCCTCTGACCTTTTTGGATGCCAGAATCTCTTTGACGGAGAAGATGTCCGAGGAGCCGGAAACAGGAGTGGGAGGAACAGATTTGGGAGAGAAACGGTTGATGATAAGTGGTTTAAGAAGAGAAACGTGAAAGGCATTAGGAATACGAAGAGAAGGAGGAAGAAGAAGTTTGTAAGAGACAGGATTAATCTGGCACAAAATTTTGAAAGGACCAAGATAGTGTGGTCCCAACTTGTAGCTAGGGACACGGAAGCGGACATATTTAGCGGAGAGCCATACCTTGTCTCCAGGGGAAAAAATGGGAGGAGCTCTTCTTTTCTTATCCGCGAACTTCTTCATGCGTGATGAAGCCTGTAAGAGAGAATTTTGGGTCTCTCTCCATAT
The DNA here is from genome assembly GCF_029499605.1 of Hyla sarda. Classification (NCBI taxonomy): domain Eukaryota; kingdom Metazoa; phylum Chordata; class Amphibia; order Anura; family Hylidae; genus Hyla; species Hyla sarda. Next base: position 139,630,690 of record NC_079189.1, on the reverse strand, counting down.
GATGGAAAGGTCACGAGAAATTTCATCCACAGCGGGCAGACCAGAGGGCAAGGGGGTAGGGAGGGGGGGAAGAGGGTGACGGCCGTACACCACGAAAAATGGGGATTTGGAGGAAGATTCAGAGACTCTGAAGTTATACGAGAATTTGGCCCATGGTAGAAGATCTGCCCAGTCATCCTGGCGGGAGGAAACAAAATGTCGTAAATAATCACCCAAGACCTGGTTAATTCTTTCTACTTGTCCATTGGATTGAGGATGATATGCAGAAGAAAAATTTAATTTAATCTTGAGTTGTTTACAGAGAGCCCTCCAGAATTTAGACACGAATTGGACGCCTCTATCCGAGACGATCTGCGTAGGCAACCCGTGAAGACGAAAAATGTGTACAAAAAATTGTTTAGCCAACTGAGGCGCTGAAGGAAGACCAGGAAGAGGGATGAAATGTGCCATTTTGGAGAATCGATCAACGACCACCCAAATAACAGTGTTGCCACGGGAAGGGGGTAAGTCAGTAATAAAATCCATACCAATCAGAGACCAAGGCTGTTCGGGGACAGGCAGAGGATGAAGAAAACCAGCGGGCTTCTGGCGAGGAGTCTTATCCCGGGCACAGATAGTGCAGGCTCGCACAAAGTCCACAACATCCGTCTCCAGAGTCGGCCACCAATAGAAGCGAGAGATGAGTTGCACAGATTTCTTGATGCCCGCATGACCTGCGAGATGGGAGGAGTGACCCCATTTGAGGATTCCGAGGCGTTGGCGTGGAGAAACAAAGGTCTTTCCTGGAGGAGTCTGCCTGATGGAGGCTGGAGAAGTGGAAATCAGGCAGTCAGGAGGAATGATGTGTTGCGGAGAGAGTTCAATTTCAGAAGCATCCGAGGAACGAGAGAGAGCATCGGCCCTAATGTTCTTATCGGCAGGCCGAAAGTGAATTTCAAAATTAAATCGGGCAAAGAACAGAGACCACCTGGCCTGGCGAGGATTCAGCCATTGGGCAGACTGGAGGTAGGAGAGGTTCTTGTGATCGGTGTAAATAATAACTGGAAACCTTGATCCCTCCAGCAGATGCCTCCATTCCTCAAGTGCTAATTTAATGGCTAGAAGCTCTCGATCCCCGATGGAGTAGTTCCTCTCCGCCGGAGAGAAGGTCCTAGAAAAAAACCCACAAGTAACAGCATGCCCGGAAGAATTTTTTTGTAGAAGGACAGCTCCAGCTCCCACTGAGGAGGCATCAACCTCCAATAGGAAGGGTTTGGATGGGTCAGGTCTGGAGAGCACGGGAGCCGAAGAAAAGGCAGACTTGAGCCGTTTAAAGGCGTCTTCCGCTTGAGGAGGCCAAGACTTGGGATCGGCATTTTTTTTGGTTAAAGCCACGATAGGAGCCACAACGGTAGAAAAATGTGGAATAAATTGCCTGTAATAATTGGCGAACCCCAAAAAACGTTGGATAGCACGGAGTCCGGAGGGGCGTGGCCAATCTAAGACGGCAGAGAGTTTGTCTGGATCCATTTGTAGTCCCTGGCCAGAGACCAAGTATCCTAGGAAAGGAAGAGATTGGCATTCAAACAGACATTTCTCTATTTTGGCATAGAGTTGATTGTCACGAAGTCTCTGAAGAACCATACGGACATGCTGGCGGTGTTCTTCTAGATTGGCAGAAAAAATCAGGATATCGTCCAGATATACAACAACACAGGAGTATAAGAGATCACGAAAAATTTCATTAACAAAGTCTTGGAAGACGGCAGGGGCGTTGCACAGGCCAAAGGGCATGACCAGATACTCAAAGTGTCCATCTCTGGTGTTAAATGCCGTTTTCCATTCATCCCCCTCTCTGATGCGGATGAGATTATAAGCACCTCTTAAGTCCAGTTTGGTAAAGATGTGGGCACCTTGGAGGCGATCAAAGAGTTCAGAGATGAGGGGTAGGGGGTAGCGGTTCTTAACCGTGATTTTATTAAGACCGCGGTAGTCAATGCAAGGACGTAGGGAGCCATCTTTTTTGGACACAAAGAAAAATCCGGCTCCAGCAGGAGAGGAGGATTTACGGATAAAGCCCTTTTTTAAATTTTCCTGGACGTATTCAGACATGGCAAGAGTCTCTGGGGCGGACAGAGGATAAATTCTGCCCCGGGGTGGAGTAGTGCCCGGGAGGAGGTCGATAGGACAATCATAAGGCCTGTGAGGAGGTAGAGTCTCAGCTTGTTTTTTGCAAAAAACATCCGCAAAGTCCATATAGGCCTTAGGGAGGCCGGTTACAGGAGGAACCACAGAGTCACGGCAAGGGTTACTGGGAACCGGTTTTAGGCAGTCCTTGGAACAAGAGGGCCCCCAACTCTTGATCTCCCCAGTGGACCAATCCAGGGTTGGGGAATGAAGTTGAAGCCAGGGAAGTCCAAGGAGAATTTCAGAAGTGCAATTGGGGAGGACCAAAAGTTCAATCCTCTCGTGATGAGATCCGATGCACATTAGAAGGGGCTCCGTGCGGAAACGTATGGTACAGTCCAATCTTTCATTGTTTACACAATTGATGTAGAGGGGTCTGGCGAGACTGGTCACTGGGATGTTGAACCTGTTGACGAGAGAGGCCAAAATAAAATTTCCTGCAGATCCGGAGTCCAAGAAGGCCATAGTAGAGAAGGAGAAGGCAGAGGCAGATATCCGCACAGGCACAGTAAGACGTGGAGAAGCAGAGTAGACATCAAGGACTGTCTCACCTTTGTGCGGAGTCAGCGTACGTCTTTCCAGGCGGGGAGGACGGATAGGACAATCCTTCAGGAAGTGTTCGGTACTAGCACAGTACAGGCAGAGATTCTCCATGCGGCGTCGTGTCCTCTCTTGAGGTGTCAGGCGAGACCGGTCGACCTGCATAGCCTCCACGGTGGGAGGCACAGGAACAGATTGCAGGGGACCAGAGGAGAGAGGAGCCGGGGAGAAGAAACGCCTCGTGCGAACAGAGTCCATATCTTGGCGGAGCTCCTGACGCCTTTCGGAAAAACGCATGTCAATGCGAGTGGCTAGGTGAATGAGTTCATGTAGATTAGCAGGGATTTCTCGTGCGGCCAGAACATCTTTAATGTTGCTGGATAGGCCTTTTTTAAAGGTCGCGCAGAGGGCCTCATTATTCCAGGATAATTCTGAAGCAAGAGTACGGAATTGTACGGCATACTCGCCAACGGAAGAATTACCCTGGACCAGGTTCAACAGGGCAGTCTCAGCAGAAGAGGCTCGGGCAGGTTCCTCAAAGACACTTCGGATTTCCGAGAAGAAGGAGTGTACAGAGGCAGTGACGGGGTCATTGCGGTCCCAGAGCGGTGTGGCCCAAGACAGGGCTTTTCCAGACAGAAGGCTGACTACGAAAGCCACCTTAGACCTTTCAGTGGGAAACTGGTCCGACATCATCTCCAAGTGCAGGGAACATTGGGAAAGAAAGCCACGGCAAAACTTAGAGTCCCCATCAAATTTATCCGGCAAGGATAGGCGTAGACCAGAAGCGGCCACTCGCTGCGGAGGAGGTGCAGGAGCTGGCGGAGGAGATGATTGCTGAAGCTGTGGTAGTAACTGCTGTAGCATAACGGTCAGTTGAGACAGCTGTTGGCCTTGTTGCGCTATCTGTTGTGACTGCTGGGCGACCACCGTGGTGAGGTCAGCGACAACTGGCAGAGGAACTTCAGCGGGATCCATGGCCGGATCTACTGTCACGATGCCGGCTGGCAGGTAGTGGATCCTCTGTGCTAGAGAGGGATTGGCGTGGACCGTGCTAGTGGATCGGTTCTAAGTCACTACTGGTTTTCACCAGAGCCCGCCGCAAAGCGGGATGGTCTTGCTGCGGCGGTAGTGACCAGGTCGTATCCACTAGCAACGGCTCAACCTCTCTGGCTGCTGAAGATAGGCGCGGTACAAGGGAGTAGACAGAAGCAAGGTCGGACGTAGCAGAAGGTCGGGGCAGGCAGCAAGGATCGTAGTCAGGGGCAACGGCAGGAGGTCTGGAACACAGGCTAGGAACACACAAGGAAACGCTTTCACTGGCACGATGGCAACAAGATCCGGCAAGGAAGTGCAGGGGAAGTGAGGTAATATAGGGAAGTGCACAGGTGATCAGACTAATTGGAACCACTGCGCCAATCAGCGGCGCAGTGGCCCTTTAAATCGCAAAGACCCGGCGCGCGCGCGCCCTAGGGAGCGGGGCCGCGCGCGCCGGGACAGGACCGACGGAGAGCGAGTCAGGTACGGGAGCCGGGGTGCGCATCGCGAGCGGGCGCTACCCGCATCGCGAATCGCATCCCGGCTGGAGGCGGTATCGCAGCGCCCCGGGTCAGTGGATCTGACCGGAGCGCTGCAGTGAGGAGAGTGTAGCGAGCGCTCTGGGGAGGAGCGGGGACCCGGAGCGCTCGGCGTAACAATATGTCTATGTAAAGTGTTCGGCGGGCGCAGTAGAGGGTTCAGAAGGGAAGGAACGACAAATGGTTTTTGGGGGGCATGTCACCTTTAGGAAGCCCCTATGGTGCCAGGACAGCAAAAAAAAAACACATGGCATACTATGTTGGAAACTAGACCCCTCAGGGAACGTAACAAGGGGTAAAGTAAACCTTAATACCCCACAGGTGTTTCATGACTTTTGCATATGTAAAAAAAATATTTTTTTTTTTACCTAAAATGCTTGGTTTCCCAAAAATTTTACATTTTTAAAAAGTGTAATAGCAGAAAATACCCCCCAAAATGTAAAACCCAATTTCTCCCGATTCAGAAAAAAAACCATATGGGGGTGAAAATTGCTCTACTGGCGCACTACAGGTCTCAGAAGAGAAGAAGTCACATTTGGCTTTTTGAAAGCAAATTTTGCTCTGGGGGCATGCCGCATTTAGGAAGCCCCTATGGTGCCAGAACAGCAAAAAAAAAACACATGGCATACCATTTTGGAAACTAGACACCTCGGGGAACGTAACAAGGGGTAATGTGAACCTTAATACACTACAGGTGTTTCACGACTTTTGCATATGTAAAAAAAAAATTATTTTTTTTACCTAATATGCTTGTTTTCCCAACATTTTGACATTTTTAAAAAGGGTAATAGCAGAAAATACCCCCTAAAATTTGAAGCCCAATTTCTCCCGATTCAGAAAACACCCCATATGGGGGTGAAAAGTGCTCTGCTGGCGCACTACAGGTCTCAGAAGAGAAGGAGTCACATTTGGCTTTTTGAAAGCAAATTTTGCTCTGGGGGCATGCCGTATTTAGGAAGCCCCTATGGTGCCAGGAAAGCAAAAAAAAAAAACACATGGCATACCATTTTGGAAACTAGACCCCTCGGGGAACGTAACAAGGGGTTAAGTGAACCTTTATACCCCACAGGTGTTTCATGACTTTTGTATATGTAAAAAAAAATTTTTTTTTTACCTAAAATGCTTGTTTTCCCAAAAATTTTACATTTTTAAAAAGGGTAATAGCAGAAAATACCCCCCAAAATTTGAAGACCAATTTCTCCCGAGTACGGCGATACCCCATATGTGACCCTAAACTGTTTCCTTGAAATACGACAGGGCTCCTAAGTGAGAGCGCCATGCGCATTTGAGGCCTAAATTAGGGATTGCATAGGGGTGGACATAGGGGAATTCTACGCCAGTGATTCCCAAACAGGGGGCCTCCAGCTGTTGCAAAACTCCCAGCATGCCTAGACAGTCAGTGGCTATCTGGCAATACTGGGAGTAGTTGTTTTGCAACAGCTGGAGGCTCCGTTCTGGAAACAGTGGCGTACCAGACGTTTTTCATTTTTATTGGGGAGGGGGGCTGTGTAGGGGTATGTGTATATGTAGTGTTTTTTACTTTTTATTTTATTTTGTGTTAGTGTAGTGTAGTGTTTTTAGGGTACAGTCGCACGGGCGGGGGGTTCACAGTAGTTTCTCGCTGGCAGTTTGAGCTGCGGCAGAAAATTTGCTGCAGCTCAAACTTGCAGCCGGATACTTACTGTAATCCTCCGCCCATGTGAGTGTACCCTGTACGTTCACATTGGGGGGGGGGAACATCCAGCTGTTGCAAAACTACAACTCCCAGCATGTACGGTCTATTAGTGCATGCTGGGAGTTGTAGTTTTGCAACCGCTGGAGGCTCCGTTTTGGAAACAGTGACGTACCAGACGTTTTTCATTTTTATTGGGATGGGGAGGGGGGCTGTGTAGGGGTATGTGTATATGTAGTGTTTTTTACTTTTTATTTTATTTTGTGTTAGTGTAGTGTAGTGTTTTTAGGGTACAGTCGCACGGGCAGGGGTTCACAGTAGTTTCTCGCTGGCAGTTTGAGCAGCGGCAGAAAATTTGCCGCAGCTCAAACTTGCAGCCGGATACTTACTGTAATCCTCCGCCCATGTGAGTGTACCCTGTACGTTCACATGGGGGGGGGGAGAAACATCCAGCTGTTGCAAAACTACAACTCCCAGCATGTACGGTCTATCAGTGCATGCTGGGAGTTGTAGTTTTGCAACAGCTGGAGACACACAGGTTGTGAAACACCGAGTTTGGTAACAAACTCAGTGTTTTGCAACCAGTGTGCCTTCAGCTGTTGCAAAAGCTACAACCCCCAGCATGTACAGACAGCGGAAGGGCATGCTGGGTCTTGTAGTTATGCAACAGCTGGAGGCATACTATATTGGCTGGGGATGCTGGGGATTGTAGTTATGCAACAGCTGGAGACACACTGGTTTACTACTTAACTCAGTGTGCCTTCAGCTGTTGCAAAACTACAACTCTCAGCAGTCACCGTCGGCCAACGGGCATCCTGGGAGTTGTAGTTATGCAACCACCAGATGCACCACTACAACTCCCAGCATGCACTTTAGCTGATTGTGCAAGCTGGGAGTTGTAGTTACATAACAGCTGAAGGTACACTTTTCCATAGAAAGAATGTGCCTCCAGCTGTTGCAAAACTACAAGTTCCAGCATGCCCATAAGGGCATGCTGGGAATTGTGGTGGTCTGCCTCCTGCTGTTGCATAACTACAGCTCCCAGCATGCCCTTGTTGCATGCTGGGAGCTGTTGCTAAGCAACATCAGGAGGCTGTCACTCACTTCCAACGATCCACACTGCAGGTCAGTCCCTCGCCGCCGCCGTCGCTCCTGGGGCCCCGATCCCAACAGGGACGCCGGGGATCGGGGTCCCCAGCACCCGGGGTGCACGTCCCGCACCCGCTCACGTCCTCCGGAAGAGGGGCGGAGCGGGTTGCGGGAGTGACACCCGCAGCAGGCGCCCTGATTGGTCGGCCGGTAATCCGGCCGACGAATCAGGGCGATCGTGAGGTGGCACCAGTGCAACCTCACTCCTGCAGGCTCTGGAGACCCGATTGACCCGGAATCCGCCGCAGATCGCTGGACTGAATTGTCCAGCGATCTGCGGCAATCGCCAACATGGGGGGACATAATGACCCCCCTGGGCGATATGCCGGGATGCCTGCTGAACGATTTCAGCAGGCATCCGGCCCCGGCTACCCTCCGGCTAGCGGTGGGGGCCGGAAATGCTCAGGGCGTATCCATACGCCCTCGGTCCTTAAGGACTTGGAAACGGGGGCGTATGGATACGCCCTATATCCTTAAGGGGTTAAAATCCTCCTATTTTGAAGACCTATAACTTTTTAATTTTTCAGTATGAGGGCTCATTTTTTGCGCCATGATCTGTACTTTTTTTTATACCATATTTGCTTATATAAAACTTTTAATCCATTTTTATTAATTTTTTTGGAATAAAATGTTATAAAAAAGCAGCTATTTTGGACTTTTTTTTTTACGTTCACGCCGTACACCGTATGGTATCATTAACATTTTATTTTAATAGTTTGGATATTTACGCACGTGGCGATACCAAATATGTATATAAAATATTTTGTTTACACTTTTTGGGGGTGAAATAGGGAAAATGGGACAATTTACGTTTTTATTGGGGGAGGGGGTTTTTCACATTTTTTTACTTTTATTTTTTACTTTTTTTACTTTAATTTTTCCACTTTAATAGTCCCCATGGGGGACTATTTATAGGAATCATTTGATTGCTAATACTGTTCAGTGCTATGTATAGGACATAGCACTGATCAGTGTTATCGGTCATCTTCTGCTCTGGTCTGCTCGATTACAGACCAGAGCAGAAGACCCCGGGAGACGGCCAGAGCAAGGTGAGGGGACCTCCGGCCTCCATGCTGTATGATCGGATCGCCGCGGCAGCGCTGCGGGCGATCCGATCATCCATTCAAAGTACCGCGATGCTGCAGATGCCGTGATCTGTATTGATCACGGCATCTGAGGGGGTAATGGCGGACATCCGCGCGATCGCGGATGTCCGCCATTACGGGCTGTTATCAGCAGCTGGGACCTGCCGCGCATGACTCGAGCATCTCTCTGATGCTCGCGGTTATGCATAGGACGTAAATGTACGTCCTAGTGCGTTAAGTACCACCTCACCAGGACGTACATTTACCTCCTTCGTCGTTAAGGGGTTAAGGCCCAAATGGGCTGAGTCCTTAAGGGGTTAATGACCAAGCCTAATTTTGTAAATCTGGCCTGTGTCTCATTATGGAAGAACGCATGCGCTCAAAACGCGTCTGATGGTACAGTCGTTTTAATGTGTGTTGTGATCTACAATAAAGCTGCATTTAACGAAGTGCTGGACCATCTTCCATTTCTTGGTATTGCTGGGTGCCTAGTTGGTCACTGGTCTGTGCACCGAGGTGAGCTGGACTTTACTCTCATATTATCTACATTATATAAAAAGTTTTTGTTGACGACAGGTACACTTTAACCCCTTAACGACGCAGGACGTAAATGTACGTCCTGATGAGTTGGTACTTAACGCACTAGGACATACATTTACGTCCTATGCATAACCGTGAGCATCGGAGCGATGATCATGTCATGTGCGGCATCTGCAGCATTGCGGACACTAAAATGGATGATCGGATCACACGCAGCGCTGCCGTGGCGATCAGTTCATCCAGCATGGCAGCCAGAGGTCCCCTCACCTGCCTCCGCTGCCTTCCACGGGTCTTCTGCTGTGGTCTGCGATCGATAATACTGATCAGTGCAATGTCCTATGCAAAGCACTGAACAGTATTAGCAATCGAATGATTGCTATAAATAGTCCCCTATGGGGATTATTAAAGTGTAAAAATAAAAGTAAAAAAATTTGAAAAACCCCCTCCCCCAATAAAAACTTAAATTGTCCCATTTTCCCTATTTCACCCCCAAAAAGTGTAAAAAAATACTTTATATACATATTTGATATTGCCGCGTGCGTAAATATCCCAACTATTAAAATAAAATGTTAATGATACAGTACGGTGAATGGCGTGAACGTAAAAAAGAAAAAGTCCAAAATAGCTGCTTTTTTATAAAATTTTATTCCCCAAAAAATTTATAAAAAATGTATTAAAAGTTTTATATAAGCAAATATGCTATCAATAAAAAGTACTGATCATGGCGCAAAAAATGAGCCCTCATACCACCGCTTATACGGAAAAATGAAAAAGTTATAGGTCTTCAAATAGGGGGATTTTAAACGTACTAATTTGGTTAAAGCAAATCGGTCATCAGAATCACCCGCACTAAACCTGGTACACAGGCTTGTAGTGCGGGTGATCCTGATTAAAACGCTTCTTACCTCATTAAAAATTGTTCAGCGGTTCGTCAGATATCTTTATTTTTAGTTTTCTGTTATTCCCTGGCTTGGGACTCAGTGGGAGGTGCGCATCAGCTCGGACTCGGCTATACGTCATTCGTCCGTCCCTCCCTTCCTCCCACCCCCGGCTTTTCACTCATGCAGGCCGTCTTCTTACTTGTATTGGGCCTCTGCTCGAGTGAAGCCGGGGGGAGAACGCCTCTTCCGGGTGTACGGAATGCAGCGCATGGGCGGCGATCCCCACGTGACCAAAAACAAGGAGTTAGACTGCGATGATACATTCATGAATATTCATGAGCCGGGCAGCCGCTTCGCCCGTCTAAAATGACGTATAGCCGAGTCCGAGCTGATGCAGACCTCCCACTGAGTCCCAAGCCAGGGAATAACAGAAAACTAAAAATAAAGATATCTGACGAACCGCTGAACCATTTTTAATGAGGTAAGAAGCATTTTAATCAGTATCACCCGTATTACAAGCCTGTGTAACAGGTTTAGTGCGGGTTATTCTGATGACAGATTTCCTTTAACCCCTTCAGGACGGAGCCCATTTTGGCCTTAAGGACCGGAGCGTTTTTTGCACATCTGACCACTGTCACTTTAAACATTAATAACTCTGGAATGCTTTTAGTTATCATTCTGATTCGGAGACTGTTTTTTCGTGACATATTCTACTTTAACATAGTGGTAAATTTTTGTCGATACTTGCATCCTTTCTTGGTGAAAAATCCGTAAATTTGATGAAAAATGTGAAAATTTAGCATTTTTCTAACTTTGAAGCTCTCTGCTTGTAAGGAAAATGGATATTACGAATACATTTTTTTTTGGTTCACATATACAATATGTCTACTTTATGTTTGCATCATAAAATTGATGAGTTTTTACTTTTGGAAGACACCAGAGGGCTTCAACGGTCAGCAGCAATTTTCCGATTTTTCACAAAATTTTCAAACTCAGTATTTTTCAGGGACCAGTTCAGGTTTGAAGTGGATTTGAAGGGTCTTCATATTAGAAATACCCCATAAATGACCCCATTATAAAAACTACACCCCCCAAAGTATTCAAAATGACATTCAGTCAGCGTTTTAACCCTTTAGGTGTTTCACATGAATAGCAGCAAAGTGAAGGAGAAAATTCACAATCTTCATTTTTTACACTTACATGTTCTTGTAGACCCAATTTTTTAATTTTTACAAGGGGTAAAAGGACAACATTTTTACTTGTATTTGTAGCCCAATTTCTCTCGAGTAAGCACATACCTCATATGTCTATGTAAAGTGTTCGGCGGGCGCAGTAGAGGGCTCAGAAGGGAAGGAGCGACAAGGGGATTTTGGAGAGTACGTTTTTCTGAAATGGTTTTTGGGGGGCATGTTACCTTTAGGAAGCCCTTATGGTGCCAGAACAGCAAAAAAAAAACACATGGCATACCATTTTGGAAACTAGACCCCTCGGGGAATGTAACATGGGATAAAGTGAACCTTAATACCCCACAGGTGTTTCATGACTTTTGCAAATGTAAAAAAAAAAAAAAAAATTTTTTACCTAAAATGCTTGTTTTCCCAAAAATGTTTTATTTTTAAAAAGGGTAATAGCAGAAAATACCCGTAAAAATTTGAAGCCCAATTTCTCCCGATTCAGAAAACACCCCATATGGGGGTGAAAAGTGCTCTGCTGGCGCACTACAGGTCTCGGAAGAGAAGGAGTCACATTTGGCTTTTTGAAAGCAAATTTTTCTCTGGGGGCATGCCGCATTTAGGAAGCCCCTATGGTGCCAGGACAGCAAAAAAAAAAAACACATGGCATACCATTTTGGAAACTAGACCCCTCGGGGAACGTAACAAGGGGTTAAGTGAACCTTTATACCCCACAGGTGTTTCACGACTTTTGCATATGTAAAAAAAATAATTAATTTTTTTACCTAAAATGCTTGTTTTCCCAAAAATTTTACATTTTTAAAAAGGGTAAAAGCAGAAAATACCCCCCAAAATTTGTAACACAATTTCTCCCGAGTACGGCGATACCCCATATGTGGCCCTAAACTGTTGCCTTGAAATACGACAGGGCTCCAAAGTGAGAGCGCCATGCGCATTTGAGGCCTAAATTAGGGACTTGCATAGGGGTGGACATAGGGGTATTCTACGCCAGCGATTCCCAAACAGGGTGCCTCCAGCTGTTGCAAAACTCCCAGCATGCCTGGACAGTCAACGGCTGTCCGACAATACTGGGAGTTGTTTTGCAACAGCGGGAGGCTCCGTTCTGGAAACAGTGGCGTTTTTCATTTTTATTGGGGAGGGGGGTTGTATAGGGGTATGTGTATATGTAGTGTTTTTTACTTTTTATTTTATTTTTTTGTGTTAGTGTAGTGTAGTGTTTTTAGGGTACAGTCACACAGGCGGGGGTTCACAGTAGTTTCTCGCTGGCAGTTTGAGCTGCAGCAGAAAGTTTGCGGCAGCTCAAACTTGTAGCCAGATACTTACTGTAAACCTCCGGCCATGTGAGTGTACCCTGTACGTTCACATTGGGGGGGACATCCAGCTGTTGCATAACTACAACTCCCAGCATGCCCGTTGGCTGTCGGTGACTGCTGAGAGTTGTAGTTTTGCAACAACTGTAGGCACACTGGTTATGTATCACTGAGTTTGTGACCTAACTCAGTGTTTCACAACCAGTGTGCCTCCAGCTGTTGCAAAACTACAACTCCCAGCATGAACGGTGCATTGTGTACGGTGACTGCTGAGAGTTGTAGTTTGCAACAGCTGGAGGCACACCGGTCGTGAAACACTGAGTTAGGTAAAAAAAAAACTCTGAGTTTCACAACCAGTGTGCCTTCAGCTGTTGCAAAACTACAACTCTCAGCAGTCACCGACAGCCAACGGGCATGCTGGGAGTTGTAGTTATGCAACCAGCAGATGCACCACTACAACTCCCAGCATGCACTTTAGCTGTTTGTGCAAGCTGGGAGTTGTAGTTATACAACAGCTGAAGGTACACTTTTCCCATAGAAAGAATGTGCCTCCAGCTGTTGCAAAACCATAAGTCCCAGCATGCCCATAAGGGAATGCTGGGAGTTGTGGTGGTCTGCCTCCTGCTGTTGCATAACTACAGCTCCCAGCATGCCCTTTTTGCATGCTGGGAGCTGTTGCTAAGCAACAGCAGGAGGCTGTCACTCACCTCCAACGATCCAGACGCATGAGGTCAGTCCCGCCGCCGCCGCTGCTCCTGGGGCCCCGATCCCAACATTAACGCCGGGGATCGGGGTCCCCAGCACCCGGGGTGCACATCCCGCACCCGCTCACGTCCTCCGGAAGAGGGGCGGAGCGGGAGTGACACCCGCAGCAGGCGCCCTGATTGGTCGGCCGGTAATCCGGCCGACGAATCAGGGCGATCGTGAGGTGGCACCAGTGCCACCTCACCCCTGCAGGCTCTGGCTGTTCGGGGCCGTCAGAGACGGCCCCGAACAGCCAGTAATTCCGGGTCATCGGGTCACTGGAGACCCGATTGACCCGGAATCGCCGCAGATCGCTGGACTGAATTGCCAACATAATGACCCCCCTGGGCGATATGCCGGGATGCCTGCTGAACGATTTCAGCAGGCATCCGGCTCCGGTCCCCAACCGGCTAGCGGTGGGGGCCGGAATTCCCACGGGCGTATGGATACGCCCTCGGTCCTTAAGGACTCGGGATGCAGGGCGTATCCATACGCCCTATGTCCTGAAGAGGTTAAACAGTTTGCGTTTTTTTTTTTTAGCGCAGCAGTAATAGAAAAGTATGTTATCATGGGTATCATTTTAATCATATTTACATAAAGAACACATGTCATTTTTACCATAAATTGTACGGTGTGAAAACGAAACCTTCCAAAATTTGCAAAATTGCGGTTTTCTTTTTCATTTCCCCACACAAATAGAATTTTTTTGGTTGCGCCATACATTTTACGGTAAAGTGAGGGATGGCATTACAAAAGACAATTGGTTGAGCAAAAAACAAGCCCTCATACTAGTCTGTGGATGAAAATATAAAAGTTATGATTTTTTGAAGGCGAGGAGGAAAAAACAAAAATGTAAAAATAAAATTGTCTGAGTCCTTAAAGGGGTTATCCAGGAAAAAACTTTTCTTACATATATCAACTGGCACCAGAAAGTTAAACAGATTTGTAAATTACTTCTATTAAAAAATCTTAATCCTTTCAGTACTTATGAGCTTCTGAAGTTGAGTTGTTCTTTGCTGTCTAAGTGCTCTCTGATGACATGTGTCTCGGGAACCGCCCAGTTTAGAAGAAAATCCCCATAGCAAACCTCTTCTAAACTGGGCGGTTCCCGAGACACGTGTCATCAGAGAGCACTTAGTCAGAAAAGAACAACTCAACTTCAACATAAGTACTGAAAGGATTAAGATTTTTTAATAGAACTAATTTACAAATCTGTTTAACTTTCTGGAGCCAGTTGATATATATAAAAAAGTTTTTTCCTGGATAACCCCTTTAAAGGAGTACTCCAGAATACAAAAATTGTCCTCCATACTGCCGGCAGTAAAAAAAAATAAATAGATGCATACCATACTTCGCTCCCCCGGTGCCTCCGCCTCCGGTAACCCACTCCGGTCTCCGCCGAGATCCTCTTCCTGGTTGCCGGTGGTCGGCGAGTCATACTGCAATCACCGGCCGCAGCGAAATCCCTACTAGGCCGGCGATAGGCTGAGCGGCAGTGTGACATTTTCGGCCCCAGCAGGTGCCGGTGTAGTGAAGAATTTTGTGTCTTGAAGCGTTCTCACACTGCCGCTCAGCCTATCGCCGGCCAAGTCGGGACTTCGCTGCGGCCGGTGATTGGCTGAGTGCAGTATGACTAGCCGACCACCTGCAACCAGAAAGAGGATTACGGCGGAGACCGGAGTGGGTTACCGGAGGCACCGGGGGAGCGAAGGAAGGTATGTATCCATTTATTTTTTTACTACCGGAAGTATGGTGGATAATTTTTGTATCCTGGAGTTCTCCTTTAAGGCCCAAATGGGCTGAGTCCTTAAGGGGTTAATGACCAAGCCTAATTTTGCAAATCTGGCCTGTGTCTCTTTAAGTGGTAATACCACTGATGTGCTTTTACTTAGCGACGCAATTCTGAGATAGTTTTTTTGTGACATATTGTACTTTATATTAGTAAAGTACTTTATATTGGTAAATCTATATTGATTCATACAGCATTTTTTGTGAAAAACTCCAAAATATTGTGAAAAATTAGAACATTTCTGTTTTTATTTTTAATTTTTTTTGTGTAGTATTCACTGTATGGTAAAAATGATGTTATTTTTATTCTATGGGTTGGTACGATCATGGCAATACCAAATTTATATAGCTTTTTTATTTTCTTTTTCCTTTTCTCAACGGAATCCTTTTTTCCCCTTTTTTGTTTTGTCATGTTCTGACAGTCATAACTTTTTTATTTTTTTTTTTGGGGGGGGGGGTTGATAATATAGGGTTTTATTGGGAAAGGGGCATTTATTTTACATTTTTACACTTTCTTACCGTATTTTTCGCTCCATAAGATGCACTTTTTCTACCCCAAACGTGGGACGGAAATGTCTGTGCCTTATGGAGCAAATGTGTGTGCGAATAAAGTGTGTGTGCGAATTAAGTGTGTGTGCGAATGATGTGTGTGTGAGAATGAAGTGTGTGTACGAATGAAGTGCAGGGGAGGCTGCTAAGCTTACCTGCTCCTGGGTTTGTAGTGCTCTGCTGCTCCGCTGCCCCTGATTCAGGCCGCTGCCGCTGGCCCGTTCTCCTGTCCACATAATGGAGTTTTATGGAGGAGCATGTGACACACATGTCACCAGGGCCGGACTGGGGCTAAAATCCAGCCTTGGAAAAATTGTCATACCAGCCCCACAGCATTGCGTCACTGTAGCAGTCACTGGCTGCAGGGAAGGGACAGGGAAGCCTGGCACTTGATTTGCCATGCCTCTATAAGAGAACTATGTTGTGGGTGCGCCCTGAAGTCAAAGCGGTGCAGCCTCAACATACAAGATAGTAATGTGGTATTAAAGGGGTACTCCGGCGCTTAGACATCTCATCCCCTATCCAAAGGATAGGGGATAAGATGCCTGATCGCGGGGGGCCTGCCGCTGGGGACCCCCGTGATCTTGCACGTAGCACCCCAGTTAAAATCAGTCCCCGGAGCATGTTCGCTCTGGGTCAGATTACCGGCGACCACGGGGCCGGCGGCATGTGACGTCACGCCTCCGCTCCCGTGTGACGTCACGCCTCCGCCCCCATGTGACGTCATGCTCCGCCCATCAATGCAAGCCTATGGGAGGGGGCGTGACAGCTGTCACGCCCCCTCCCATAGGCTTGCATTGAGGGGGGCAGGGCATTACTTCACATGGGGCAGAGCCTTGACGTCACAACACTCTGGCCCTGTGATCGACAGTAATCAGACCCATAGTGAACACGCTCCGGGGACTGATTTTAAGGGGGTGCGGCGTGCAAGATCACAGGGGTCCCCAGCGGCGGGACCTCCGTGATCAGGAATATCTAAGCGGCGGAGTACCCCTTTAACTCTATGTAAAATCCACTTGGGAAAAACAGTAAAAAAAATAAATAAATAAATAAATAAAAGCAGCCCTCTCTTTTTTGCACTTGAGCTACCGCCAGAATCACAGAACTCAGTTCTCAGTGTCCAGCACTACTAGGTCAGGTTATGTGATCTCACACAACTGTTCATTCAATTACAGGCCGAAGCACTGTCCAGCCTCAGGCGCTGATTGGATGGCTGGCCATGTCATGTCACCTAACCGAAAGTGCCAGATACCAGAAACAGAATTCCGTCATTTCAGTGGCAGTGTGAAAGCAAGGAATTTTAGAAAGGGTTTTTGTTTTTTTACTGTTCCCCCTCCCATAGTAGATATTACATAGGGTTAAAATACAGTGGGCAGCATAACACTGCTGCAGGCATTGCGATTCCGGTACACAAATTACACAGAGACATAGTTTGAAAATGCTACAAGAATACAGGTAGATAGTCACAGGGGCAGGTCCTGGCGGCTGCTCCCTGCCCAGCTGGCTTGATTGACAAGTCTCTCTTGTCTCTAGCAGTGTATAGGGAGACACAGGAAGATACAGTGCTCAGCACTACAAAGTCCAACACTACATCTTTTCCCCACTTTGCAGGTTCCTGCATACAGATGGGGTACTCAATTCCAATAGTTTATAGTAGTGAGCATAACAGTCTCACAGTAGAAAATTATTGGAAGCACTCACCAATCAACTGGGAATAATTTCCTTTTCACAGGCTTTGATAAATCTCCCCTAGGTCTCCAAACTGTGGACTGTTAGCTGTTCCAACAACGCTCTGTGCATGCTGGGAGTTGACGTTTTACTGGGAGTTTTAGTTTAGCAACAGCGTGAGATCCACAGTTTGGAGACCACTGATACAGGGAAAGATGCGTCACCTACCCTAAGGACTAATTACCGGGTCTGGTGGCATTTAGAAACTAAGATTACTTTGAATGACCGAGTGTCTTAGTGTAATTCACAGTGTCCTGGGATCGTGATGCCTGCACCAGTTTTATGCTGCCTGCTGTTTGGGCAACATAAAACTGATAACAGGTTCCTCTTAACTGTAGTTAAATATAAAAAATATAGTTATTTAAAAATAATGAATAAACAACTTAAATTGCAAAAAAAAAAAAAAAGAGCGAACCAAAGTGCCCCTCCCTTACAAAGTAGTAAGGTCTCCTCTTCCCATAACCTACCCCCTACCCCACATTACAGGTTCCCCCCCTCATCACAGGTCCCCCCGTCTCCAGCCCCCAACATCACAGGTCCCCTCCGTCTCCAGCTCCCTACATCAAAGGCATCTCCTCTTCAGCCCCCAACATCACAGGTTCTCCCTTTGCAGCCCCCCACACCACAGGTCCCCCCCTTGCAACCCTTCACATCACAGGTCCCCCTTTTGCAGCCCCTCACATCACAGGTCCCCCCTTTGCAGCCCCCCACACCACAGGTCCCCCGTTTGCAGCCCCCCCACACCACAGGTCCCCCCCTTAGCAGCCCCCCACATCACAGGTCCCCCCTTTGCAGCCCTCCAACATCACAGTTCCCCCCCCCCTCTACAGCCCCTATCATCACAGGTCCCCCCTTTGCAGCCCCCCACATCATAGGTCCCCCCCTTTACAGCCCCTATCATCACAGGTCCCCCCCCTTTACAGCCCCTATCATCACAGGTGCCCCCTTTACAGCCCCTATCATCACAGGTACCCCCTTTACAGCCCCTATCATCACAGGTGCCCCCTTTACAGCCCCTATCACAGGTCCCCCCCCTCCTTTGCATCCCCTCACATCACAGGTCCCCCCTTTACAGCCCCTATCATCACAGGTCCACCCTTTGCAGCCCCCACATCACAGGTCTCCCCTTTACAGCCCCTATCATCACAGGTCCCCCCCTTTGCAGCCCCCCACATCACAGGTCTCCCCCTTTGTAGCCCCCCACATCACAGGTCCCCACTTTGCAGCCCCCCACACCACAGGTCCCCCGTTTGCAGCCCCCCACACCACAGGTCCCCCCTTAGCAGCCCCCCACATCACAGGTCCCCCCTTTGCAGCCCTCCAACATCACAGTTCTCCCCCTTTACAGCCCCTATCATCACAGGTCCCCCCCTTTGCAGCCCCTCACATCACAGGTCCCCCCTTTGCAGCCCCCCACATCATAGGTCCCCCCTTTACAGCCCCTATCATCACAGGTCCCCCCCCTTTACAGCCCCTATCACAGGTCCCCCCCTTTGCAATCCCTATCATCACAGGTGCCCCCTTTGCAGCCCCTATCATCACAGGTGCCCCCTTTGCAGCCCCCCACATCACAGGTCCCCCCTTTACAGCCCCTATCATCACAGGTCCCCCGCTTTACAGCCCCTATCACAGGTCCCCCCTTTGCAGCCCCTCACATCACAGGTACCCCCTTTACAGCCCCTATCATCACAGGTGCCCCCTTTGCAGCCCCTATCATCACAGGTGCCCCCTTTACAGCCCCTATCATCGCAGGTGCCCCCCTTTACAGCCCCTATCATAGGTCCCCCCCTCCTTTGCATCCCCTCACATCACAGGTCCCCCTTTACAGCCCCTATCATCACAGGTCCCCCCCCTTTACAGTCCCTATCATCACAGGTCCACCCTTTGCAGCCCCCCACATCACAGGTCTCCCCTTTACAGCCCCTATCATCACAGGTCCCCCCATTTGCAGCCCCCCACATCACAGCCCCCCCCCCCCTTTGTAGCCCCCCACATCACAGGTCCCCCTTTGCAGCCCCCCAACATCACAGTTCCCCCCCTTTACAGCCCCTATCATCACAGGTCCCCCACACCCATTTTCAGCCCCCCCACATCACAGGTCACCTTCTGCAGCGCCCCCCCCCCCACACACACACACACAACAAAGGTCCCCCTATTACCAGACCCCCCCACACACACACACCACATAACAGGACTCCCACCCTTTCCCTTACATTGTGATAACATTAGGTTCCCTTTTCCTCTCACCCAGTATAGTAGATCTTCCCCCGAGCAGCTGCAGTCACTCTGTGCAGACAGGAGGAGGGGCCAGGAGCAGTGAGGAGGCAGGGAGTAGAGGGGAGTGTACTGTCTGTACAGCTCCCAGTACTCTGTACCCCGGACCTCCGCTCACTGTGTCAGCTGTCAGGAGCCTCAGGATCTGTGTGTGATGCTGCAGCTGCAGAGCACACAGGTCCAGACACTGCTGACAGACTGACACAGTGACTTGTCGGGACTCAGGCAGCCTGCGCTCCAGCCACTGCCAGCCCACAGGGCAGCGGCCTACCGGGAATATTCCCGCTATCCCGGTAAGCCAGTCCGGCCCTGCACGTCACTCCCCTGCGCCCAGCGAAATGTTATGCTGGGCGCAGGGGAGTGATGTGTGTGACATGCTCCTCCATAGACTCCATTATGCGGACGGCAGAACAGGGCAGCAGTAGTGATATACCGGTAAGCAACTACAAGGGGGGGGTCCTGCTGGCCACAAGGGGGGTTCTGCTGGCCACAAGGGGGGTCCTGCTGGCTACAAAGGGGGGACCTGCTGGCCACAAGGGGGATCCTGCTGGCCACAAGGGGGGTCCTGCTGTTTACAAGGGGGGTTTGGTTCAGAATTTTTTTCTTGTTCTCCTCCTCTAAAACCTAGGTGCGTCTTATGGTCAGGTGCGTCTAATGGAGCGAAAAATACGGTAATTTATTTAATAATTTAAATTTTTTTTTTTTACTTTTTACAGGTTATACTATGCTGCAGTACATCTGTACTGCAGCACAGTATAACTGTCAGTATCACACTGACATGGAACCTGTGCGATTCAGCCTATGGCTGAACCTCACAGGCTGCCATACTAGGCAAACAACAGAATGCCATCAACTGGCCTCCTGCTGCCATGCTGCCTTTTTCTGAAGGATCAATATGAAATAAAGAGTCATTTTATGCATAATCACAAACTGAAGGGTGAGACTTTTTTTCACTTCTTATCCACTGCCAATTGTCCTTTGTAATGTCTTCATTCATTTTTCCATAACATATGCTCCAAAACGGAGTTGAAAAAAAATAACAACAATTTAGCAAATTTGGGGCTTTATCTTTTACGCTCATCACTGTCTGATCAAACTAACATGTAATCTTGAAACTTTAGGTCGTTGTGACTTAAAAAATACCCAATTTGTGTAGTTTGCATAATGTTTTACTGATTTTCTGACCACTATAGCTTTACCATTGTGGCATGGATCAGACTTTTTGATTGCTTTTTACTTAAATAGTAGCTTCCACCATCTGTATTTTTTTTTTCTGTCCCTACCTATAGCTAAACTATCCCTAAACCCCTCCCTGCCTTTTAAAAATGTTTTGCTACCTTATAAATAGCTGATCATCTGCTTTTCTCCCTATCTCTGCTGGAAGCCGACTTCCCCAGCAGGCGCAACGTCACTGACGCCTGCTGGGCACTGACTTCCGCCCGCACTTCATCTATGCTGCGCTCCTATTGGGAGCGCGCATAGATGATCAGCGAATCGCACGGCAGGCTGCTCCGGGGTCTCCTCCTCCCTGTTTAGCAGTGTAGTGTTATCCAGGGAGGAGGAGTATAGGAGCATCGCTCACCTGCCGTGTTCACCGCCGAGTCCCGGGACTGAAACAAAGTACAGGTAAGTGAAATAAGATCTCACTTGCCCGTACAGGACATGTACAGTCCTGGAGCATCAGCGCAGCACTGAAATTCAGTGCCGTGCTGCCTCCAGACTGTCCATGCCGGGGGGCAGGCAGCCAATGAGCGCAGCCCCGGTGTTCATAGAGCTCGCTTCCGCCTGTATGATTGACAGGCAGGGAGCGAGCGCAGCCTAAATTAATTAGGACCGATTGCGTGGCCCGCATCGGTCCGAATTCGGGCGTGACAACATATCAGGCTGCAGCCGGCCACTAGGAGGGAGACCCCTAGTGGTTGGTTTTCAGATGTAAAATACACCATGTTAATAAAAATTAAAAATTTATGAAACTATATTAGAGATATGTTGTAGTACATAAGTACTACAACATATCAAAAACAAAAGTTGCCCATTTAACTTTTTTCTGGGATGACGTGATAAAAAAACATATCTGAAGTTTATAATTTTTTTTTTTACGGCGATCACCATACTGGATAAATAATGCTATATTTTATTAGTTTGGACAATTACGCACGTGGCAATTCCAAATATGTTTCTTTTTATTATGTTTACATATTTTTTTATATGGCAATTGGCAAAAGGGGGGTGATTTAATATGGAAGGGGTTAATGTATGTGGGTTAAAGCTCTATTAAAAGAATGTTTTACACTTTATTGGTCCCTTAGGGGACTTTTGTGAGAAATCATTAGATTCCTCATACCAGTTCCATAGAAATATATTGATCTGTGTGCTCTGCGCTTGATTGATAGAGCCTAGTCCCGCCAGGCTCCCTCAATCACAGAGCCATGGACACCAGGGAACAAGAGTTAATCCCTCTGGCTCTCCCATGCTGCATCACTGGAGAGCCGAGCAGGCGGCAGGTAAGGGAACACTCTGCAATTATACCTTACAGGGGTCAAATAAAACTAATTTACTCCCTGGTGCGTTAAGTCCCAGACATCAAGGGCGTAAAACTAATGCCCTGCGTCCTTAACAGGTTAAGGGCTGGTTTACATCTATACCACAGCAGTATGCCAGGAGATATGTTTACACAGTACCTAAACGTATGATGTGATCTACCCATTAACTTTGTTTAAGTAAAAGTTGCCAAAAGCTTGCCAGTTTGGATCTGTCTTTGTACCCTGTATGTTTGTGTACGATCTTTTTGTGGGATAGAAAAGTTCTGCATGCAGTGTGTTTCTGTAACACAAACAAATTGGAGATTTTCCTAGTCTTGATGACGGAAAATATAGATTTTATGAAAGACAGGAGATGAACATTATATGCAAATTCCTTCTTTACTGAACTCATAGCAGCAAAGTTTTTTTTAATAAATAAATACAGAAAAAACAAGAAAAAACTTGCTAGGTACAACCATGTACGCTATAATATAGTCAGCCAATCAGGACGTAGACAAGGTATTATGTAGCGTTACTTTCTGGTCCACTGCCTCTTTCTTTGCAGAAAAAACAACAATAACAGAAATAACAAAGTGTTCAAAACATAGAAGAAAAAACTTGAAGTCAGTCAATGTAGGATGGTAGTCCAATCATCTGGAAACTGTAGGAAACTAGGATGGGAGTCTTTGGCAAATGGAAGATCTGGGAGAAACAATGAATCTCAACCGGAACTAGTGGATAATGGGGATAAGTAGAAACAAAACCGGACATACATGGCTGAAAGAAATACAAATAAATTTACATTAAGGGGTGGGATAATAAGGGTGGGATAATGTTCGCCTCCTGTCTTTCATAAAATCTATATTTTCCATCATCAAGACTAGGAAAATCTCCAATTTTATATTAAGACAGGAGGCCGTGTATGCAAGTTTAAAGCTATACAATATAAAAGTTTAATAACAATAATGAGAAAGAGCAAAAAGATATAAATAAGATTAAATAATATGGAGAGATACATGAGATTCAGGACAGAAATAGAACGTTTTGAAAGTAGACTCAGAAGACCAGTTGAAATCGACCTCCAGGGGATGGTGGGTCTCCACGGCGCTGACCAGGGATAGACACGCCAGGTAGGTAAAATCCCTTTCTACCTACCTGACGTGTCTATCCCTGGTCAGCGTCGTGGAGACCCACCATCCCCTGGAGGTCAATTTCTACTGCTATCTGCTTGGTTGGGAGGCTGCAGACCGGGCCTTATCACTCACTCACGCTGACCATTGTTGTGTGTGAGCTCACGCAACCACCTGGGGTAAGAGGCTTGTATAAAGAAAAACGTTTTGCCATGTCCACCTGGGTGGTTTTACGCTATGGAGCGCTCTCTTTTGTTTTTATAGTTCAGAAGACCAGTTGCCAGCTTTGAGAATATCGGAGAGAGAAGCTCCAGCTTGAGCAAGTTTGGTAGACATAGCCCCTCTAGTAGAGTGAGCTCTGAAAGCGGAAATGTCAATACCAGCCATAGTCATAGCAGTCCTGACCCACCTGGCTAAGATGGAAGAAGAAACCGGTAAGTGTGGCTTACAATATGAAATGAGAAGTTGAGAATGTGAAAGGCGTTTGTTCTTAGATTAATAAGAACACACACAATTAACGACACAAAGTTTATCCTGGTGAGGAAAAGATGGATAGAAGACTTGATGTAAATTAGTCTTAGTACGTCTAGATATAGAGAAAAGTACTCCTTGAGGAGAATATTGTCTATTGGAAATATCCAAAGCTCTAACATCCAAAATCCGTTTGATAAAAATGAGACAGAGAAGAGAGGTACGTTTCAGGGATAAAAGTTTTAAAGATAGAGAATCATTGTCTTCCCAAGAAGAGAATAGAGAAAGAAGTTTGTTAACATCCCAAGTTGAAAGGTATTTAGGCAAAGGTGCACGAATAAAACAGATACCCTTAAGAAGTTTACAAATCAAAGGATGTTTACCGATCGGTACAGAATCAATAGGAGAATGATAAAAAGAGATTGCTGAATGATAGAGATTCAAGGTACGATAGGCCTTGCCAGAATCAAAAGAATAAGAAAGAAAGTTTAGCATATCAGCGATAGATGCGTGTACGGGATCCAGATTCCGTTGAGCACACCAATCAGACCAAAATTTCCAGGCTGATCGGTAAGAAAGTCTGGTATCTGGAGCCTAAGCATTGGAGAGGATGTTTCTAGTTGATTGAGAAAATCCTGATTCAAAAGAGGAAGACCCGAGATGAGCCATGCTACAAGAGGAAGCTGATTGGATAATATCAACGGATGAGAATTCCCTAACAGATCTAGAAGGAGAGAGGGAGATATGGAAATGATCCTCGGAACATCTATTATCAACTCAAGAATGCGAGGAAACCAAGATTGAGTTGGCCACAAGGGAGTGATCAACACAATTGTTGCCTTTTGAATGGAGACTTGCAATAGAACTCTGGGAAAGGAGGGAACGCATGAAGAGTTTTCTGAGGACAGAGCATCCACTTCTAGGGCTTCTGGATCCGGACGCCAACTGAAGAAGAGAGGAAGTTGACAATTGAGGCGAGATGCAAAAAGGTCCAGATGAATAGGACCCCAAAGAAGATTGATCTGATGGAAAATCGAAGGATCCAGTCTCCAATCGCTGGAATCGGTCAGATAGCGGGAGTTCCAATTCGCTATTGAATTGGACAGGCCAGGAATGTATTCGGCTTTCAAAATTATGTTCTTTCCCAAGCAGAAAAGCCAAAATTCTTTGGTAAGGGTGGCTAACATTTCTGACCTCGTACCTCCAAGACGGTTGATATACTGAACCACAGAGATATTGTCCATCAGAAGATACAACAAGGAGACTTGTCCTTTGCGAAACTCTTCAGAGCAAAAAAGCCTGCTAAGAGTTCCAAGCAGTTGATGTGTAGAGTGGATTCCGAAGGAGACCATTTGCCTCCTGTGGAAAGGGAACCGCAATAAGCGCCCCAACCTTAGAGACTGGCATCTGAGATATATAAGATGATGACAAATAAGGAAGCCCAATAGGGATAAAATGGAGGCAAATAAAGGAGAAAATGAAATGTAAATAGAAATATATATATATTTATATAGGCTTGACAAAGGCTACACTATAGCCGAAACGTTGCATTGCTGATGACCTAAATAAAGACCACAGCCTTTTTGAAATTGGGAGTCTGCATACTTTTTGCTGTGACCTATACCAATTGGATGTTCTATATCTGGACTGGTTATCCGGATGGTCACGGGCATAAGAGCAGGCAGGGACTAGTGCTGTCTTCCTCCTTGGACGTATATATATATATATATATACCGTATTTATCGGCGTATAACACGCACTTTTAAAACTTAAATTCAAGGCAAAAAGTCTGCCTGCGTGTTATACACCGATAAATCTTTTTGCCACTGATTTAAAGTGGCCGCAGCAGCGGCTGCTTGTTAAGGATTAGCAGCCTGGCCGCGGCCACTTTAAATCAGTGACCAGCGTGCGGCTCCCCCTTTGTTTTTTTTTACATTTTCCTTCTTTTCCCCTCTGCTTTTTATTGTATTGTTTGTTTGTTTTTATCTTCGTTACCTAGCCGCGCTCGCCAGGCCAGGTCCGGTGTCGGCTGCGGTCAGTGAAGCCGGATGAGTGATGTCCTCTGCTAGCTCCGCTGCACAAAATCAGGGACGTCCCTCATTCAATGCTGCTGCTGTGACTATTCTAAGGTGGCTACGGTTGGGCTGCCAGCGGCGACCACACTGACCAGCGACGGATGCAGCGAATGATGAGTGACGTCCCTGATGCTGTGCAGCCGGCAGAGTACGTCACTCATCCAGCTTCACTGACCGCAGCCCGCAAGACCCGACACCGGACCTGGCCTGCCGAGCGCGGCTAAGTAAGGATGATGGGAAAAATATATATATCAAAAACGGAGGGAAAGGGCATGATGAGAAAGGGACAAGATGAGAGGGGGCATGGTGAGAAGGGGGCATGATGAGAGGGGGGCATGATGAGAAAGGGGCAAGATGAGAGGGGGCATGGTGAGAGGGGGCATGATGAGAGGGGGCATGGTGAGAAGGGGGCATGATGAGAGGGGGCATGATGAGAAAGGGGCATGATGAGAAGGGGGCATGATGAGAAGGGGGCATGATGAGAAAGGGGCAAGATGAGAGGGGGCATGATGAGAAGGGGGCATGATGAGAGGGGGCATGATGAGAAAGGGGCAAGATGAGAGGGGGCATGATGAGAGGGGGGCATGGTGAGAGGGGGGCATGGTGAGAAGGGGGCATGGTGAGAAGGGGGCATGATGAGAGGGGGCATGATGAGAAAGGGGCAAGATGAGAGGGGCATGATGAGAGGGAGGCATGGTGAGAGGGGGCATGGTGAGAAAAGGGCATGATGAGAAGAGGGCATGATGAGAAAGGGGCAAGATGAGAGGGGGCATGGTGAGAAGGGGGCATGGTGAGAGGGGGCATGGTGAGAAGAGGGCATGATGAGAGGGGGCATGATGAGAGGGGGCATGATATGAAGAGGGCACGATGAGAAGAGGGCACGATGAGAAGGGGGCACGGTGAGAAGGGGGCATGGTGAGAGGGGGCATGGTGAGAAGAGGGCATGATGAGAGGGGGCATGATGAGAGGGGGCATGATGAGAGGGGGCATGGTGAGAAGGGGGCATGATGAGAGGGGGCATGATGAGAGGGGGCATGGTGAGAAGAGGGCATGGTGAGAAGGGGGCATGGTGAGAAGGGGGCATGATGAGAAGGGGGCATGGTGAGAAGGGGGCATGGTGAGAGGGGGCATGGTGAGAACAGGGCATGATGAGAGGGGGCATGATGAGTGGGGGCATGGTGAGAAGGGGGCATGATGAGAGGGGGCATGGTGAGAAGGGGGCATGATGAGAGGGGGCATGATAGGAGAGGGGTGGGGGAATGATAAGACAGTGGGGAATGATGAGAGGGTAAGGGGGAGGGGGGTTGGGTGTAAATGTGGCACACGGGCTGATAAAAGGGGAGGAATGATGTGGCACTGGAAGGGGGGACCAAACTGAAGTTCAGGCAAAATCAAAGTTAGAGGGATGATATGGCATTTAGTCTTTCATTTATCTTATATGTATTTTTTTTTAACTTAAATTTCCCTATTAAAATGGGGGTGCGTGTTATACGCCAGTGCGTGTTATACGCCGATAAATACGCTATATATATTGAAATATATATGAATAAATGGGAAAATAGTAGTAGGAAAAGGAGAAAATAAATATATGCATAATAAAATATGCAAATGAACAATAAGAAAAGGTGAAAACACCTACAGAAAACAAAGGGGACAAAGAATCAGAAAACAAAATTAAAATGAATAAATAATATAAGAAATAAAATATTACAATAAAATATATAACAGTTAATAATGAAAAAGTAATAATAATAATGAAAAATAAATAAAAACTAAATATATATAGGTTATAATGACAGGGGCAAAACACTTATTTGTTGACTGCTAGAACAGCAGCAAAGAAAGAGGGAGGCAGTGGACCAGGAAGTAACGCTACATAATACCTGATTTACGTCCTGATTGGCTGACTATATTGTAGCTTACTTGGTTGTACCTAGCAAGTTTTTTCTTGTTTTTTCTGTATTTGTTTATAAAAATACTTTTCTGCTATGAGCTCAGTAAAGAAGGAATTTGCATATGATGTGAGGCCTCCTGTCTTGATATAAAATCGTATGCTAAGGTATATATTTTTTTCCTATAAAAGTCTATTAGTGACATATTGTGTAATATGGTGTGTTTTAATTTTTAAAATGCTTTTACTGAACATTGTGATTCTAAGATTGTTTTTTTTCATGTATTTTATATTAGTGGTACATTTTTGTTGACATTTGTGAAAAATCAAAAATATTGTGAAAAATTGGAAAACTCCAGTTTATTATTTTTATTGCGTTTACAATGAGGTAAAAATTGTGTTATCTTTATTTGTGGAATGGTATAATTCTTGTGATACCTAATTTATATAGCTTTTTATGTACTTTTTCCTTTTCACAACAAACTCCTTGTTTACCCCTTTTTTGCGTTTTCATGTTTACAGTCATAACTTTAAAATTTGTCGTCCGACCCCATTGTATGAAGGCTTAACAAGCTGTACTTTTTATTGTTACCATTACTGTCATACATGCTACCTTTTGATATTTTTATTCCACTATTTGAACCAAAATGAGCACCTCTTATGCTATTTGTTTTACCCACATTCACTATCAGGATACAGTACTAGTCAATATGAATGTGGCAATACCTATTATGTATTAGGGGCTTGTTTTTTTTGTTTGTTATGATAATACAGGACGTTATCGGGATAGGGGCATTTTTTATATATATTTTTTTGCACTTTATTTATTTAAAAAAAAATGCTTTTTACCTGTTATACTATACTGCAGTGCATCTGTACTGCAGCACAGTATAACTGTCACTATACACTGACAGTTCGCCTGTGAGATCCAGTCTATGGCTGGACCTTACAAGCTTCTGAATTTGGCAGACAGGAGGCCATCAGCTGGTTTCCTGTTGCCATGGCAACCAGTGGGACCCCGCGATTGATGACCACCGCTTAATACTAATACTGATGAGACCGGCACAATTTTGGTCTGAGCAGTTGTGGCGGGATCCTGGCTTTCACAGCTAATCTCCTGTACGGCGTCTGGCAGCACAGGGGATATGCAGTAGGGATCGACCGATATATTTTTTAGGGCCGATACCGATAATCTATGACCTTTCAGGCCGATAGCCGATAACTTATACCGATATTCCGGTATAAGTTATCGGCTACTCCCCCCCCCCCCCCAGAAGCCACTGCAGATCAATGATTTAAAGCGGGCGCTTCAAATCAATGAACTGCAGTGGCTTTTGCGGGGCCAGAGACCGCCGCCCGCTTCTCCCCCTGCCTGTCCTGGGGTCCTCCCTATTCCAACCACCACCGCTGCCGCATTGCCTCCCCCATCTCCGGTTTTATAATTACCTGTTCTCGGGGCCCGTGCTACTTCTGGCTCCGGCAGCGTCCTGAGCTGTCACTGTGCGCACTGACGGTGACGTCGCGTTGAGGATGTTACTCGTCATTGCGCTGCGCAGCGCACAGCAATAGCGCAGGAGCCAGAAGTAGCGCGGACCCCGGTAATTATAAAACCGGGGATGGGGGAGGCAATGGGGCAGCGGCGGCGGTCTCGGGGCATTATCAGTATATCGGCAAGGTAATTGCCGATACCGATAATGTCCAAAATCGTGAATATCTGCCGAACCGATAATCGGCCGATCCCTAATATGAAGGGCATATGGGTACTCCCTTTTGCGCAAAGATACTAGCTGACAGGGCGTACCCATTCGTCCAATAGTGGGAAGGGGTAACATATATTATGTTTATAACATATGTGAACGGATACAAACATATACCACAGAAAACGTATGCAACATTAAGCCAAATTGGTATTGTTGTTGTAATTCTGCTGTGGTATACCACAAAGGGATGTGTGATATAGAGGAGTCCTTCCCTAGGAAAAAAACAACAGGGACCAATCCTCTTCTATTAATGTAATATCCCATGGACTAATATAAGGATATTCTAATATGAGGACCTTGACTGATTGCATCAATAGAGTTACAGAGCAGGGCGGCTCTAATCTCTAATAATTCTGCGTACAGCAAAGTGCGACACACCGTCTGCTCCCTCCATTTAGTATACACTAGCCTGCAGTCGCTGCAACATACTGTGTAGGCAGCCTATGAGGCGACAACTTCCCGCCACAAACCTGCAGTGCCGCCTGGCATTCTGGGAGGCCGCTGTGCGCTGAGAGGAGGCGGGTGGGCGGAGCTTCATCTGTCATTCCTCAGAGATCCGCGCAGTGTTGTGGCGTCGTTATTATTAGGAGACTCGTCCGCCATTGTGTCCTGTGTGCGCGGAGCAGTGAAAGACATCATGCGGAGACATACACTGGGTTAGTAGATCTGAGCTCAGACAGGTGCCTACTCTGAGTAAAATTGCCGTCAGGCTAGGTCTCCTCTTGGGTAGTATTACTCCATAGTGGGGCCCTGTATACCTGTGACGTCATTTCCAAGGTTCTGTTATAACATTTATAATACTTTATTTATTTTACTGGTCTCGTTATGTAAGAGGAATAGACCTAACAGGCCTTTAGGGTCCTGGGCACCCCCCCCCCCCCCCCCCCTATAGCAGTGGTTGCCAAACTGTGGAGATCTAGATGCTGTAAAACTAACGAGGCTGAAGTTGGTTCCTTATTCCTCCAGTTTCTTATTCACTAAAGTTGGTTTCTTATTCGTCCAGTGTCTTATAGATGACTGTGACTAATAAACCTTTTCTCCTCTTATTTCTCTGCAGTAAATCAGTTTTTTATACATAAATGTTGAATATTATTTGGGAACAATCAGATTCAGAAGAAAAAATCTAGATTGTTTGTATTTTTCCTGAAAAAAGCAATAGTAAAAAATGGATGAAAAAATCTGCATTTTGAATCAGTAACTGATGAATTCAAGGGGTTAAACACCATTGGGCCACTGAATTAAGGATGGAAATATAAAGAGTAAGGGCCCCTCCATAATACCCAACTATATCCAGCCTGGCCCAAACAGTGGATTGGCATTAAAACAGGTGCCAACCTTGCCAACTATATAAAATTTTTTGCATTTTGAATAACTGATGATTTTAAGGGGTTAAATGCTGTTGGGCCACTGACCAAAGGGTTGAAAAATAAAGGGTAAGGGCCCCTCCATAATACCCAACCATATCCAGCCTGGCCCAAACAGTGGATTGGCATTAAAACAGGTGCCAACCTTGCCAACTATGTACATTTTCTAAATTTTGAATAAGTAACTGGTGATTTCAAGGGGTTAAACACTGTTGGGCCACTGACCTTAGGGTTGAAAAATAAAGGGTAAGGGCCCCTCCATAATACCCAACTGTATCCAGCCTGGCCCAAACAGTGGATTGGCATTAAAACAGGTGCCAACCTTGCCAACTATGTACATTTTCTAAATTTTGAATAAGTAACTGGTGATTTCAAGGGGTTAAACACTGTTGGGCCACTGACCTTAGGGTTGAAAAATAAAGGGTAAGGGCCCCTCCATAATACCCAACTGTATCCAGCCTGGCCCAAACAGTGGATTGGCATTAAAACAGGTGCCAACCTTGCCAACTATATACATTTTCTGCATTTTGAATAAGTAACTGATGATTTTAAGGGGTTAAACGCAGTTGGGCCACTGACCTAATGGTAGGGGTATAAAGAGTAAGGGCCCCTCTATAATACCCAACTGTATCCAGCCTGGCCCAAACTGTGAACTGGCATTAAAACAGCTGCCAACCTTGCCAACTAGATACATTTTTTGCATTGTGAATAAGTAACTGGTGATTTCAAGGGGTTTAATGCCATTGGGCCACTGAATTAAGGATGGAAATATAAAGAGTAAGGGCCCCTCCATAATACCCAACCATATCCAGCCTGGCCCAAACTGTGGATTGGCATTAATACAGGTGAAACCTTGCCAACTATATACATTTTCTACATTTTGAATAAGAAACTGGTGATTTCAAGGAGATAAACGCTGTTGGGCCACTGACCAAAGGGTTGAAAAATTAAGGGTAAGGGCCCCTCCATAATATCCAACTGTATCAAGCCTGGCCCAAACAGTGGATTGGCATTAAAACAGGTGCCAACCTTGCCAACTTTGTACATTTTCTACATTTTGAATAAGTAACTGGTGATTTCAAGGGGTTAAACGCTGTTGGGCCACTGACCTAATGGTAGGGGTATAAAGAGTAAGGGCCCCTTTATAATACCCAACTGTATCCAGCCTGTCCCAAACAGTGGATTGGCATTAAAACAGGTGCCAACCTTGCCAACTATATACAATGTTTTGCATTTTGAATAACTGGTGATTTTAAGGGGTTAAATGCTGTTGGGCCACTGACCAAAGGGTTGAAAAATAAAGGGTAAGGGCCCCTCCATAATACCCAACCATACCCAGCCTGGCCCAAACAGTGGATTGGCATTAAAACAGGCGCCAACCTTGCCAACTATGTACGTTTTCTACATTTTGAATAAGTAACTGGTGATTTCAAGGGGTTAAACACTGTTGGGCCACTGACCTTAGGGTTGAAAAATAAAGGGTAAGGACCCCTCCATAATACCCAACTGTATCCAGCCTGGCCCAACCTGTGAACTGGCATGAAAACAGGTGCCAACCTTGCCAACTAGATACATTTTTTGCATTGTGAATAAGTAACTGGTGATTTCAAGGGGTTAAACGCCATTGGGCCACTGAATTAAGGATGGGAATATAAAGAGTAAGGGCCCCTCCATAATACCCAACCATATCCAGCCTGGCCCAAACTGTGGATTGGCATTAAAACAAGTAAAACCTTGCCAACTATATACATTTTCTACATTTTGAATAAGAAACTGGTGATTTCAAGGGGTTAAACGCTGTTGGGCCACTGACCTAATGGTAGGGGTATAAAGAGTAAGGCAGGGATGTGGAATTCCTATCCCCTGACGCCCGGGACTAGCAGTTTTGGGCGCCGGGCAGGTGAATTTGTCCGGCCCTTAGCCCGGCTTCGGGCAAGCAGGGCCGGACCTGACAAGTGCAGCGGCGATCTGCAGTCTGTATGGAGCGGGCTCCCGACTCCTGCCCGCTCCATACTCTGCAGCCTGTGTCCTCGGAAGCAGAGCAGGGAAGATGAGAAGCTGTGTATTTGTCTTCTCTCCCCTGCTCTGCAGACGTGTGGGGGGAGATGAGGGGGCGTGGTTTCTTGCTCCCCGTGCAGACCTGCGTCCTCTGCCTTTACTCCCCCCAGCTGTATCTTCGGAGAGCTGAGGGGAGGAGGCACATCTGCACGGGGAGATGCTTGCGGCGCTCTGCAGTATGTATGGAGCGGGCTCGGGATTCCTGCCCGCTCCATACTCTGCAGCCCCCGGCTGTTCTCAGTACCCGGGGGCCGCCGCTAATAGCCAGCATGCGGCGATCGCCATGGCTGGCTATTAACCCTTTAGATCGCCGCTGTCAAAGCTGACAGCGGCGTCTAAAGGGAGATGTGAATACTCCCTGGTGGGCTAGTGGGGTGGATCGCCCCCCGCAGCGCGATCGCAGGGGGGCGATCCACTATGGAGGTAGCCGGAGGGCTTACCTCTGCTTCCTCCTGTCCCGGCTCTGTCATTGATAGATCCTGGCTGGACCAGGCTCTATCAATGGATCACAGAGCACACAGATTAATAGAGTTCAATAGACCTCTATTCATCTGTCTGAGGAATCTAATGATTCCTTATATAAGTGTAATAAAGTGTAAAAAAAATAAAATAAAAGTTTGAAAGACACACATTAACCCAGTGGTCTTCAAACTGTGCGCCTCCAGATGTTACAAAACTACAATTCCCAGCATGCCAGGACAGCCGCTGGCTGTCCGGGCACGCTTGGAGTTATAGTTTTTCAACATCTGGAGGGCCACAGTTTGAAGACCGCTGCATTAACCCCTTCCATGTAAAAAGTTCAGATCACCCCCTTTTCCTATATAAAAACACGTAAACATAATAAAAATAAACATATTGGTATTGCTTCGTGCGCAATTGTACGAACTATTAAAATATAACATTATGTATCCCGTACGGTAAATGTAAAAAAAAATACCAAACCACAGATTTGCAATTTTTATAATATCCCAGAAAAAAAACGTAAAAAGCGATTAAAAAGTCAGATCAATACCAAAATGGTACCGATACAAAAAACAGATTATGGCGCAAAATATGAGCCCTCATACAGCCTGGTATGTGGAAAAAAAATAAAGCTACAGGGTAGAGATGAGCGAACTTACAGTAAATTCGATTCGTCACAAACTTCTCGGCTCGGCAGTTGATGACTTTTCCTGCATAAATTAGTTCAGCTTTCCGGTGCTCCAGTGGGCTGGAAAAGGTGGATACAGTCCTAGGACTGTAACCACCTTTTCCATCCCACGGGAGCACCTGAAAGCTGAACTAATTTATGCAGGAAAAGTCAGCAACCGCCGAGCCAAAAAGTTCGTGACGAATCGAATTTACTGTAAATTCGCTCATCTCTACTACAGGGGTTAAAAAATGGCAATTAAAAAAATTAGAAAAAGTTCAGAATTAGTAAATTCTGGTATTGCTGTAATCAGGCGGCCTAAAGTATAAAACTAACATGTTACCTCAACCACAAGGTAAATGGCGTAGAAAAGAAAACCACCAAATCTGCAAAATTATCTTTTACTATTTCAATTTCACTTCCCTTAATATATATATATATATAATTTTATTTATTTTTTGGGGTTCAGAGAATGTGTTATTGAAATATTAAAAGGTGTCCTTATAGTAGGTAGTTATGGCTATTATAGGGCGAGGAGGAAAAAATTAGAGCGTAAAAGCGAAAATTGGCCGGGACAAGTGGATCTTCATGAGGGACAAGTAGATTTTGCTCCATTTTAGTCCCGTGGACAAGTCGTTTTTTATAGAATGTCCACACCCCTGGTAAGGGCCCCTCTATAATACCCAACTGTATCCAGCCTGACCCAAACAGTGGATTGGCATTAAAACAGGTGCCAATCTTGCCAACTGTATACATTTTCTGCATTTTGAATAAGTAACTGATGATTTTAAGGGGTTAAACGCTGTTGGGCCACTGACCTAAGGGTTGAAAAATAAAGAGTAAGGGCCCCTCCATAATACCTAACTGTATCCAGCCTGTCCCAAACAGTGGATTGGCATTAAAACAGGTGCCAACCTTGCCAACTGTATACATTTTCTGCATTTTGAATAAGTAACTGATGATTTTAAGGGGTTAAACGCTGTTGGGCCACTGACCTAAGGGTTGAAAAATAAAGAGTAAGGGCCTCTCCATAGTACACAACCATATCCAGCCTGGCCCAAACAGTGGATTGGCATGAAAACAGGTGAAACCTTGCCAACTATATACATTTTTTGCATTTTGAATAAGTAACTGGTGATTTCAAGGGGTTAAACGCTGTTGGGCCACTGAACTAAGGGTTGAAAAATAAAGGGTAAGGGCCCCTCCATAATAAGGAACTGTATCCAGCCTGGCCCAAACAGTGGATTGGCATGAATACAGGTGCCAACCTTGCCAACTATATACATTTTCTACATTTTGAATAAGTAACTGGTGATTTCAAGGGGTTAAACGCTGTTGGGCCACTGACGCGAGGGTTAACAAATAAAAGGTAAGGGCCCCTCCATAATAATGAACTGTATGCAGCCTGGCCCAAACAGTGGATTGGCATCAAAACAGGTGCCAACCTTGCCATTTATATAATTTTTTTGCATTTTGAATAAGTAACTGGTGATTTCAAGGGGTTAAATGCGGTTGGGCCACTGATCTAAGGGATAAAAAAATAAAGAATAAGGGCCCCTCTATAATACCCAACTGTATCCAGCCTGGCCCAAACTTGGGATTGGCATTAAAACAGGTGCCAACCTTGCCAACTATGTACATTTTCTACATTTAGAATAAGTAACTGGTGATTTCAAGGGGTTAAACGCTGTTGGGCCACTGATCTAAGGGTTGAAAAATAAAGGGTAAGGGCCCCTCCATAATAAGGAACTGTATCCAGCCTGGCCCAAACTGTGGATTGGCACGAAAACAGGTGCCAACCTTGCCAACTATATGCAGTTTCAGTATTTGAATAAGTAACTGATGAATTTAAGGGGTTAATCGTTGTTGGGCCACTGACTTAAGGGTGGAAATATAAAGAGTAAGGGCCCCTCCATAATACCCAAGTGTATCCAGCCTGGCCCAAACTGTGGATTCGCAAGAAAACAGGTGCCAACCTAGTCACCTATATACATTTTCTACATTTTGAATAAGTAACTGGTGATTTAACCCCTTAAGGACAATGGACGTACTCCTACGCCCCCGTTTCCGAGTCCTTAAGGACCGAGGACGTAGGAGTACGTCCTGTCCTTTCCCGGCCCCCTGCCGCTAGCCGGAGGGGAGCCGGTGTCCGATGCCTGCTGAAATCGTTCAGCAGGCATCGCGGCATATCGCCCAGGGGGGTCATTATGCCCCCCCATGTCGGCGATGGCCGCAGATCGCTGGACAATTCAGTCCAGCGATCTGCGGCGATTCCGGGTCAATCGGGTCTCCAGTGACCCGGTGACCCGGAATTACTGGCTGATCGGGGCCGTCAGAGACGGCCCCGAACAGCCAGAGCCTGCAGGGGTGAGGTGGCACTGGTGCCACCTCACGATCGCCCTGATTCGTCGGCCGGATTCCCGGCCGACCAATCAGGGCGCCTGCTGCGGGTGTCACTCCCGCACCCGCTCCGCCCCTCTTTCGGAGGACGTGAGCGGGTGCGGGACGTGCACCCCTGGTGCTGGGGACCCCGATCCCCGGCGTTAATGTTGGGATCGGGGCCCCAGGAGCGACGACGGCGGCGGCGGCGGGACTGACCTGTGCGGCGATCAAGCAGCAGCAGGAGGTGAGTGACAGCCTCCTGTTGTTGCTTAGCAACAGCTCCCAGCATGCAAAAAGGGCATGCTGGGAGCTGTAGTTATGCAACAGGAGGAGGCAGACCACCACAACTCCCAGCATGCACTTATGGGCATGCTGGGACTTATGGTTTTGCAACAGCTGGAGGCACATTCTTTCTATGGAAAAAATGTACCTTCAGCTGTTGTGTAACTACAACTCCCAGCTTGCACAAACAGCTTAAGTGCATGCTGGGAGTTGTAGTGGTGCATCTGGTGGTTGCATAACTACAACTCCCAGCATGCCCGTTGGCTGTCGGTGACTGCTGAGAGTTGTAGTTTTGCAACAGCTGAAGGCACACTGAGTTAAGTAGCAAACCAGTGTGTCTCCAGCTGTTGCATAACTACAATCCCCAGCATACCTAGCCAAAGTAGTATGCCTCCCGCTGTTGCATAACTACAACACCCAGCATGCCCTTCCGCTGTCCGTACATGCTGGGGGTTGTAGCTTTTGCAACAGCTGAAGGCACACTGGTTGCAAAAGACTGAGTTTTTTGCCAAACTCGGTGTTTCACAACCTGTGTGTCTCCAGCTGTTGCAAAACTACAACTCCCAGCATGCACTGATAGACCGTACATGCTGGGAGTTGTGGTTTTGCAACAGCTGGATGTTCCCCCCCCCCCCCCCCCAATGTGAATGTACAGGGTACACTCACATGGGCGGAGGATTACAGTAAGTATCCGGCTGCAAGTTTGAGCTGCAGCAAATTTTCTGCTGCAGCTCAAGCTGCCAGCGAGAAACTACTGTGAACCCCCCGCCCGTGCGACTGTACCCTAAAAACACTACACTACCACACAATAAAATAAAAAGTAAAAAAAACACTACATATACACATACCCCTACAATAAAAATGAAAAACGTCTGGTACGCCACCGTTTCCAAAACGGAGCCTCCAGCTGTTGCAAAACTACAACTCCCAACATGCACTGATAGACCGTACATGCTGGGAGTTGTAGTTTTGCAACAGCTGGATGTCCCCCCCCCCCCCAATGTGAATGTACAGGGTACACTCACATGGGCGGAGGATTACAGTAAGTATCCGGCTGCAAGTTTGAGCTGAGGCAAATTTTCTGCCGCTGCTCAAACTGCCAGCGAGAAACTACTGTGAACCCCCCGCCCGTGCGACTGTACCCTAAAAACACTACACTACACTAACACACAATAAAATAAAAAGTAAAAAACACTACATATACACATACCCCTACACAGCCCCCCTCCCCTCCCCAATAAAAATGAAAAACGTCTGGTACGCCACTGTTTCCAAAACGGAGCCTCCAGCTGTTGCAAAACAACTACTCCCAGTATTACCAGATAGCCACTGACTGTCCAGGCATGCTGGGACTTTTACAACAGCTGGAGGCACCCTATTTGGGAATCACTGGCGTAGAATACCCCTATGTCCACCCCTATGCAATCCCTAATTTAGTCCTCAAATGCGCATGGCACTCTCACTTTGGAGCCCTGTCGTATTTCAAGGCAACAGTTAAGGGTCACATATGGGGTATCGCCGTACTCGGGAGAAATTGTGTTACAAATTATGGGGGGGTATTTTCTGCTATTACCCTTTTTAAAAATCTAAAATTTTGGGGAAACCAACATTTTAGGTAAAATTTTTTTATTTTTTTTTACATATGCAAAAGTTGTGAATCACCTGTGGGGTATTAAGGTTCACATTACCCCTTGTTACGTTCCCCGAGGGGTCTAGTTTCCAAAATGGTATGCCATGTGTTTTTTTTTTGCTGTCCTGGCACCATAGGGGCTTCCTAAATGCGGCATGCCCCCAGAGCAAAATTTGCTTTCAAAAAGCCAAATGTGACTCCTTCTCTTCTGAGACCTGTAGTGCGCCAGCAGAGCACTTCTCTCCCCCATATGGGGTGTTTTCTGAATCGGGAGAAATTGGGCTTCAAATTTTGGGGGGTATTTTCTGCTATTACCCTTTTTAAAAATGTAAAAATTTTGGGAAACCAAGCATTTTAGGTAAAAATTTATTTTTTTTTTAACAGATGCAAAAGTCGTGAAACACCTGTAGGGTATTAAGGTTCACTTTACCCCTTTTTACGTTCCCCGAGGGGTCTGGTTTCCAAAATGGTATGCCATGTGGTTTTTTTTTGCGGTTCTGGCACCATAGGGGCTTCCTAAATGCGGCATGCCCCCAGAGCAAAATTTGCTTTCAAAAAGCCAAATGTGACTCCTTCTCTTCTGAGACCTGTAGTGCGCCAGCAGAGCACTTTTCACCCCCATATGGGGTGTTTTCTGAATCGGGAGAAATTGGGCTTCAAATTTTGGGGGGTATTTTCTGCTATTATCCTTTTTAAAAATGTAACATTTTTGGGAAACCAAGCATTTTAGGTAAAACATTTATTTTTATTTTTTACATATGCAAAAGTCGTGAATCACCTGTGGGGTATTAAGGTTCACTTTACCCCTTGTTACGTTCCCTGAGGGGTCTAGTTTCCAAAATGGTATGCCATGTGTTTTTTTTTTGCTGTCCTGGCACCATAGGGGCTTCCTAAAGGTGACATGCCCCCCAAAAACCATTTGTCGCTCCTTCCCTTCTGAGCCCTCTACTGCGCCCGCTGAACAATTAACATAGACATATGAGGTATGTGCTTACTCGAGAGAAATTGGGCTACAAATACAAGTAAAAATTTTCTCCTTTTTACCCCTTGCAAAAATTCAAAAATTGGGTTTACAAGAACATGCGAGTGTAAAAAATGAAGATTGTGAATTTTCTCCTTCACTTTTCTGCTATTCCTGTGAAACACCTAAAGGGTTAATACACTTATTGAATGTCATTTTGAATACTTTGGGGGGTGTAGTTTTTATAATGGGGTCATTTATGGGGTATTTCTAATATGAAGACCCTTCAAATCCACTTCAAACCTGAACTGGTCCATGAAAAATAGCGAGTTTGAAAATTTTGTGAAAAATTTCCAAATTGCTGCTGAACTTTGAAGCCCTCTGGTGTCTTCCAAAAGTAAAAACTCATAAATTTTATGATGCAAACATAAAGTAGACATATTGTTTATGTGAACCCAAAAATGTTTTATTTTGAATATCCATTTTCCTTACAATCAGAGAGCTTCAAAGTTAGAAAAATGCAAAATTTTCATTTTTTCATCAAATTTTGGGATTTTTCACCAAGAAAGGATGCAAGTTACCATAAAATTTTACCACTAAGTTAAAGTAGAATATGTCACGAAAAAACAATCTCGGAATCAGAATGATAACTAAAAGCATTCCAGAGTTATTAATGTTTAAAGTGACAGTGGTCAGAATTGCAAAAAACGCTCTGGTCCTTAAGGTGTAAAATGGCCTGGTCCTTAAGGGGTTAAAGGGGTTAAACACCTTCGGGGTTAAACATATCGCGGTGCGGTGGGGGCGATACGGGGCATTATCGGCTTATCGGCAAGGTAATTGCCGATACCGATAATGCTCAAAATCGTGATTATCGGCCGATAATATCGGCCATGCCGATAATCGGTCGATCCCTACTGAGAATTAAAACATAGGGGACCCTATACATTTTATTTATTTATTTTTAATAAAAAGATACACATAGGGTTCCCTGTATTTTCAGTATCAGCCAGATACCAACCCTCAGGTCAGTGGTCCAACTACATTTAACCCCTTCAAGGAGTAGTCCAGTGGTGACTCAGTGGTGAACAACTTATCCCCTATTCTAAGGATAGGGGATAAGTTGCAGATCGCGGGGGGTCCGACCGCTGGGGCCCCCTGCGATCTCCTGTACGGAGCCCCGACAGCCCGCGGGAAGGGGGCGTGTCGACCTCCGCACGAGGCGGCGGCCGACACGCCCCCTCAATACAACTCTATGGCAGAGCTGAAGCGCTGCCTTCGGCAATCTCCGGCTCTGCCATTGAGATGTATTGAGGGGGCGTGTCGGCCACCGCTTCGTGCTGGGGTCGACACCCGCTATCTGGGCGGAGAGCCTGGCCCCCGTACAGAGAGATCGCAGGGGGCCTCAGCAGTCGGACCCCCGCAATCTCAAACTTATCCCCTATCCTTAGGATAGGGGATATGTTTTTCACCACTGGACTACCCCTTTAAATTCCTCAGTTACTTATTCAAATACTGAAAATGTAGATAGTTGGCAAAGTTGGCACCTGTTTTCTTGCCAATCCACTGTTTGGGCCAGGCTGGATACAGTTAGGTATTATGGAGGGGCACTTACCCTTTATTTTTCAACCCTCAGGTCAGTGGCCCAACAGCGTTTAACCCCTTGAAATCACCAGTTTCTTATTCAAAATGCAGAAAATGTATATAGTTGGCAAGGTTGGCACCTGTTTTCATGCCAATCCACTGTTTGGGCCAGGCTATATACAGTTGGGTTTTATGGAGGGGCCCTTACTCTTTATTTTTCAACCCTTAGGTCAGTAGCCCAACAGCGTTTAACCCCTTGAAATCACCAGTTACTTATTCAAAATGTAGAAAATGTATATAGTTGGCATGGCTTCACCTGTTTTAATGCCAATCCACAGTTTGGGCCAGGATGGATATGGTTGGATATTATGGAGGGGCCCTTACTCTTTATATTCCCATCCTTAATTCAGTGGCCCACTGGCGTTTAACCCCTTGAAATCACCAGTTACTTATTCAAAATGCAAAAAATTGTATATAGTTGGCAAGGTTGGCACCTGTTTTCATGCCAGTTCACAGTTTGGGCCAGGCTGGATACAGTTGGGTATTATAGAGGCCCTTACTCTTTATACCCCTACCATTAGGTCAGTGGCCCAACCGCATTTAACCCCTTAAAATCATCAGTTACTTATTCAAAATGCAGAAAATGTATATAGTTGGCAAGGTTGGCACCTGTTTTCATGCCAATCCACTGTTTGGGCCAGGCTGGATATGGTTGGGTATTATAGAGGGGCCCTTACTCTTTATTTTTCATCCCTTAGGTAAGTGGCCCAACTGCGTTTAACCCCTTGAAATCACCAGTTACTTATTCAAAATGTAGAAAATATACATAGTTGACAAGGTTGGCACCTGTTTTAATGCCAATCCACTGTTTGGGCCCGGCTGGATATGGTTGGGCATTATGGAGGGGCCCTTACTCTTTATTTTCTATCCCTTAGGTCAGTAACCCAACAGCATTTAACCCCTTGAAATCATCAGTTACTTATTCAAAATGCTAAAAATGTATATAAATGGCAAGGTTGGCACCTGTTTTAATGCCAATCCACTGTTTGGGCCAGGCTGGATACAGTTGGGAATTATGGAGGGGCCCTTACGCTTTATTTTTCAACCCTCAGGTCAGTGGCCCAACCGCGTTTAACCCCTTAAAATCATCAGTTACTTATTCAAAATGCAAAAAATTGTATATAGTTGGCAAGGTTGGCACCTGTTTTCATGCCAGTTCACAGTTTGGGCCAGGCTGGATACAGTTGGGTATTATAGAGGCCCTTACTCTTTATACCCCTACCATTAGGTCAGTGGCCCAACCGCATTTAACCCCTTAAAATCATCAGTTACTTATTCAAAATGCAGAAAATGTATATAGTTGGCAAGGTTGGCACCTGTTTTCATGCCAATCCACTGTTTGGGCCAGGCTGGATATGGTTGGGTATTATAGAGGGGCCCTTACTCTTTATTTTTCATCCCTTAGGTAAGTGGCCCAACTGCGTTTAACCCCTTGAAATCACCAGTTACTTATTCAAAATGTAGAAAATATACATAGTTGACAAGGTTGGCACCTGTTTTAATGCCAATCCACTGTTTGGGCCCGGCTGGATATGGTTGGGCATTATGGAGGGGCCCTTACTCTTTATTTTCTATCCCTTAGGTCAGTAACCCAACAGCATTTAACCCCTTGAAATCATCAGTTACTTATTCAAAATGCTAAAAATGTATATAAATGGCAAGGTTGGCACCTGTTTTAATGCCAATCCACTGTTTGGGCCAGGCTGGATCCAGTTGGGAATTATGGAGGGGCCCTTACGCTTTATTTTTCAACCCTCAGGTCAGTGGCCCAACCGCGTTTAACCCCTTAAAATCATCAGTTACTTATGCCAATCCACTGTTTGGGCCAGGCTGGATACAGTTGGGTATTATGGAGGGGCCCTTACCCTTTATTTTTCAACCCTAAGGTCAGTGGCCCAACAGAGTTTAACCCCTTGAAATCACCAGTTACTTATTCAAAATGTAGAAAATTTACATAGTTGGCAAGGTTGGCACCTGTTTTAATGCCAATCCACTGTTTGGGCCAGGCTGGATACAGTTGGGTATTATAGAGGGGCCCTTACCCTTTATTTTTCAACCCTAAGGTCAGTGGCCCAACAGCGTTTAACCCCTTGAAATCACCAGTTACTTATTCAAAATGTATAAAATGTACTTAGTTTGCAAGGTTGGCACCTGTTTTAATGCCAATCCACTGTTTGGGCCAGGCTGGATACAGTTGGGTATTATGGAGGGGCCCTTACTCTTTATAGTTTCATCTTTAATTCAGTGGCCCAATAGCGTTTAACCCCTTGAAATCATCAGTTACTTATTCAAAATGCAGATTTTTTTATCCATTTTTTACTATTGTTTTTTTCAGGAAAAATACAAACAATCTAGAGTTTTTCTTCTGAATCTAAGTGTTCCCAAATAGTATTCAACATTTATGTATAAAAAACTGATTTAGTGCAGGAAAATAAGTGGATAAAAGGTTTATTAGTCATAGTCATCTATAAGACATCTATAAGACAACTTGAATAAGAAACCATCTTCAGTGAATAAGAAACTGGACAAATAAGGAACCAACTTCAGCCTCGTGCAAAACTACAATGCCCGGCATACTGTTGGCTGTCCAGGCATGTTGGACGTAGTAGTAGTTTTGTAACATCTGGGGGTCCACAGTTTGGCGAGCACTGCCCTTTGTGATAAAGCAAAATGATAGTGACCAGGGGCATAACTAAAGGGCAGTGGTCCATAAACTTTGGACCTCTAGCTGTTCCAAAACTACAACTCCCAGTATGCTCCCCAGTTTGGAGACCATAGCCCTGTAGTTACGCCCTTGGTCACTCATTCTGCTCAGTACCAAGCAGTAATAGTAAGGCCCCTTTCACACTGCCGTTATGCCCCGGCAATAACGACTGTCCAGCCTTTTCTTTTTTTTTTTTTTTTTTTTTTTTTAGTAGTTTGACGGCCATCATTTTGACCTGTCTGATGGGAAATAACAGGTCCCGATGGACCCCATTATAGTCAATGGGGTCCGTCGGGCGCCGTTATTTTCAGAGAGAATAGCGTAAGAAAAAGACGGTGCAATTACTATTTTTTC
Organism: Hyla sarda; assembly: GCF_029499605.1. Lineage (NCBI taxonomy): Eukaryota > Metazoa > Chordata > Amphibia > Anura > Hylidae > Hyla > Hyla sarda. Next base: position 139,587,140 of record NC_079189.1, on the reverse strand, counting down.
TCCCGCTATCCTTGATCCTAAAATTATGGGCTTCACACTGCCGGAGACAGCCGGCAGTGTGAATGTAGCCTTATTTAGCAATAATGGGTCATGAAAAAAATGGATGAAATAACTGAATATAATGGATGATAACTGAAGACCAATTTTGATGGACATTCTGTGAAAATAACGGACATGTGCCATCCATCATGCACCGTTATTGTCTTATTTTATGTCCGTTACTTTATTTTATAGTGACTTCCTAGTTGTTATGCTGTACTGAGCATGCTCAGTAGCAATAATAGATCATAACAGAACATAAAAATAACTGACAATAAAGGATGTCATTTGTGAACATCCGTCACCCATAGACTTCAATGTTAAAATTTTAATGTCCGCTATTCCACCGTTATTTTTGACGGGAAAAAAATTTGTGCATGCACCGTTATTTGCCCCGTCAAAAGTAACGGATGTTAGCCATAAGGGGACGTAACTGATGCTAAAGGACAAAAAAATCCCATTGACATGAATGGGATTTTTTGACGCCCGTTTTATGGACTTTCTGACCGGAGTTCATGACAGGGGGTTTTGCAGGATCATAACGGTAGTGTGAAAGGGGCCTAAATGTGTTGTCACCTGCAAATTATAGCATCATACCATCTGGCAGTGATTCAGAGCTTCTAGGTTTCACCTTCACCGATCTCACTATTGTTGTGATTTCAATATAGGAGCTTAAAGGGGTACTCCGGCGCTTAGACATCTTAACCCCCGCAATCTTTCATGCAGCACCCCGCTATCATCAGCCTCAGGAGCGAACCTCACTCCGGGTCTGATGAATCACGATCATGGGGCCGGAGTATTGTGACGTCACGTTCTGATCCCTCAATGCAAGTCTAAGTGAGGGGGCTTGACAGCCACCACACCTCCTCCCATAGGCTTGCATTTAGGGGGCGGAGCGTGACATCACACGGGGCAGAGGCGTGATACTCCGGCCCTGTGATTGTGATTCATCAGAACCCGTATCGATGTTCGCTCCGGAGACTGGTGATAGCAGGGTGCTGCATGAAAGATTGCGGGGGTCCCCAGCAGCAGGACCCCCGCGATTAGGCATCTTATCCCCTATATTTTGGATAGGGGATAAGTTGTCTTAGGGCCAGAGTACCCATTTAAAGTCTCACGCCAGTCTGCAGGATAGGGGATAAGTTTTAGATCGCGTGGGGTCTCAACGCTGTCTGTACGGAGCCCCGGCTCTCCCACAGAGTGGCGCGTCACGACCCCCGCCCTATGCGGGGACGCCACGCCCCCTCCATATATCTCTATGGGAGAGCCGAATATTGCTGAATGGCTTTGGGCGCGGGTCGTGAAGCGCCACAGCGCTTGGACCCCCCCCTGCGGATAGGGGATAAGTTTTTCTGGAATGTCAGGCATGAGACTTCTTCTTAAAGCCCTTTATGACCCAGCGAATTTTGATTTCTAGCTTACGTTTTTTTTTTCCCTCACCCTTTAAAGGGGTACTCCCGTGGAAAACTTTTTTTTTTTATATCAACTGGTGCCAGAAAGTTAAACAGATTAGTAAATTTCTTCTATTAAGAAATCTTAATCTTTCCAGTACTTTTTAGGGGCTATATACTACAGAGGAAATGTTTTTCTTTTTGGAACACAGATCTCCTCTGACATCATGACCACAGTGCTCTCTGCTGACATCTCTGTCCATTTTGCAAACTGTCCAGATCAGCATATGTTTGCTATGGGGATTTTCTCCTAGGCAGTTTCTCAGATTCGCTCCATCAGGAGCCTTTAGATTGCCGGTTCCTTCCGCGTTCACCTGGGAGTGAGAGCCTGTGCCTACATGAGTGCTCTGCTTGAATGTCAAAATAGCTGATTTTTGGTCGCATCACATCCCAGAAAAGCAGCAATAAAAAGTGACCTAAAAGTCACATATAGCGTGATACCGGAAAAACTACGGATCCTGCTCTAAAAATGAACCCTTCTTTAATCGTGTTTACAGAAAATAAGAAATTTATAGGGGGCCAGAAGACCAAAAACATGCTTTTTTTTAAATGTTTGACTTTTTAAAGGCAGTACAATAATAGAAAATCGTGTAACCATAGGTATTGTTTTAATTGACCCCCAGAACAAAGAGAACATGTCAGTTTTACCAACTGCACTGTGTAAAAATTAAACCCCTCCCCCAAAAGTTTGAAAATTGCGGTTTTCCTTTCAATTTTCTGCCACAAATAATAAATTGTTTTGTTACACCAAACATTTTTAGGTAAAATAAAAGGTGTCATTAGAAAGTGCAATTGGTTACACAGAAAAAAAGCCCTTACATGGGTCTGTGGATGGAAAAATAAACAGTTATGCCACTTAACCCCTTAAAGGAGTAGTCCAGTGGTGAACAACTTATCCCCTATCCTAAGGATAAGTTGTAGATCGAGGGGGGTCCGACCACTGGGCCCCCCCCGCGTTCTACTGTACGGGGCCCCGACAGCCCGCGGGCAATCTTGTTCACAGTGCTCTCTGCAGACACTTGATGCCCGTATCAGGAACTGTCCAGAGCTGGAGAAAATCCCCATTACAAACCTATGCTACTCTAAACAGTTCCTGACACAGACAGAGGTGTCAGCAGAGAGCAATGTGGACAAGACAAAAGAGAAATTCTAAAAGCAAAGAATTTACTCTGTAGCATACAGCTGCTAAAAAGTACTAGAAGGATAAACATTTTTTAATAGAAGTAATTTACAAATCTGTTTAACCCCTTAAGGACCAAGCCAAAGGGCTTACTTCTCCTCCTGTGCCGGCAGGACCAGGCTTTATCAATCGAGCGCAGAGCACACAGATCGATGTGGTTCTGTATGAGGAATCAAATGATTCCTCCTAAAAGTCCCCTAAGGGGACTAAAGGTGTGAAAAAAAAAAAAAGTTTTAAAGGGGTACTCCGCCCCTAGACAAAGGATAGGGATAAGATGTCAGATCGCGGGGGACCCACCGCTGGGGACCCCTGGGATCTTGGCTGCAGCACCCACCTGTTGCGGCTTCCGGAAACGCTGGAGCTTCCCGACCACGGTGACAGGAGATCGTGACGTCACGACTCCGCCCCCCGTGTGACGTCACGCCCCTCAATGCAAGGGGGCGTGACGTCACACGGGGGCGGATTCGTGACTTCACAATCTCCAGTCACCGTGGTCGTGAGGCGTTAGGATGAGAGCCTCCAGTGCTGCCGGAACCCGCAACAGGTGGGTGCTGCAGACAAGATCCCGGGGGTCCCCAGCGGCGGGACCCCCACGATCTGACATCTTATCTCCTATCCTTTCGATAGGGAATAAGATGTCTAAGGGCGGAGTACCTCTTTAAAACACACACATTCACCCCTTCCTTATTAAAAGTTTAAATCCTTTTCCCAAATTCCATATAAAAAAATATATAAACATAATAAAAATATGTGTGGTATCGCCGCGTGCGTAAATGTCCGAACTATAAAAATATATCATTAATTAAACTGCACGGTCAATGGCGTATGCGCAAAAAAAATTCCAAACTCCAAAATAGCAAATTTTTGGTCACTTTTTAGACCATAAAAAAGGAATAAAAAGCGATCAAAAAGTCTGATCAAAACAAAAATGATACAGATTAAAACTTCAGATCACCGCGCAAAAAATTAGCCCTCATACTACTCCGTACGTGGAAAAATGAAAAAGTTATAGGGTCAGAAGAGGACAATTTTAAATGTATTCATTTTTGTGCATGTAGTTATGATTTTTTCCGAAAGTACGCCAAAATCAAACCTATATAAGTAGGGTATCATTTTAACCGTATGGACCTACAGAATAAAGATTAAGTGTCATTTTTACCGAAAAATGTAGTGCGTAGAAACGGAAGCCACTTAAATTTACAAAATTGTGTTTTTCCTTCAATTTTGTCGCACAATGATTTTTTCCCCCCCGTTTTGCTGTAGATTTTTGGGTAAAATGACTGATGTCATTACAAAGTAGAATTGGTGGCCCTGCCAGGCTTTATCATTCTGAGCGCCGGAGCGGACACAGGACATGAGGTAAGCCCTCAGGCTACCTCAGCAGTGGATCCCCCCCCCCCCAGCGATCACGCTGCGGGGCGGGGGGCCATCCATCCCACTGGACCACCAGGGATGGAATAAAGGCACCTTTAGACACCGGACAGCGGCGATCTATAGGGTTAATAGCCGACTGTGGCAATCGCCGCATGCCGGCTATTAACGCCGGCCCCCAGCTGGAATGACGCGGGCTCGAGTCGGGACCCCGCACCACACCACCTTAACGGCACATGGACGAGTCTACACGTCCATGGTCATTAAAGGATTTACTTTCTGGCATCAGTTCATTTAAAAAAGTAAATAAATTATTCCACCAGAGTACCCCCTTAAGGACCAGGCCAATTTCAGTTTTTTCACTTTTGTATTTTCCTCCTCCCCTTCTAAAAATAAGAATGCTTGAAATTTTGCACCTACAGACTCATATGAGGGCTTGTGTATTTTTGTGTCACCAATTTTACTTTGTAATGACATTAATCAGTTAATAACAATATCTACGGCAAAACAAAAAATATATATATTTGTAGGGAAATTTGAAAAATAGGCGATAAGTTTCAGATCGCGGGGGTTCGACCGCTGTGTACCCCCCCCCCCCCCCCCGCGATCTCTCATTTGGGGCTCCCGGATCTTTGCTGAAACAGCACATTTTGACCACCATATGAAACGGCAACTGACACACCCCCTCAATACATCTCTATGGCAGAGCCGGAGACTGCCAAATGCAGTGCTCCAGCTTTCCCATACAGATGTATTGAGGGGGCATGTCAGTCGCCGCGTCATACGGTGGTCGGACACTCCCCCTTGCTGCTGACTGCCAGAGCCCCGTATGGGAGATCGCGGGGGGGCCCAGCGGTGGACATATCCCGGTGTACTCCTTTAACATCACTACATTCTGGAGTTGCTAGTGCTCGGTTGATTGGCGATTGCTTATGGCTGCCTAAGACAGCCTTTAGCAATTGAGCGCCGATAACATAGATCAATGTAATGCAAGAACATTAAAATTTGTAAAAGAACAACTTGTCCCCCCCCAAAAATAAGCCCTAATATACCTTGTCAGTGGAAAAGTTAAAAAATTGTGAGTCCAATTGAGACCCTTGGACTCACAATTTTTTAACTTTTCCACTGACAAGGTATATTAGGGCTTATTTTTTGGGGGGGACAAGTTGTTCTTTTTCAAATTTTAATGTTATTGCATTACATTGATCTATGTTATCGGCGCTCAATTGCTAAAGGCTGTCTTAGGCAGCCATAAGCAATCGCCAATCAACCGAGCACTAGCAACTCCAGAATGTAGTGATGTTAAAGGAGTACACCGGGATATGTCCACCGCGGGCGGAATTTCCGCACCAATTCCGCTTCCTTCGGTGGTTTTTGGCTTGTGTAGATTTTTGGTGGAATTGGTGCGGAATTAGTGTGGAAATTCTGCATGTGGAAATTCAGAAATGTGGAATTTCTCGCTTTCATTTGAGGCAGAAATTCCACCCGTGTGACTAGACCCTTAGAATGTGAGGAGGAAGAAAGCATAAGCCCCCCCAAAAAACATTGCTGGGTGGTGAAGGGGTTAATAGGATGTACATTGCACACATTTACACAATCCAGCTTGTGCTAGGACGCAGAAATACGCAGTTTAATAGATGGCAGCGCATTTCTGAGTGAAATCCACAGAAAGAAAAGACATGTCTATTTTTACTGCGGGCGCCAGAATCAGAAATTTCACCATGTGCACAGTGCAGCAGAAACCCATTGAAATCAATGGGACTCTGCTGTAGCGGAATGTCTGTGTGGAATATTCTGGCAGAATTCTGCGCAAACAAGGACTGTTAGAAAATCAGCGTTAAAACTGCAGAGGTTTAAATTTAGCAATTGTAAATTGCAAAAGAATGACAGAAGTATGATTTTTTTTTTTATATTAACCCTTTAACCCCTTAAGGACTCAGGGTTTTTCCGTTTTTGCACTTTCGTTTTTTCCTCCTTACCTTTAAAAAATCATAACCCTTTCAATTTTCCACCTAAAAATCCATATTATGGCTTATTTTTTGCGTCGCCAATTCTACTTTGCAGTGACATTAGTCATTTTACCCAAAAATGCACGGCGAAACGGGAAAAAAAATCATTGTGCGACAAAATCGAAAAAAAACGCCATTTTGTAACTTTTGGGGGCTTCCGTTTCTACGCAGTGCATATTTCGGTAAAAATTACACCTTATCATTATTCTGTAGGTCCATACTGTTAAAATGATACCCTACTTATATAGGTTTGATTTTGTCGCACTTCTGGAAAAAATCATAACTACATGCAGGAAAATTTATACATTTAAAAATGTCATCTTCTGACCCCTATAACTTTTTTATTTTTCCACGTACGGGGCGGTATGAGGACTCATTTTTTGCGCCGTGATCTGAAGTTTTTATTGGTATGATTTTTGTTTTGATCTGACTTTTTGATCACTTTTTATTCATTTTTTAATGTTATAAAAAGTTACCAAAATACGCTTTTTTGGACTTTGGAATTTTTTTGCACGTACGCCATTGACCGTACGGCTTAATTAATGATATATTTTTATAGTTCGGACATTTACGCATGCGGCGATACCACATATGTTTATTCTTATTTTTTTTTACACTTTTTTATTTTTCTTATGGGAAAAGACGGGGTGATTCAAACTTTTATTAGGGAAGGGGTTAAATGACCTTTATTAACACTTTTTTTTAACTTTTTTTTTGCAGTGTTATAGGTCCCATAGGGACCTATAACACTGCACACACTGATCTCTCATCCTGATCACAGGCGTGTATTAACACGCCTGTGATCAGCATTATCGACGCTTGACTGCTCCTGCCTGGATCTCAGGCACGGAGCAGTCATTCGTCGATCGGACACCGAGGAGGCAGATAAGAGCCCTCCCGGTGTCCGATCAGCTGTTCGGGACGCCGCGATTTCACCGCGGCGGTCCCGAACAGCCCGACTGAGCAGCCGGGATACTTTCAGTTTCACTTTAGAAGCGGCGGTCAGCTTTGACCGCCGCTTCTAAAGGGTTAATACCGCACATCGCCGCGATCGGCGATGTGTGGTATTAGCCGCGGGTCCCGGCCGTTGATTAGCGCCGGGACCCACGCGATATGATGCGGGATCGCGGCGCGATCCCGCTTCATATCGCGGGAGCCGGCGCAGGACGTAAATATACGTCCTGCGTCATTAAGGGGTTAAGGACCACAGGTTTTTTCGTTTTTGCTCTTTAGTTTTTTCCACCTCACCTTCTAAAAATCATAACGCTTTTCATTTTCCACCTACAGACCATATATGGGCTTGTTTTTTGCGCCACCAATTTTACTTTGTAATGACCTCAATAATTTCACCACAAAATATACGGCAAAACCCCCAAAAAATGTTTGTGGGGTAAAATTGAAAAATAAAACGCCATTTTGTAAGTTTTGTTGGCTTCTGATTCCACACAGTGCACTTTTCGGTAAAAATGACACCTTATCTTTATTTTGTAGGTCCAAACGATTAAAATGATACCTAACTTATATAGGTTTTTTTTTTGTTTTACTTTTTTTCCGAAAATCTGCATGTTTAAAAATGTCCTCTTCTGACCCCTATAACTATATTTCTCTATCGGCTCCATTGGGGGACACAGACCATGGGTGTATGCTGCTGTCACTAGGAGGTTTGACACTATGGCAACAAAAAAAGTCAGCTCCTCCCAGCACCTCCAGGCCCTGAGCTAATCAGTTTTAGCTTAGTGTCTTAAGGAGGTGGACATGGTCTGGAGTTCTCTCCAGATCAGGTCTTATGTTTTATTATTTTCTTAGATTTAGGGATGTGTTAGTTAGGGATTGACCGATTATCGGTATGGCCGATATTATTGGCCGATAATCACGATTTTGGGCATTATCGGTATCGGCAATTACCTTGCCGATAAGCCGATAATGCCCTGCCCCGACCCGCCGCACCGCGACCGCCCCCCCGTAGTGATGGGCGGTATATCGGTATGGATTTTTTCCCTTACCGCTATACTGGTCGGGCCCCTCCCCCACCCTCCGAGTCAATAGAAAAAACGTACCCGTAATGGGGGAGGTCCGGGCCATCCTTCCTTCCTGTAGTGTCCTGCGGCATTCCGGGTGGAGGGTGAACCGGTCCGGGCTGTCCTTCTCCGGGGTCCTCTTCTCCACTCCGGGCAGGCTCCGGCCTAGTACGCTGCATAGACGCCGCTACGCCGTGAAGTCAGGTGCGTCGCTGCGCAGCGGCGTCTATGCAGCGTACTAGGTCGGAGCCTGCCCGGAGTGAATAAGATGATCCCCGGAGAAGAAGGACAGCCCGGACCGGTTCACCCTCCACCCTCAAGCCGCAGCATTTATACTATGCGGGCGCACAAAGCGCCGACTTATTTTCACTTTCGGCAGCAGACTGCTGCCGGCAAAAAAGAGTCTCGCCCACTCACTTCTCCGCGAGCGCATATGCGGAGAACGTGCGCTCAAGGCAAGGAGCGGGCGCCATTACTACATTTCTTCTCTGCACTTCGGCGGCCGAGGCGCCTTAGGCCGCCGGAGCTTCCAAGAGGCATTAATTGTCCTCCAATCAGCGCTATGCGCGTGATTGTAGGTGGCAGGGGCCAATCAGCAGTGCTCCTACTCCTGGCACGCCCCTCTCTGGCTATTGGCTGGATTTTTCTCCCTGCTCTATCTATACTAGAGCGGAACTCTCCTCGCAGCAGCTGCCCTGGGGACACAGACTCGGGTGAGAGAGTTCTTTTTTCATTATGTCCGTACCCAGAACTGTTCCTCCCTCTAAACAGACAACTGGAGCGTTAGTTTACCATTTTGTCTGTAAGAGCTGTAATTCCAAAATGCCTTGTTCTGCTGAACCCACTTGCTCTGCCTGCTCCCCCAGACCCCCTGGCACCCCCGGATGCTCATTCAGTCCCGATGGATTCGGCTGCCCTTCCAGCCTGGGTTTCTTCCCTATCCCAGTATATGGCTGACTTGACTTAAGTCTCCTGTTCGGTGGCTGAGTCCTCCCGTGACGTGGTGTCTGCCTTGAAGAGGTCTGCCCTACGCTGGCCCTCTAAAGGGTCCTGCTCCTCTTCCCCACATGCTTTACGCTCTCACAAGCGTACCAGGGGTGCTTCTTCTGACTCTTCCATTGAGTCTTCAGGTAGATGTGGGCGATCCCCTCGTGGGTCCCGTAACCCCGTGTCATCTGGTCCAGAGGACGTTTCCGGGGTCGCCGCTCTGCCTCTCCAGAGCCGCGTACCCGATCGGGGTCGCCCCCCTCCAGGGCTGCCTCCACTCGTTCACATTCTCCTGGTGAACTGGCGGATAAGGCTTCCGAATCGGCATCTGACTCAGAGGACCGCTCGGATACAGTGGATACGGTGAACTCATTGGTTGCGGCCATAAGAGACACCTTTCACTTAGAGGACCCAGGATCTACGGACGTGACTCCTGAAGTATCCTTTCATCGTGCTAAATCAGCACCTCAAATGTTCAGCTCTCACGCTGAATTTGACACCCTTCTGGAATCTGCATGGAGACTTCCTGACAAGAGGTTCCCGGGAATGAAGAAGGTTCAAGCGCGTTATCCATTCGCCAAGGACCTTGTCTCAAAGGTGGTTTCTCCTCCCTCGGTGAATCCGCCAGTTTTCCGCCTCTCTAAGCCTACTACACTGCCGCTAGCAGATGCGACTGCCTTCAAGGATCCGACGGACAAGAAGGTGGAGTCCTTAGCGAAGTTTGCCTCTGAAGCAGCAGGCTCTTCCCTACTTTCCACCTTCGCCTCTGCCTGGGTGTCCAAGGCCCTTATGGTTTGGTGCTCACAGCTCCGTCAGGGTATCCTGGCGGGATCCTCCCCAGAGGATCTATCTGCTTTGGTTCTCCAATGCTCTAAAGCTGGGGATTTTCTGTGTACAGCTTCTATGCAGTCAGCCCGCTGTGCTGCCTTTGCTGTTGTTCACCTAGCGGCCCTCCGCCGTTCCATGTGGCTTAAGGTGTGGGATGCGGATGCCGCCTCCAAAAGGTCTCTCACCGAGCTTCCTTTTAGTGGTGCCCGTCTTTTCGGCAAGCGCCTTGACGAGATTATCTCAGGCGACGGGGGGTAAGAGTTCCTTATTGCCTCAAAATAAGGCTCGCACTACTCCCCAGAGGAAGTCCTCTTCTTTCCGGTCCTTTCGGACTTTTGGCCCCAATAAGGGGTCTGGGCAGGCGCCTTCACGGGACAAGAAGGCTCCCTCGTTCCAGGCGCGCCCGTCTTGGAAGTCTGACACCACCCATTCCGGCCATTTTGCGGCCAAATCGGGCATCCACAAACCCACTTCCGCATGAAGTGAAGCCCCCACCCACAGATTTTTCTCGGGTGGGAGGCCATCTCATACTTTTTCGAGACATCTGGATCACACACATTCAGGACTCCTGGGTCAGGGACACAGTGTCCAACGGATACCGCATCGAATTTGCCTCCCTTCCGAGGGATCCATTTTTTTCAGTCCCGGGGCCCCCGGTCTCCTTCTCTTGCGAAGCAGTTTCGGGAGGCCCTCCTGTCCCTACTTCTCCAAGGAGTCATTGTCCCCGTTCCTTCCAGGGAACGTTTTTGGGGTTTCTATTCCAATCTTTTTGTGGTCCCCAAGAAAGGCGGTTCTGTGCGGCCAATCTTGGATCTCAAGCATCTCAACCGTCATCTTCTCATCCGCCACTTCCACATGGAATCTCTCCATTCTGTAGTGGCGTCCATGGAACAAGGGGAGTTTCTTTCTTAGGTGGACATCAAGGATGCCTACCTCCATGTTCCAATATTTCCCGACCATCAGCGGTATCTCCGCTTTGCGGTTCCGGAGGGGCACATTCAATTTGTAGCCCTCCCTCTTTACCAAGATCCTTGCGCCGGTGATAGCCCTTTTGCGGTCGAGAGGGGTCTCAGTGATCCCTTACCTGGATGACTTTCTCATCAAGGCTCCCACCAGTGTCCAGACACTGGAGAATGTGGATCTCACTCTCCAGACCTTGGATCGCTTCGGGTGGATGGTCAACCGGGACAAGTCTGTCCTCTCTCCCACCCAATCTCTGATCTTCTTGGGACTTCAATTCAACACGGCCTCTGCCCGGATTTGCCTTCCACCGGACAAACATCTGACTCTCCTGTCAGGAGTCCGCTCCCTTCGGGCCCAGGTCCCAGTTTCCATCCGCATTTGCATGGAAGTCTTGGGTCGGATGGTGGCGGCCATGGAGGCCGTACCTTTGCCCAGTTTCATTACCGCCCCCTTCAACTGGCGATTCTCTCTCGATGGGACAGATCCCCTCTGTCTCTCCATCTCAAGATTGCTCTCCCTCGTCGGATCCATCAGTCTCTGCTCTGGTGGGTCCGCTTCCCCCTTCTTCTTCAGGGGCGATCATTTCTTCCCCTCCACTGGCAGGTGGTCACAACCGATGCCAGTCTGTCAGGCTGGGGCGGTGTGTTCGGGGACTGGACGGTTCAAGGCCTCTGGTCTCCCTGGGAAGCCCTTCTTCCGATAAACATCTTGGAACTGAGGGCGATCCTTTGTCTTCTTCATTGGGAGTCCCTGCTTCAGACTCGCCCTGTCCGCGTACAGTCGGACAACGCCACGGCCGTAGCCTACATCAATCGGCAGGGCGGCACTCGCAGCTCGGCAGCCATGGCAGAGGTGACAAAGATTCTCCTCTGGGCGGAACACAAGGTTCCGTCCATTTCAGCGATTCACATTCCGGATGTGCTCAACTGGGAAACGGACTTCCTCAGCCGGTCCTCAGCCGACCCCAGCGAGTGGTATCTACATCCGGAGGTCTTCGCGCAGGTCTGCGACCTCTGGAGCATTCCAGATGTGGACCTCTTCGCGTCTCGGCACAATTAGAAGATTCTTCCATTTGTGTCAAAGTCTCGGGACCCCCTGGCTCTAGCCGTGGATGCCCTAGTGATTCCTTGGGCGGGGTTTTCCCTGCCCTATCTGTTCCCTCCCCTTCCACTCCTTCCCAGGGTTCTGAAGAAGCTCAAAGCGGAGGGTTTTCCCGCCATACTGGAAGCTCCAGATTGGCCCCGAAGGACGTGGTACGCCGACGTAGTCAGGCTCCTGGACGACACTCGTTGCGCCTTCCACTTCGTCCGGACCTGCTGTCTCAGGGTCCTCTTTGCCACCCCAATTTACAGTCGCTGCATTTGACGGCATGGTGGTTGAGACCGCGGTTCTGAGAGCCCGCAGTTTCTCTTCCCAAGTCATTCGCACCATGCTCAGGGCTCGCATGCCCTCCTCGGCGAAAATTTACCACTGTACCTGGCAGTCTTATTTTCGTTGGTGTGAAGCTCAGGTCTTGTCTCTTGTTACTTCTTCTGTTCCCCGTCTTCTTTCCTTCTTGCAGTCGGGATTGGAACAGGGGTTGTCTCTTAGTTCCCTTAAGGGTCAGGTTTCGGCCCTTTCTATTCTTTTTCAGCGTCCTCTGGCTTTTAATTCTCATGTCCGGACCTTCCTTCAAGGAGTGGCGCATGCTGCCCCTCCTTATCGGTCACCTTCTCCCCCTTGGGACTTAAACCTGGTTCTGGGTGTCCTCCAAGGTGCCCCCTTTGAACCCCTTAGGGAGGTGTCCCTGCGCCTCCTTTCTTGGAAAGTGGCGTTTCTTATTGCTATCACCTCCATTCGGAGAGTGTCTGAATTGGAAGCTCTCTCCTGCTGTTCTCCGTTTCTGGTGATTCACCAGGACAAGGTTGTCTTCCGGCCAGATCCTTCCTTTTTGCCTAAGGTCGTTCCGGCCTTTCATCTCAATGAGGACATTGTCCTTCCGTCCTTTTTTTCCCGCTTCTTCTCATCCCAAGGAGCGTTTGCTCCACAAACTGGATGTGGTTCGGGCTGTTAGGTCCTACCTCTCTATCACCTCTTCCTTTCGTCAGTTCAATTCCTTTTTCGTTCTTACAGAAGGTTGTCTTAAGGGACAACCTGCTTCCAAGGCCACCATTTCTCGGTGGATCCAGTCTGCCATTTCGGAAGCCTATCGCTGTAGGGGGAAGATCCCTTCCTTCAGGGTTTTGGCTCATTCTACCCGTTCTGTTGATGCATCCTGGGTTCTCCAGAACATAGCCTCGGCCTCGCAGATTTGCAAAGCGGCTACCTGGTCTTCTTTGCACACTTTCTCGAGTTTCTACCGGGTTCATACCTTCGCATCGCCTGATGCTAGTCTGGGCCGTAAAGTGCTGCAGGCGGCAGTGGAACAGCCGTCTGCCTGACTGATTATCTGCCCACCCAAGGGACGGCTTTGGTACGTCCCATGGTCTGTGTCCCCCAATGGAGCCGATAGCCGAGAAAAGGAAATTGTTTTATGCTTACCGTAAAATCTCTTTCTCGAAGGATCCATTGGGGGACACAGCTCCCGCCCTTTTTGGGTTCTTCTTTGGTTCTCTGTCCAAGGGTGAGTTCAGTTATACTTTTTCTTCTGGTTCTCGGACAGTTCGTGCTTTTTCTTGACCTGTCGGTCCTCTCCTATTGCTCTGGAACTAAAACTGATTAGCTCAGGGCCTGAAGGCGGGTATTGTTGCCATAGTGTCAAACCTCCTAGTGACAGCAGCATACACCCATGGTCTGTGTCCCCCAATGGATCCTTCGAGAAAGAGGTTTTATGTTAAGAATAAAAAAAATCTCCTTTTTTCCATATACGGGGATGTGTGAGGGCTCCTTTTTTGTCTGTGATCTGTAGTTTTTAGGCCCCTTTCACACTGCCGTTGTGACCCGGCAGGCAGCGGATGTCAGAAAAGGAGGGGAGAATAGCGGGAGAAAAATTAGTCCTTGCAACATCTTTTTCTCCCGCTACAAATACAATGGCACCTGATGGACCCCATTATAGTCAGTGAGATCCATTGGGACCCGTTGTGCCCGTCTCAATAACGGATGTTAAAGACAAAAAAAAAAGAGAGAGACTTACAGCTGTTTTCTGACAGGGCACAACGGCAGCGTGAAAGTAGCCTTATCTGTACCATTTGTTTTTTCATGGGACTTTTTTTTATTGCTTTTCATTAAAAAAATTTATGGTATACAAAGTGACCAAAAATACGCAACTCTGAACTTTGGATATTTTTTTACATATACGCCATTGACCGTGTGGTTTAATTAACAATATATTTTTATAGTTTGCACATTTATCACATTTATTAACTATTTTTTTGAACTTTTTTTTTACACTATTTTTTAGACCCCATAGGGGATTATTACATGCAATCCTTAGATTGCATACACTGAACAATGCGATAGCATAACATTGATCAGTGTTATCGGTGCTCGACTGCTCCAGCCTACCATGGCTAACTGGAGCATCGGAGTACCAATCGGATGCCGAGGAGGCAGGTAAGGGACCTCCCACCCCCCCCTCAGCTGTTCATGATGTCGTGATTTTACCTGAGCTAGTCAGGATAACTTTTCTCCCGTTTTAGAGGCCGTAATCAATTTTGATCATGGCGTCTAAAGGGTTAATTCTGGACATCAGCCCGATCGGCGATATCCAGCATTAGCCGCAGATCCTGGTTGCTGGTAGCAACTGTGACCCATCGGATATGAAGGGTGGTCAGCTCCTAAGCACGCTTCATTTAGCAGGAGCTGGCAGTATACATAAATACATGTCCATTGGGGAGATTGATTAACCCCTTCCCACATTATGACTTATATAAACGTCATGATGTGCTGGTAGTTCGTGCATCATGACGTTTATAAAAGTCATGCAGTTAACCCGGCTGTTACCAGTGGGGGACAACTTCTGCAAGCCCCCCCAGGACCATCTGTGAATGGTCCTGGTCAGCGATCACTGTGATTGGCCTCTGTAGACCAATAACAGTGATTGCTGACTGTGGGGGTTAAAGTTCAGATCCCCCTGCTCTGCCCGCCCCTAGAAGTCGGGCAGAGCGGGAGAAGAGGATCCCGGGAGCTGTGGGGGACCGCGGCACATACCTGCCGGAACGGTGCGTTATTATGGACCGGTGGCAGGAGCACGGGGAGGCGGCAGCAGGCAAGTGAAGAAGCAGTGGCAGCGGCAGGCAAGTGGAAGCAGCAGTGAAAATCGATATTCACTGCTGCTTCTAGGAATTTCAAAACTACAACTCCCAGCATGCCCAGACAGCCTTTGGCTGTCTGGGCATGCTGGGAGTTGTAGTTTTGCAACATCGGAGGGCCGCAGTTTGGAGACCACTGTGCAGTGGTCTCCAATCTGTGCTCTTCCAGATGTTGCAAAACTACAACTCCCGCCATGCCCAGACAGTCCAGGCATGCTGGGAGTTGTAGTTCTGTAACATCTGGCCCTTCTGTAACATCTGCCTTGGAGTTAGTTTTGCAACAGCTGGAGGCACACGGGTTGGGAAACACTGAGTTAGGAAACAACGTTTCCCCACCAGTGTGCCTCCAGTTGTTGCAAAACTACAACTCCCAGCATTCCCAGACAGCCAAAGGGCATGCTGGGAGTTGTAGTTTTGCAACAACTGGAGGAGAACAGTAGGGAGACTGCTAAGTAGGGGTGTCCAAACTGTAGCCCTCCAGATGTTGCAAAAATACAACTCCCAGCATGCTGAGACTGTCCAAGCATGCTGGGAGTTGTAGTTCTGCAACATCTGAAGGGCCAGATGTTACAGAACTACAACTCCCAG
This sequence comes from Hyla sarda, assembly GCF_029499605.1. Lineage (NCBI taxonomy): Eukaryota > Metazoa > Chordata > Amphibia > Anura > Hylidae > Hyla > Hyla sarda. Next base: position 139,571,477 of record NC_079189.1, on the reverse strand, counting down.
CATGCCTGGACTTTCTGGGCATGCTGGGAGTTGTAGTTTTGCAACATCTGGAAGAGCACAGATTGAAGACCACTGCACAGTGGTCCCCAAACTGCGGCCCTCCAGATGTTGCTAAACTACAACTCCCAGCATGCACGGACAGCCAAAGGGCATGATAGGAGTTGTAGTTTTGCAACAGCTCGAGGTTTGCCCCGCCCCTGCCCATGTGAATGTACAGGGTACATTCACACGGGCGGGTTTACAGCGAGTTTCACGCTGCAAGTTTGAGATGCAGCAAAATTTCCGCTGCTGCTCAAACTCCCTGTGGGAAACTCACTGTGAACTCGACCATGTGAAGGTACCCTAAAAACACTACACTACACAAAATATAGAGTAAAATACTACATATATACATACCCCTACACAGTACCCCCCCCCCCCTCCCCAATAAAAATGAAAAACATCAGGTACGGCACTGTTTCCAAAGCGGAGCCTCCAGCTGTTGCAAAACAACAACTCCCAGTATTGCCGTACAGCCATTGACTGTCCAGGCATCCTGGGAGTTTTGAAACAGCTGCAGGCACCCTGTTTGGGAAACACTGCCGAAGGGTAATTTTGGTATCGGAGACAAGTGTAATTCTTGCATCCGGGTCCGTTCCTATGCAAATCCCAAATTTAGACCTCAAATGCGCATGTGCTCTTTCACTTCGGAGCCCTGTCGTATTTCAAGGCAACAGTTTGGGGCCACTTATGGTGTATTTCCGTACTCGTGAGAAATTGCCTAACAAATTTTGGGGGGCTTTTTCTCCTTTTATCCCTTATGAAAAGGTAAAGTTGGGGTCTACTCCAGCCTGTTATTGTAAAAAAATATATATATTTTTACAGTAACTTGCTGGTGTTGCCCCACACTTTTTTATTTTCACAAAAGGTAAAAGGAAAAAAAAGACCCCCAAAATTTGTGACGCAATTTCTCCTGAGTATGGATATACCCCATATGTGAAAGTAAAATGCTCTGCGGGTGCACGACAAGGCTCAGGAGTGATAGAGCACTATGTACATTTGAGGTGATCGTTACAGCGGTTCTGACATAAACTAAAAAAAAAAAACACATGTGACCCCATTTTGGAAACTACACCCATGAAGGAACATAACAAGGGGTATAGTGAGCCTAAACACCCCACAGAATTCGAAAATGCTGGTGTTATCCCAAATGTTTAATTTTCACAAGGGGTAATAGGAAAAAAGCCCCCCCCAAAATTTGTAACACCATTTTCTTCTGAGTATGGAAATACCCCATGTGTGGATGTAAAGTGCTCTGCTGGCGCACTACAATGCTCAGAAGAGAAGGAGTCACATATGGCTTTTGGAGAAAGAATTTGGCTGGAATAGAAGGCCATATGCATTTACAAAGCCCCCATGGTGTGAGAACAGTGGAACCCCCCCCCCACATGTGACCCCATTTTGGAAACTAAACCCTTCACGTAATAAGGGGTACAGTGACCATTTAGGCCCCACAGGTGTCTGACAAATTTTTGGAACAGTGGTCCATGAAAATGAAAAATTTAAGTTTTCATTTGCACACCCCACTGTTCCAAAAGTCTTTCAAACACCAGTGGGGTGTAAATGCTCACTGCACCCCTTATTAAATTCTGTGAGGCGTGTAGTTTCCAAAATGGGGTCACATGTGGGAGGGTCCACTGTTCTGGCACCATGGGGGCTTTGTAAACACACATGGCCCCTGACTTCCATTCCAAACATATTCTCTCTCCAAAAGCTCCTTTTCATCTAATCATTGTAGTTCGACTGCAGAGCACTTGACGTCCACATATGGGGTATTTCCATACTCGGGAGAAAATGCCCCCCAAAATTTGCAACCCCATTTCTTCTATTACCTCCTGTAAAAATGGTAAATTTGGGGAAAAAACTGCATTTTTATTTACACATCCGACTTTAACGAAAAGTCGTCAAACACCTGTGGGGAGTTAAGGCTCACTCTACCCCTTGTTACGTGCCTTGAGGGGTGTAGTTTCCAAAATAGTATGCCATGTGTTTTTTTTTTTTTTTTTTGCTGTTACGGCACCATAGGGGCTTCCTAAATCCGACATGCCCTCCAAAAACCATTTCAGCAAAATTTGCTTTCAAAAAGCCAAATGTGGCTCCTTCTCTTCTGAGCATTGTAGTGCACCAGCAGAGCAATTGACGTCCGCATATGGGGTATTTCCATACTCAAAAGAGATGGGGTTACAAATTTTGGGGGGCATTTTCTCCTATTACCTCCTGTTAAAATGGTAAATTTGGGGAAAAAACTGCATTTTAGTGAAAAAAATATTTTTTTCATTTACACATCCAAATTTAACGAAAAGTTGTCAAACACCTGTGGGGTGTTAAGGCTAACTGTACCCCTTCTTATGTGCCTTGAGGGGTGTAGATTCCAAAATAGTATGCTATGTTTTTATTTAAATTTTTTTGCTGTTATGGAACTATAGGGACTTCCTAAATGCGACATGCCCCCCTAAAACCATTTCAGCAAAATTCACTCTCCAAAATCCCATTGTCGCTCCTTCCCTTCTGAGCCCTCTAGTGCACCCACAGAGCACTTTACGTTCACATGTGAGGTATTTCCTTACTCAAGAGAAATTGGGTTACACATTTTGGGTGCATTTTCTCCTTTTACCCCTTTTAAAAATTCAAAAACTGGGTCTACAAGAACATGCAAGTGTAAAAAATGGAGATTTAGAATTTTCTCCTTCAATTTGCTGCTATTCCTGTGAAACACCTAAAGGGTTAACACACTTACTGAATGTCATTTTGAATACTTTAATGGGTGCAGTTTTTATAATGGGGTAATTTATGGGGTATTTCTAATATGAAGACCCCTCAAATCCACTTCAAAACTGGTCCCTGAAAAATTCCGATTTTGAAAATTTTGTGGAAAATTGATGCTGAACTTTGAAGCCCTCTGATGTCTTCCAAAAGTAAAAACATGGCAACTTTATGATGCAAACATAAAGTAGATATATTGTATTTGTGCTTAGGGCTTACATTCGTACTCGTGGTTGCAACATTTGAAATACAGATTATACACGACCACACATTGACTTACCAAGCGGTCGAAGTCCTTTCGTACTTGAGACTGCACCTTACATACTAACCTGTACACCTATAACAAATGAGAAAGACTAACGAAGCGGTTGAATTGTGCCCAAAACCGCGTATGAGGGCACGCCTATAGAGGGCATTCCCTATAGTGAAATTATGAAAATAAGGGCGGGTTCGGAGGGTTCCGAAATGACTCGTATGCCCCGCCTGCATGGTTGAGGGGCGTTTTATAGTCGTGCCTCCGTCATGGCTCCGCCTAGAGGTTCGGGGGGCGTTGGAATTCATGCCCCTTAGCACAAATTCAGCCTTAATAGGCTTCCCACTTGTGGTCAGGGCTTATATTCGTACTCATGGTTGCAACATTTGAAATACAGATTATACACGACCACACATTGACTTACCAAGCGGTCGAAGTCCTTTCGTACTTGAGACTGCACCTTACATACAAACCTGTACACCTATAACAAATGAGAAAGACTAACGAAGCGGTTGAATTGTGCCCAAAACCGCGTATGAGGGCATGCCTATAGAGGGCAAAGAAATCAAGAAGTAGAATTAACAACATTATTCCTAACCATGATGACCAAAGCCACACACTAGTCATATCTAACTCCCCTAACTGTACTTAACTGAACTAGAGAAACAAAGAGTGTTATGCCTTCAGGCTAGCAACTACAAGAGGCAGTGCTTGATGCTGCAAAGTCAAGGCAGACATGCCTACTACAAACTGTCCGACACTGGAAACGGGACCTGACTAAGTACTAACTGGCTCGTGCATGTTGACATACTTACTGTGCCATTGCAGAAGGGGAAACCAACAAAGCTTGTCAGGCATGACGCATCTTGCACTCCCTGCTAAATAAGTGGCAAAATTTAATTGTTAGTTAGTGACGCTCAACCTAACTATGTGACGGACCCTCGGTAGATTTAGACAGGCATTAAAACGCGCTTGTGCCTGTAGATGTGACAGGTCTTTGCATAGACGTTTTGCCTGTGACGAGACAAACCTAATTCTAACCTCGTACCTGTAGGTGGGACAGGTCTTGAGTAACCCTTGTGTCTGCGGATGTGACGGATGTTTGCGTGACGCTGACATGCGAGAACGAGACCGGTTGCTTCGAGAAAATGACCACTTGAACGTTATGAAATTTATAAACTTCTATTACTTGTGTAAGGGTGACATTGACTATGCTGTAAATCCCCTGCAGATTTGGCAGGAGATGGTGTGGAACCCCTAAGTATCACGGAGTCATTGCTCTGAAGACGTGTCAGTAACAACGACCAAGTAGTGCATCCCCCTGCAGACGTGGCAGGCATGATGGGTCTACAACTACCTATGTTTCATGATGTAGTTGCTCTGAAGGCGTGTCAGTCACAACTATGTAGTGTATCCCCCTGCTGACGTGGCAGGCATGACGGATCTACAACTACCTATGTGTCATGATGTAGTTGCTCTGAAGACGTGTCAGTAACAACTATGCAGTGCATCCCCCTGCAGGCGTGGGAGGCATGACGGGTATACAACTACCTATGTGTCATGATGTAGTTGCTCTGAAGACGTGTCAGTAACAACTATGCAGTGCACCCCCTGCAGGCGTGGCAGGCATGACGGGTATACAACTACCTATGTGTCAAGGTGTAGTTGCTCTGAAGATCAGTAACGACAAAGCAATGCACCCCCCCTACGGACGTGGCAGGCATAACGGGTATACAACCACCTATGTGCCATGATGTAGTTGCTTTGAAGACGTGTCAGTAACGACTATGCAGAGTACCCCCTGCGGGCGTGGCAGGCATTACTGAAACACAAACCACCTATGAATCGTGAGGTTGTTGCACTGAAGACGTGTCAGTAACAAGTACTAAGCAGTGCCTACTCCTGTAGAAGTGACAGGTATGACGGGTACAACCACCTATGAGTCGTTTCATTGTTATTTGAAGACATGTCAGTAAGCATAAGAAAATGTAAGTGCCAATGACTTTGTGCACGCCCTTGGACAATTTGAGAGGTAACTAGTGATTGTATGACGAGATACGGACGCTTCAACTGTGACTATGTGCAGTTACTATGGTAACGTATGTGAATCATGTCAGCTACGGGAGCCAGGTGTCGGTACCTCAGCTGAAGCGCAGCAAATAAGCGTAGTGAAACTGTGTGCATGGTATGTTACCTATGGTAGTGAGAGCTTGGGACAATACTATGTGGATGAAGATGATACGAAGCTGTCTCGTATATGCTGACTCGTAGCAGTGTACCTGAGTAATGGAATGTAACACCATGACACTGATACTACTTATACCGTGCTTAAGGACAAGTGTTATAACCACTATGGTCATGCATAACACCAACTAAGTAAAGATACACATGCGTGCTATGAGCCTATACACCGTGTGACTGGAGAATGCTGTAAACTGTGCTTATATTCTATAGGTATGTTTAGTGTAAAACAATATACAGCAATTGCAATGTACCGGGAAACACATCGTAATAAGAAAACTACAAGTGTAAGTACTGTAGAATGCTACAAGCTTATATTTAGTGAAAACATAACGTATGTGAGCGTAATGGTCCATACGTATGTGCAGAGTAATTGTTTGTGACTGTACCGCACACGCAATGAACATCTGAACAGTATGAAGCTGTGAGCTTATATTTAGCGTACTCCGTGTGAAGTTATGCATGTATGAACAGTATGAGCTATGAGCATGTGTATGACAACAGTATGAAGCTAAACACATCAACAAACTATGAACGTACGTCCCATGTAGCTACACTAGCGTATGGAATGGAAGGCACATGCGAGTGCAATATGACAATGACGAGCCCATAAGCGGTGCTAGTGGTATGAGCGTTCAACCTGGGAGTGTACTTGCTGTATGTGACGCAACGAGCGTATGTACCATACAATACTGACCGTGCCTGCAGTATGTGACGCTATGAGCGTATGTACTGTTATACAGTGATGTGACTGTACCCACTGCACACAGCACTGTGAGCGAGTGTACTGCATATGACCCTCAAGAGTCCATGTACTGTAACCAACACTGGCCATACCTGCTGCATAGACACTATCAACGTGCGTACTGAGTATAACAATAACTGTACCTTTTTCGTATGATACAAGCATAGCCGGGGATCCCAAAGCTGCAACAGGGCCTACAGCCCTGCTGCTATTGCTGTTTTATTCACACGAGAGAATTGCAGAGCAGAACGAGCTACAGTTTTAAAGAACAGAACTGCAGATAGGGGTTGTAGTACAAACACTAATGTAGCCTCCCCAGCTCTCTGCAGACTCCCGCAGCCAGGGAATTACTACTCCCATCATGGAAAGAAGTCTGTTGTTCCATGATGAGAGTAGTAGTAGTCCCGGCTGTGGGAGTGTCTAGGCAGAGGTTTTACGGCCATACATGAGGGATGTTATAACGGGTCTCAACGGATGAATATTTATTCAGCCGTTAGCACCCGTTATTTCAGATCTGATTTTACACAGAAAACGGACGTTTAATAACGAATGAATGCTCATAATGTGAAAGCAGCCTAACAGAATAAATACAGGCAAAAGCCCCTTTCTAAGCAGTGAACTGCTGGTGCAACTGATGCTGATAACAAGCTAGTGGCGGGGGGAGAGGAGACTTCATTCAGGAGGGAGGCAGCACTGTACATAGTAAGAACACAAAAATGTACACAAGGGACAGCTGGCCAAAACGTTATGGGTGGTCAGAGAAAAGAAGGAAGCCTTAAAGGGGTACTACGGTGAAAACCTTTTTTCTTTTAAATCAACTGGTGGCAGAAAGTTAAACATATTTGTAAATTACTTCTATTAAAAAATCTTAATCCTTCTTGTACTTATTAGCTGCTGAATACTACAGAGGAAATTCTTTTCTTTTTGGAATGCTCTCTGATGACATCACGAGCACAGTTCTCTCTGCTGACGTTATTATAATAATAATAATGCTTTAGTTATTGTTGTCCTTAGTGGGATTTGAACCCAAGTCCCCAGCGCTGCAAGGCAGCAGTGCTAACCACTGAGCCACCATGCTGCACTTAGCATACATGTGCTATGCATCTGCTATGCATGGTTGCTAAAATGGGCAGAGATGTCAGCAGAGAGCACTGTGCTCGTGATGTCATCAGTGTTCCAAAAAGAAAGGAATTTCCTCTGTAGCATTCAGCAGCTAATAAGTACTGGAAGGATTAAGATTTTTTAATAGAAGTAATTTACAAATCTGTTTAACTTTCTGGCACCAGTTGATTTAAAAGAAAAAAGGTTTTCAGGCACATTGTGAACCCTTTGAAGGAGGCAGAAAGACTCAGCTTGTGTGCATGCAGTGTGTCTCTCCTGTGCATAACACTGAGCCCCCCCCCCCCCCTTCCTGTTATCTGTCCTGGTATCTCTGTTACTAGGAAAGGAATTCCCCTAACAGGAAGAACCGTTGTTTGCAAAAATATGAGACTTTTTTGGAGTAAGGAGTCATTTTTGTTAAAGTGTTTTACAAATATGTTAGACAACATGTCAAAAGTTTTTTTCAAATGACAGTAACACTTCTTCAAGTAAGGCTAGGTACATATGTAGTATTTTGGTAACTCTTTGTGACCAAAACTAGGAGTTGGACATACAGAGAGAAAAATATAATGTAAAGATGTGCACCTTTTTTTGTGTTTTGGACTCACTCCTGGTTTTGACTTAAAGGGGTACTCCGCTGCTCAGCATTTGGAACAAACTGTTCCGAACGCTGAAGCCGGCTCCGGGAGCTCTTGATGCCATAACCCCGCCCCCTCATGACGTCATGCCCCTACCCCTCAATGCAAGTCTATGGGAGGGGGCGTGACAGTTTGTTCCAAACACTGAGCAGCTAAGTACCCCTTTAAACTAATGTCCAATATACTATGTGTGAACTCAGCCTAAGTGCACAGAATCCAAGAAGCTTGTGTGTTTTTTTTTTAGCTGCTAGAAATAGTTTGGTATATTGATTATTGTAATCTTTCCTAGATGACTTTGGAGCCATGAATGATGAATGTTCAGATATTCTAAATTGCAAATCCAATATTGGGACTCAGAATGAAGCTGCTTTGCTTGCTTTGATGGAAAAGACTGGATACAGTATGGTACAAGAGAATGGACAGCGCAAGTTTGGTGGCCCTCCTCCAGGTGTGTTGCTGTCTATTTGCCTTAATCTATACATAGTTAAAGCTCTGTATGTTTTGGTCAATGTCTGCAGCAAAATAAATAAATAAAGAATAAATGTATACATACTATCTTTGGCACTAAGTAAAGCAAGTGTAGTCCAGCTCACCCTAATAAGAATTTTTAGTCCTTTATTCCAAACAAACAGACATGGAGGATAATATGTGACTCATTTCGCCTGTCTTATGTAGCCTTAGTTGTACACATGAGTTACACAAGTGAAGCTCTTATATAGTGAATGCAAACCTGCAACTGGTATGTTTGTAGTTTAACCTGCAGTCACCACATTTACAATATACAATCATGAATAGAGTCCATAAAAGTTGTTAATAAAAGCATATAGTAGAAGACATGATAAAAACATTGCAGCAATCTCCAATATGTGGATTGGTCCAGGTTGTGTGTAATAATGCACTAAAACGAAATATATCAGGGGAAAATATTAATAATTTTTTAAATAAATTTTTTTGGGAATAAAATGTTATAAAAAGGCAGCAATTTTGGGCCTTTTTTTTTTTTTACGTTCACGCCGTTCACCCTACAGTATCATTAATATTATATTTTAATAGTTTGGATATTTATGCATGTGGCAATACCAAATATGTATATAACATTTTTTTTTACACATTTTGGGGGTGAAATAGGGGAAATGGGACAATTAACTTTTTTATTGGGGAGGGGTTTTTTCCAATTTTGTTTACTTTTTTAACATTTATTTTTACACTTTAATAGTCCCCATAGGGGACTATTTATTGCAATCATTTGATTGCTAATACTGTTCAGTGCTAAGGATAAGGCATAGCACTGATCAGTGTTATTGGCTATCTTTTGTTCTGGTCTGCTCGATCGCAGACCAGAGCAGAAGACCCGTGGAAGGCAACGGAGGCAGCTGCTGCTGTCAGCAGCCAGGACCTGCCGCTCCCGGGACATGACATCATCATTGAGCAGTTAGACAGAAAACTTCAGAAGCTAATAACTATTGGAAGAATTAAGATTTTTTAATAGAAGTAATTTACAAATCTGTTAACTTTCCGGAGCCAGTTGATATATATATATATATATATATATAAAAAGGTTTTGCCTGGAATACCCCTTTAAATGAACATGCTCCCACAAACTCAGTGCCGATCCACAAAGGAGACATACAGTACAGACCAAAAGTTTCGACACACCTTCTCATTCAGAGTTTTCTTTATTTTCATGACTATGAAAATTGTAGATTCACACTGAAGGCATCAAAACTATGAATTAACACCTGTGGAATTATAGACATAACAAAAAAGTGTGAAAATATGTCATATTATAGGTTCTAGCCACCTTTTGCTTTGATTACTGCTTTACACACTCTTGGCATTCTCTTGATGAGCTTCAAGAGGTAGTCACCTGAAATGGTCTTCCAACAGTCTTGAAGGAATTCCCAGAGATGCTTAGCACTTGTTGGCCCTTTTTGCCTTCACTCTGCGGTCCAGCTCACCCCAAACCATCTCGATTGGGTTCAGGTCCGGTGACTGTGGAGGCCAGGGCATCTGGCACAGCACCCCATCACTCTCCTTCTTGGTCAAATAGCCCTTACACAGCCTGGAGGTGTGTTTGGGGTCATTGTCCTGTTGAAAAATAAATGATGGTCCAACTAAACGCAAACCGGATGGAATAGCATGCCGCTGCAAGATGCTGTGGTAGCCATGCTGGTTCAGTATGCCTTCAATTTTGAATAAATCCCCAACTGTGTCACCAGCAAAGCACCCCCACACCATCACACCTCCTCCTCCACACCAGCACACCTGTGAAGTGAAAACCATTTCAGGTGACTACCTCTTGAAGCTCAAGAGATCTGGATTACGTCGCCGCCCACGCCTTCCTGTCATCCAATGTGATGGAGAGCGACGATCCAGGGCAGCGGTGACGGTCCGGTGTGGCAGGGACACGTCAGTATAACTTTGTCTTTTATAATTGCACGGATCCCTCACCATATACGATGGATTCAAGTAAATGTTCATTTGAAACATTACCATTGTATGTTGAGGAACCTATATATAGTCATGGCCATAAATGTTGGCATCCCTGAAATTTTTCTAGAAAAGGAAATATTTCTCACAGAAAAGGATTGCAGTAACACATGTTTTGCTATACACATGTTTATTCCCTTTGTGCGTATTGGAACTAAACCAAAAAAAGGAGGAAAAAGAAGCAAATTGGACATAATGTCACACCAAACTCCAAAAATTGGCTGGACAAAGTTATTGGCACCCTTAACTTAATATTTGGTTGCACACCTGAACTGAAATCAGTTGCTTCCTATAACCATCAATAAGCTTCTTACACCTCTCACCCGGAATGTTGGACCACTCTTCCTTTGCAAACTGCTCCAGGTCTCTTATTGGAAGGGCGCCTTTTCCCAACAGCAATTTTAAGATCTCTCCACAGGTGTTCAATGGGATTTAGACCTGGACTCATTGCTGGCCACTTCAGAACTCTCCAGCACTTTGTTGCCATCCATTTCTAGGTGGTTTTTGACGTATGTTTGGGGTCATTGTCCTGCTGGAAGACCCAAGATCTCGGACGCAAACTAAGCTTTCTGACACTGGGCTGTACCGTGCGACCCAAAATCCGTTGGTAATCCTTTCAGATTTCATGATGCCTTGCACAAATTCAAGGCACCCAGTGCCAGAGGCAGCAAAACAACCTCAAAACATCATTGAACCTCCACCATATTTCACTGTAGATATTGTGTTCTTTTCTTTGTAGACCTCATTCCGTTTTCGGTAAACAGTAGAATGAAGTATTTCTCACGGAAAAGGATTGCAGTAACACATGTTTTGCTATACACATGTTTATTCCCTTTGTGTGTATTGGAACTAAACCAAAAAAGGGAGGAAAAAAAGCAAATTGGACTTAATGTCATAATGTCAACTCCAAAAATGGGCTGGACAAAATTATTGTCACCCTTTTAAAATTGTGGAAAAATAAGATTGTTTCAAGCATGTGATACTCCTTTAAACTAACCTGGGGCAAGTAACAGGTGTGGGCAATATAAAAATCACACCTGAAAGCAGATAAAAAGGAGAGAAGTTCACTTTGTCTTTGCATTATGTGTCTGTGTGTGCCACACTAAGCATGGACAACAGAATGAGGAGAAGAGAACTGTCTGAGGACTTGAGAACCAAAATTGTGGAAAAGTCCATCTCCAGAGATCTGGATTTGCCTTTGTCCACAGTGCGCAACAGTATCAAGAAGTTTGTAACCCATGGCACTGTAGCTTATCTCCCTGGGCGAGGACGGAAGAGAAAAATTTATGAAAGGTGTCAACACAGGATAGTCCAGATGGTGGATAAGCAGCCTCAAACTAGTTCCAAAGATATTCAAGCTGTCCTGTAGGCTCAGGAAGCATCAATGTCAGCGCAAATTATCCGTCGACATTTAAATGAAATGAAAGGCTATGGCAGGAAACCCAGGAGGACCCCACTGCCGACAAAGAGACATAAAAGAGTAAGACTACATTTTGCCAAAATGAACTTGAGTAAGCCAAAATCCCTCTGAGAAAATGTCTTGTGGACAGATGAGACCAAGATAGAGCTTTTTCATAAAGCACATCATTCTACTGTTTACCGAAAACGGAATGAGGCCTACAAAGAAAAGAACACAGTACCTACAGTGAAATATGATGGAGGTTCAATGATGTTTTGGGGTTGTTTTGCTGCCTCTGGCACTGGGTGCCTTGAATGTGTGCAAGGCATCATCAAATCTGAGGATTACCAACGGATTTTGGGTCGCATGGTACAGCCCAGTGTCAGAAAGCTGGGTTTGCATCCGAGATCTTGGGTCTTGCAGCAGAACAATGACCCCAAACATGTCAAAAAGCACCTAGAAATGGATGGCAACAAAGTGCTGGAGAGTTCTGAAGTGGCCAGCATTGAGTCCAGATCTAAATCCCTTTGAACACCTGTGGAGAGATCTTAAAATTGCTGTTGGGAAAAGGCGCCCTTCCTATAAGAGAGACCTGAGGCAGTTTGCAAGTGGTCCAACATTCCGGCTGAGAGGTGTAAGACGCTTATTGATGGTTATAGGAAGCGACTGATTTCAGTTCTTTTTTCCAACAGGTGTGCAACCAAATACTAAGTTAAGGATGCCAATAATTTTGTCCAGCCAATTTTTGGAGTTTGGTGTGACATTATGTCCAATTTGCTTTTTTCCTCCTTTTTTTGGTTTAGTTCCAATACGCACAAAGGGAATAAACATGTGTATAGCAAAACATGTGTTACTGCAATCCTTTTCTGTGAGAAATATTTCATTTTCTAGTAAAATTTCAGGGGTGCCAACATTCATGGCCATGACTGTATATAAAATTTTTTTTTTATCATAACAAAGAAACAATAAATCAATAATAAATCTATAATATAGATAATATTCTATGTTAATAATGTAGCATCTTGTTATTCAAACCAATGGGAAAATGTCTATTGAGTTTCAAGATCCAAAAGACCTCCCGGTCCGGTAACTTCTGTCTAAAGTTGCCTCCTCTAATAGGAGGGGACACTCTCTCAATCCCTTGTGCTGTGATAGATGAATAACTCCCATCATGTTTCTCAGCACAGTGACGAGTGATCATTGAAACATGACGGGAGTTAAAGTGTGAAATGTCCAATTAGTGCTTTCTTATTCTAACTTTAAGAGGGGTAGACGTACAGCCGACATATTGTAGATGGCACTTTTCACATGAGATTACATAGACTACCCCTGACATGTTGCAGTTGCTGAATTGATGGATAACATAAGTTTCACCAGTTGCTTAACCTCTTAAGGATGCATGGTGTATACATACGCCCTTTATCCTGAGTCCTTAAGGACTGAGGGCATATGGGTACGCCCGTGGGAATTCCGGTCCCCACCGCTCGCCGGGGACCGGACCGGGGTGACTGCTGATATCTATCAGCAGGCACCCCGTGCAAACCCCTGGGGGGTCCTGAGACCCCCCATGTCGTCGTGTCGGAGATCGCCGCAAATCGCCGATCAATTCAGAACGGCGACTTGCGGCTATCCCGGGTCAATCGGGTCTCTGGTGACCCTGAAAAAAAGGGTGGATGGGGCTGTTGGTGACAGTCCCATTTACCCTTACCCAGTAGGAATGAGGTGGCACAGGTGCCGCCTCACGATCACGGGATTGATCGGTCGGAACGACCGAACAATCACGACCTTGCTGGGCGGCGATCGGGACGGCGATGATGGCGGCGATTGGCGCCGGCGGGGGTCTCCTACCTTGCCCTGATCCGGCGGGGGTCCCCTCAGGATCGGTGGCAGCGACAGGAGCAGCAGGATCGGTGGCAGCAGCGGCGGTCCCGGCGGCAGGATACAGCAGGAGGTGAGGCCTGTTCACCTCCTGCTGTTGCTTAGCAACAACTCGCAGCATGCACAGCCAAAGGGCATGCTGGTAGTTGTAATTTTGCAACAGCTGGAGTTCCCACTACAACTCCCAGCATGCACTTTGGTAGTCTGTGTATGCTGGGGGTTGTAGTTTTGCAACAGCTGGAAGCACATTTTTTCTATGAAAAAATGTGGATCCAGCTGTTGCATATCTACAACTCCCAACATGCACAGACTACCAAAGGGCATGCTGAGAGTTGTAGCAGTGTGCCTCCAGCTGTTGCAAAACTACAACTCAGCATGCCCTTCAACTGTCAGTGCATGCTGATTGTTGCAGTTTTTCAACAGCTGGAGACACATTGGCTGTGAAACCGAGTTTGTTACCTAACTCAGTGTTTTGCAACCAGTGTGCCTCCAGCTGTTGCAAAAATACAACTCCCAGCATGCACTGAGAGACTTTACGTGCTGGGAGTTTCAGTTTTGCAACAACTGGAGGCACACTGGTTGCGAAACACTGAGTTAATTAACAAACTCAGTGTTTCGCAACCAATGTGCCCCCCCCCAACTGTTGCATAACTACAACTCCCAGCATGTATGGTCTGTCAGTGCATGCTGAGAGTTGTAATTTTTCAACAACTGGAGGTTCCCCCCCCATGTGAATGTACAGGGTACATTCACACGGTCGGGTTTACAGCGAGTTCTGCTGCAAATTTGCGATGCGCCAAACTCCCAGTGAGAAACTCACTGTAAACCCGACCGTTTGAATGTACCCTAAAAACACTACACTACACCAAATAAAAAGTAAAACACTACATATACACATACCCCTGACCCCCCCCCCCCCAATAAAAAAAAAGAAAAAAGTCTTGTACGGCACTTTTTCCAAAATGGATTCTCCAGCTGTTGAAAAGCAACAACTCACAGTATTGCCGGACAGCCACTGACTATCAAGGCATGCTGGGAGTTTTGCAACAGCTGGAGACACCCTGTTTGGGAAACACTGCCGTAGGGTATTTTTGTGGCGGATTCAAATCCCCAATTTAGGCCTCAAATATGCATGGCGCGCTCTCACTTCGGAGCTCTGTCGTATTTCAAGGAAACAGTTTAGGGCTACATATGTGGTATTTCCGTACTCGGGAGAAATTGTGTTACAAATTTCGGGGGGCTTTTTCTCCTTTTACCCCTTATGAAAAGGTAAAGTTGGGGTCTACACCAGCATGTTAGTGTAAAAAAATTTTTTTTTACACAAACATGCTGGTGTTGCCCTATACTTTTAATTTTCACAAGTGGTAAAAGGAAAAAAAAGACCCCCAGAATTTGTAACGCAATTTCTTCTGAATACGGAATACCCCATATGTGGGCGCACAGCATGGCTCAGAAGTGAGGGCGTGTCATGTACATTTGAGGTCTAAATTGGTGATTTGCACAGGGGTGGCTGATTTTACAGCGGATTCTGACATAAACACAAAACAATAAATACCCAGATGTGACCCCATTTTGGAAACTACACCCCTCATGGAATGTAACAAGGGGTATAGTGAGCCTTAACACCCCACAGGTGTTTGACACATTTTCATTAAAGTTGGATGTGAAAATGAAAAAAAAAATAATAATTTCACTAAAATGCTGGTGTTACCCTACATTTTTCATTTTCACTAGGGAGACTAGGAAAATAGCCCCCCAAAATTTATAGCCCCATTTCTTCTCAGTAAGAACATACCCCATATGTGGATGTAAAGTGCTCTGCGGGTGAACTACAATGCTCAGAATGGAAGGAGCGCCATTGGGCTTCTGGAGAGAGAATGTGTCCAAAATTGAAGGCCATGTGTGTTTACAAAACCCCCATAGTGCCAGAACAGTGGACCCCCCCTCATGTGACCCCATTTTGGAAACTACACCCCTCACTTAATGTAATAAGGGGTACAGAGAGCATTTACACCCCACAGGTGTCTGACAGATTTTTGGAACAGTGGTCCGTGAAAATGAAAAATTTAATTTTTCATTTGCACAGTCCACTGTTCCAAAGATCTGTCAAACGCCAGTGGGGTGTAAATGCTCACTGCACCCTGTTACAGTAACAGGGTCCTGCCACTACCCTAGAACCGGTCCACCGACACGGTCCTCGCCAATCCCTCGCTGACACAGTGGATCCACATCCAGTTAGCCGAATCATAACAGTAGATCCGGCCATGGATCCCGCTGAGGTGCCGCTGCCAAGTCTCGCTGACCTATCCACGGTGGTTGCCCAGCAATCGCAGCAAATTGCCCAACAAGGACAGCAGCTGTCGCAGTTGACCACCACGTTACAGCAACTTCTGCCACGGCTACAGCAGCAACCATCTCCTCCGCCAGCTTCTGCACCTCCTCCGCAGCAAGTTCGTAGTGAGTCTTCTGTCTGGAAAGGCCTTGTCTTGGGCCACACCGCTCTGGGACCGCAATGATCCTGCCACAGTCCAGTCCTTCTTCGCTGAAGTCCGTAGTGTCTTCGAGGAACCAGCCCGAGCTTCTTCTGCCGAGACTGCCCTGCTGAACCTGGTCCAGGGTAATTCTTCAGTAGGCGAGTACGCCATCCAATTTCGTACTCTCGCCTCCGAATTATCTTGGAATAACGAGGCTCTCTGCGCGACCTTTAAAAAAGGCCTATCTAGTAACATCAAGGATGTGCTGGCCGCACGAGAGATTCCTGCCAACCTGCAAGAACTTATCCATTTGGCCACCCGCATTGACATGCGTTTTTCTGAAAGACACCAGGAGCTCCGCCAGGAAAAAGACCTTGATCTCTGGGCACCTCTCTCACAGTATCCTTTGCAATCTACCCCTGTGCCTCCCACCGAGGAGGCTATGCAAGTGGATCGGTCTCGCCTGACCCATGAAGAGAGGACTGGCCGTAGGGATAAAAATTCATGTCTGTACTGCGCCAGTACCGAACATTTCTTGGTGGATTGCCCTATTCGTCCTCCACGTCTGGGAAACGCACGCACGCACCCAGCTCACGTGGGTGTGGCGTCTCTTGGTACAAAGTCTGCTTCTCCACGTCTTACTGTGCCCGTGCGGATTTCTCCTTCTGCCAACTCCTCCTCCTCAGTCATGGCCTGCTTGGACTCTGGTGCTTCTGGAAATTTTATTTTGGCCTCTTTGGTGAATAGGTTCTGCATCCCGGTGACCCGTCTCGTCAAGCCGCTCTACATTTCTTCGGTCAACGGAGTGAAGTTGGACTGCACTGTGCGTTACCGCACAGAGCCCTTGCTTATGAGCATTGGACTGCATCACGAGAAAATTGAATTTTTCGTCCTTCCGAACTGCACCTCTGAAGTGCCTCCTCATAGCCCCCGTCCTGGTGAAGCTCTGCTCCGTGACAAGCTTCACCCTCTGCCCCCCCTCCCCATTCCCACTTCTTCTGGATTACCGGCCGCTGATGTATCTACCCAGGACTGTTTTTTGTTCCGGAAGGAAACTCAAGAGACACCCCCTATGTTCTCTTCTCAGTTAAAGGGACAAAGAGAGGGGGAGACCTAAGGGGGGAGGGTACTGTTACGCCGAGCGCTCCGGGTCCCTGCTCCTCCCCGGAGCGCTCGCGGCGTTCTCCCTTCTGCAGCGCCCCGGTCAGACCCGCTGACCGGGAGCGCTGCACTGACATTCGCGATGGGGATGCGATTCGCATAGCGGGACGCGCACGCTCGCGAATTGCATCCCAAGCCACTTACCTGTCCCGGTCCCCGGCTGTCATGTTCTGGCGCGCGCGGCTCCGCTCTCTAGGGTGCGCGCGTGCCAGCGCTCTAAGATTTAAAGGCCCAGTGCACCAGTGATTGGTGCCTGGCCCAATCAGTCTAATTAGCTTCCACCTGCTCCCTGTGTATATTACCTCACTTCCCCTGCACTTCCTTGCCGGATCTTGTTGCTTTGTGCCAGAGAAAGCGTTAGTGTTGTCCAAAGCCTGTGTTCCAGATCTTCTGCTATCCACATTGACTACGAACCTTGCCGCCTGCCCCGACCTTCTGCTACGTCTGACCTTGCCTCTGTCTAGTCCTTCTGTCCCACGTCTTCTCAGCAGTCAGCGAGGTTGAGCTGTTGCCGGTGGATACGACCTGGTTGCTAACACCGCAGCAAGACCATCTCGCTTTGCGCCGGGCTCTGGCGAAAACCAGTAGCAACCCTAGAACCGGTCCACCGACACGGTCCTCGCCAATCCCTCGCTGACACAGTGGATCCACATCCAGTTAGCCGAATCATAACAGTAGATCCGGCCATGGATCCCGCTGAGGTGCCGCTGCCAAGTCTCGCTGACCTATCCACGGTGGTTGCCCAGCAATCGCAGCAAATTGCCCAACAAGGACAGCAGCTGTCGCAGTTGACCACCACGTTACAGCAACTTCTGCCACGGCTACAGCAGCAACCATCTCCTCCGCCAGCTTCTGCACCTCCTCCGCAGCAAGTGGCCGCTCCTAGCCTCCGCTTGTCCCTGCCGGACAAATTTGATGGGGACTCTAGACTCTGCCGTGGCTTCTTGTCTCAATGTTCCCTACATATGGAGATGTTGTCGGACAAATTTCCTACAGAACGGTCTAAGGTGGCGTTCGTAGTGAGTCTTCTGTCTGGAAAGGCCTTGTCTTGGGCCACACCGCTCTGGGACCGC
The DNA here is from genome assembly GCF_029499605.1 of Hyla sarda. Taxonomy (NCBI): domain Eukaryota; kingdom Metazoa; phylum Chordata; class Amphibia; order Anura; family Hylidae; genus Hyla; species Hyla sarda. The sequence continues at coordinate 139,553,222 of NC_079189.1, read as the reverse complement.
AATGATCCTGCCACAGTCCACGCACAGTAAACGCACATCCCACTTCTCTTCCAATCAAATTCTCTCACCAAAAGCTCAATGGCACTCTTTCTCTTCTGAGCATTGTAGTTCGCCCACATTGCACTTTACATCCATATATGGGGTATTTCCATGGGGTTACAAATTTTGGGAGGCTTTTTCTCCAAATACCCCTTGTGAAAAGGAAAAATTTGGGGCAAAACCAGCATTTTAAGGGGAAAAAAAAAATCTAATTTTTCATTTTCCTGTCCAACTTTAGCGGAAATTTGTCAAGCACCTTTGGGGTGTTAAGGCTCATTGTACCCCTTGTTACGTTCCTTAAGGGGTGTAGTTTCCAAAATGGCATGCCGTGTGTTTTTTTTTTTTTCTTTCTGTTCTGGCACCATAGGGGCTACCTAAATGTGACATGCCCCCCAAAAACAATTTCAGCAAAGTTTGCTTTCCAAAAGCAAAATGTGACTTCTTCTCTTCTGAGCATTGTAGTGTGCCCGCAGTGCATTTGATGTCCACACATGGGGTATTTTCATACTCAGAAGAGATGGGGTTACAAATTTTGGGGGTCATTTTCTCCTATAACCCCTTGTAAAATGTAAAATTTGGGGGAAAACCGGCATTTTAGTGAAAAAAATTAAAAAATGTATTTAGACATTCAAGTCGTCAAACACCTGTGGGGTGTTAAGGCTCAAAGGGCCCCTGGCTTTTTCTCCCTTTACCTCTTGTAAAATTTCAAAAACTGAGTCTACAAGAACATGCGAGTGTAAAAAGTGAGGATTTTGAATTTTCTCCTTCACTTTGCTGCTATTCCTGTGAAACACCTAAAGGGTTAACACACTTACTGAATGTCATTTTAACTACTTTGGGGGGTGCATTTTTTAGAATGGGGTCATTTGTGGGGTATTTCTAATATGTAGACCCCTCAAATCAACTTCAAAACTTAACTGGTCCCTGAATAATTCCAATTTTGAAAATGTTTTGAAAAATTGGAAAATTGCTGCTGAACTTTGAAGCCCTGATGTCTTCCAAAAATAAAAACATGTCAACTTTATGATGCAAATATAAACCAGCATGGGTTTACTAAGGATAGAAGTTGTCAAACCAATCTAATTTGCTTTTATGAAGAAGTGAGTAGAAGCCTTGACAGGAATGGCTGTGGATATAGTGTTTCTGGATTTTGCTAAAGCGTTTGATACTGTCCCTCATAGACGTCTGACAGGTAAGTTAAGGTCTTCGGGTTTGGAAACTTTAGTTTGTAACTGGATTGAACACTGATTCGTACTCTGATTGGTCCCCGGTTATTAGTGGTGTACCCCAAGGTTCTGTACTGGGACCGCTGTTTAATTTATTTATCAATGATATAGAGGATGGTATTAACAGCTCTGTTTCTATCTTTGCAGATGACACCAAGCTTTGTAGCACGGTACAGTCTATAGAGGATGTGTATAGGTTACAAGATGACTTGGATAAACTAAGTGTCTGGGCATCCACTTGGCAAATGAGGTTCAATGTGGATAAATGTAAAGTTATGCATCTGGGTACTAATAACATGCATGCGTCGTATGTCTTAGGGGGGATTAAACTGGCAGAGTCACTGGTAGAGAAGGATCTGGGTATACTTTTAGATCACAGACTACAGAATAGCCTGCAATGTCAGGCTGCTGCTTCCAAGGCCGGCAGGATATTGTCATGTATAAAAAGAGGCATGGACTCAAGGGACAGGGACATAATACTCCCCCTTTATAAAGCATTGGTATGGCCTTACCTGGAATATGCTGTTCAGTTTTGGGCACCAGTCCATAAAAGGGACACTGTGGAGCTGGAAAGGGTGCAGAGACGCGCGACTAAACTAATATGGGGCATGGAGCATCTTAGTTATGAGGAGCGATTAAAGGAGTTACAAATGTTTAGTCTTGAGAAGAGACGATTAAGGGGGGATATGATAAATGTATATAAGTATATTAATGGCCCATACAAAAAATATGGAGAAAAACTGTTCCAGGTTAAACCCCCCAAAAGGACGAGGGGGCACTCCCTCCGTCTGGAGAAGAAAAGGTTTAGTCTCAAGGGGCGACATGCCTTCTTTACCATAAGAACTGTGAACTTATGGAACATTCTACCTCAGGAACTGGTCACAGAAGGAAAATTTAACAGCTTTAAAACAGGGTTAGATACATTCCTGGAACAAAATATCATTAATGCTTATGAAGAAATATAAAATCCCATCCCTTCCCCAATATTGCGCCACACCCCTACGCTTCAATTCCCTGGTTGAACTTGATGGACGTATGTCTTTTTTCAACCATACGAACTATGTAACTATATGAGGAAAAAATTTAAATGCAAAAACAGAAAAACCCTGCGTCCTTAACCCCTTAAGGACCCAGCCAATTTTCAGTGTAGGACCTTGGTGAAAAATTCTAATTTTTTTTTTTTTTGAATGTTGCATTTTTCTAACTTTGAAGCTCTCTGCTTGTAAGGAAAATAGACATACCAAATAAATTATATATTGATTCACATATACAATATGGCTACTTTATGTTTGCATCATAAAGTTGACATGTTTTTACTTTTGGAAGACATCAGAGGGCTTCAAAGTTCAGAAGCAATTTTCCAATTTTTCCAAAAATGTTCAAAATCTGGATTTTTCACGGACCAGTTCAGTTTTGAAGTGGATTTGAAGGGCCTTCATATTAGAAATACCCCATAAATGACCCCATTATAAAAACTGCACCCCTCAAAGTATTCAATATGACATTCCGTAAGTGTGTTAACCCTTTAGGTGTTTTACAGGAATAGCAGCAAAGTGAGAGAAAATTCAAAATCTTCTTTTTTTACACTCTCATATTCTTGTAGATCCAGTTTTTGAATTTTAAAAGGAGAGAAATGCTCCCACAATTTGTAATCCAATTTTTCTCGAGTTAGGAAATACCTCATATGTGGATGTTAAGTATTCGGTGGGCGCAGTAGAGGGCTCAGAAGGGAAGGAGCGACAATAGGATTTTGGAAAGTGAGTTTTTCTTAAATGGTTTTTGGGGGGCATGTCACATTTAGGAAGCTCCTATGGTGCCAGAACAGCAAAAAAAAAAAAAACATGTGGCATACTATTTGGGAAACTACACCCCTCAAGTAACGTAACAAGGGGTTACAGTTACAGTAAGCCTTAACACCCTTTAGGTTTTTGACAACTTTTCGTTAAAGTTGGATGTGTAAATACATTTTTAGTTTTTTTTTCCACCAAAATGCCACCCAAAATTGGTAGTCCCATCTCTTCTGAGTATGGAAATATGCCATGTGTGGACATCAAATGCACTGCGGGCGCACTACAATGCTCAGAAGAGAAGGAGCCACATTTGGCTTTTGGAAAGCAAATTTTGCTGAAATGTTTTTTGGGGTTCATGTCACATTTAGGAAGCCCCTATGGTGCCAGAACAGCAAAAAAAACTGGCTACTATTTTGGAAACTACACCCCTCATGGAACGTAACAAGGGGTACAGTGAGCCTTAACACCCCACAGGGGTTTGACGACTTTTTGTTAAATTCGGATGTGTAAATGAAAAATCTTTTTTTTTCACTGAAATGCAGACTTTTTCCCAAACGTACCATTTTTACAAGAGGTAATAGGAGAAAATGCCCTCCAAAATTTGTAACCCCTTTTCGGAAATACGCCATAGGTGGATGTAAAGTGCTCTGTGCACGAACTACAATGCTCAGAAGAGAAGGAGCGCCATTGGGCTTTTGGAAAGAGAATTTGTTTGGAATGGAGGTCGGGGGTCATGTGCGTTTACAAAGCCCCCCGTGCTACCAGAACAATTGACCCCCCCACATGTGACCCTATTTCAGAAACTACACCCCTCACAGAATTTAATAAGGGATACAGTGAGAATTTACACCCCACTGGCCTTTGATAGATCTTTGGAACAGTGGGCTGTGCAAATGAAAAATAAAATTTTTCATTTTTACGGACAACTGTTCAAAAAATCTGTCGGACACCTGTGGGGCGTAAATGCTCACTGTACTCCTTATTACACTCCGTGAGGGGTGATGTTTCCGAAATAGGGTCACATGCGGGGGGCCATTGTTCTGGCACCATGGGGGCTTTGTAAACACACATGGCCTTCAATTCCAAACACACTCTCTCTCCAAAAGACCTTGTCTTCTGAGCTCTGTAGTTTGCCCGCAGAGCACTTTACATCCAGATATGGGGTATTTATATACTCAGAAGAAATGGGGTTACAAATTTTGGGGGGCTTTTTTCCTATTACTAATATAAAAATTTTGGATAACACCAGCATTTTAATGAAAAAATTGTTTTTTTTCTAGTCAAAATTTAAGAAAATTTGTCAAACACCTGTGGGGTGTTCAGACTCACTATACCTTTTGTTACATTCCGTGAGGGGTGTAGTTTCCAAAATGGGGTCACATGTGGGTGTTGTTTTTTTTTTTGTGTTTGTCAGAACCGCTGTAACGATCAGCTACCCCTGTGCAAATCACCTCAAATGTACTTGGTGTGCTCTCACTCCTGAGCCTTGTCGTGCACCCGCAAAGCATTTTAAGTCCACATATGAGGGATTTTCGTACTCAGAAGAAATTGTGTTACAAATTAGTGTAAAAAATGTAAACATTTTTTACGATGACATGCTGGAGTAGACCCCAACTTCACCTTTTCATAAGGGGTAAAAGGAGAAAAAGCCCCCAAAATTTGCAACACAATTTCTCCTGAATACAGAAATACCCCATATGTGGCCCTAAATTGTTGCCTTGAAATACAACAGGGCTCCGAAGTGAGAGAGCGCCATGCGCATTTGAGGACTAAATAAGGGATTTGCATAGGGACGGTCCCGGATGTAAGAATTACACTTGCCTCAGATACCAAAAATACCCTATGGCAGTGTTTCCCAAACAGGGTGCCTTTAACTGTTGCAAAATCTCCAGCATACCTGGAAAGTCAATCGCTGTCTGGCAATACTGGGAGTTGTCTTGCAACAGCTGGAGGCTCCGTTTTGGAAACAGTGCCATACGAGAAATGTTTTACTTTTATTTGGGGGGGGGGGGGGGGGGCTTGGTAGGGGTATATGTAGTGTTTTACCCTTTACGTTGTGTAAGTGTAGTATAATGTTTTTAGGGTGCACTCACACGTCAGGGGTCTACAGCCAGTTTCGAGCTGCTGCAAAACTACCAACATGCCCTTTGGCTGTCCGTGCATGCTGGGGGTTAAAGTTATGCAGCAGCTGGAGGCACACTGGTTGCAAAACACAGAGTTTGTTACTTAACTCAGTGTTTTGCAACCTGTGTGTCTCCAGCTGTTGCAAAACTACGACTCCCAGCATGTACGGTCTATCAGTGCATGCTGGGAGTTGTAGTTTGCCACAGCTGGAGGCACACTGGTTGCGAAACACTGAGTTAGGTAACAAACTTCGCAACCAGTTTGCCTTCAGCCGTTGCAAAAACTACGACTCTCAGCAAGCAGTGACAACTGAAGGGCATGCTGGGACTTGTAGTTCTGCAACAGCTGGAGGCATACTACTAACACTCCCACCATGCCCTTAGGCTGCCCGTGCATGCTGGGAGTTGTAGTTATGCAACAGCTGGAGGCACACTGGTTGCAAAACACTGAGAGTTTGTTACTTAACTCAGTGTTTACCAACCAGTGTGCCTCCAGCTGTTGCAAAACTACAATTCCCAGCATGCCCAGACAGCCGAAAGACATGTTGATAGTTGTAGTTTTGCAACATCTGGAGGGTCACAGTTTGGAGACCACTGTGCAGTGGTGTCCAAACGGTGGCCCTCCAGATGTTGCAAAACTTCAACTCCAAGCATGCCCAGACTGTCCAGGCATGCTGGGACTTCTAGTTCTGCAACATCTGAAGGGCCAGATGTTACATAACTACAACTCCCAGCATGGCTGGACTGTCTGGGCATGCTAGGAGTTGTAGTTTTGCAACATCTGGAAGGGCTACAGTTTGGACACCACTGCACAGTGGTATCCAAACGGGCCCTGCAGATGTTGCAAAACTACAACTCCCAGCGTGCCCCGACAGCCTTTGGCTGTCTGGGCTTGCTGGGAGTTGTAGTTTGCCAACTCCTGGAAGGCAGCAGTGAAGATCCCGCCGCGATCGCCAGGTCCCGCCGCGATAGCCGATCCCGGCATCGGCCGCCATCTTACCCCCACTCTTCCCCGACATCCAGGGGCGGGCAGAGCGGGGATTTCAATTTTAAACCCCCTCCTCCTGCCATTGGTCAGTTTGTCCTATCCTTCAGGATGATCGGGGCTGTCTCAGCTCTGATCATCCCTATTTTCCAGGCTATCTGGTCGCCAGAGACCCGATCAGCCAGGGACCCCGCAAGTCCTTGTCATTAGTCAGTCACTAACTGACTGACTAATGACAACGATCAGCAGCAGGGGACCATTCTGATTGGTCCCAAGCTGCATAGTGTCATCAGTCAGCTGTCCAGAACAGCTGCCATGACGTTTCTATCACCATGCCAACGGACATCATAAACTTCCATTTGCTGGTAGGGGTTAATGACCAAAACTCATTTTTCTAATCTTGCATGTGTCTCTTCAAGTGGTAAAAACTTTTAATGCATTTACTAAGCAAAGCGATTCTGTGGGTCGGTAGGAATATGGCGATAACCAATTTATATAGCTTTTTATGTTTTTGTTTTTTTCCTTTTCACTAAATAATCTTTTTTTTCCTCATTTTTTTGTTGCCATGTTCTGACAAGCACAACTTTAAGAAAAAAATTGTCCGACTGCATTGTGTGGGGGCCAAACTGCACTTTATTGGTACCATTTTTGGGATACATGCTACCTTTGTTCATTTTTATTCCATGTTTTAGACCAAAATTAGCGATTCTTGCACTTTCTTTGTAGTTTTTTATGAAGTTTACCGTGCGGGATAAATAACATTATCAATTCATTGTAAAAGTTTTTTTGTACAAGCTTTATGTATTGGTTTGCAGTTAGATTTTTTTTTGTGATAATACAGTGCTTTATTGAGAAAGGGGCATTTATTAAATTTTTTTACACTTTATTTATGTATTAATAAACCTTTTTTATATAATTTTTAATTTTTACCTGTTATAATATGCGGCAGTACATATGTACTGCAGCACAGCATAACTGTCAGTATTACACTGACACTAAGCCTTTGAGATCCATGCTATGGCTGGACCTCAAAGGCTGCCATACTTGGCAGACAGGAGGCCACGATCTTGGTCTTGGCAGCTGCGGCGGTATTCTGGCTGTGATTGACAGCCAGGAGAGGGTGCTGATCTCTTGCACTGCAGAGCAGGAGATCAGTTGGATGTATGCAAACGTCTAATAGCGGAAAGGACTTATCCAGGCAGCATGTTTTTTATGCATATACAAAGTGAGTGGGTAGTTTGAAAAAAACACATTTCTCTCTCGGCTCCATTGGGGGACACAGACCGTGGGTGTATGCTGCTGTCTCTAGGAGGTGTGACACTATGGTAATAAAAAAAGTCATCTCCTCCCAGCAGGATATACCCGCCTTCAGTCTCTGAGCTAGTCAGTTTAAAGGGGTATTCCAGGCAAAAACTTTTTTTATATATCAACTGGCTCCAGAAAGTTAAACAGATTTGTAAATTACTTCTATTAAAAAATCTTAATCCTTCCAATAGTTATTAGCTTCTGAAGTTGAGTTGCTGTTTTCTGTCTAACTGCTTTCTGATGACTCACGTCCTGGGAGCTGTCCAGCTCCTATGGGGATATTTTCCCATCATGCAAAGGATATTCTCCCATCATGCACAGCTCCCGGGACGTGACATCATCATTGAGCAGTTAGACAGAAAACTACAGAAGCTAATAACTATTGGAAGGATTAAGATTTTTTAATAGAAGTAATTTACAAATCTGTTTAACTTTCCGGAGCCAGTTGATATATAAAAAAAAGTTTTTGCCTGGAATACCCCTTTAAGCTTAGTGTCTGAAGGAGGTGGACATGGTCTGGATTTTCCAGACCAGGTCTTCTGATTTTTTATTTTCCTAGTATAGGGACGTGTTAGTTTTTTATTCCTTTTCTTTTCTGCTTTCAGGTGGGGGCTCAGGGACTCCGGTTCCGTTTCCCCATTGCGAGTAAGGGGGCACAGACATTGCGTATATGCGCTGGTAACCCCCCCTCGCCAATGGTTAGTGTCTGGGTTGGTACCTCATGGGTCCGGGTCCCCCTTTTTCTCTGCTCGCCTCGCTCGTGCATAGCAGCTAGGCGTGATGCAGGGACAAAAAGCTGACTGAAGACTTCACTGAAGACTCCATTAGGTAAGTTCTTCTGACTGAGGTAAGTACTTCCCCCCTTTTTCTCCATAGGTACAGACTCGCAACCTCTGGAGACCCGCTGTTTTTGGCCCACCTTCAGTTTATGGGGCTGGATTATACAGGGGCTGCACTTTATTCTGGGGGAGCAGTGGCACCTGAGGGGGCATATATTATAGGGCACTTTACTTTATGGGGCATGTATTATGGGGAACTTTACTATGTTGTGTGTGTGTTTGGTGCAACTACTCCAGCGCCTTATATGGCGCTGTTTTCGGGCCGGGCGCTCTCAGCGCCGGCTTACTTTCGTTTTGCCTGCAGCGCCTTATACGCGGCTGACAGCCGGGCGCTTCAGCGCCGGCTTACTTTCACTTTCGCCGGCAGTCTCTGCCGGCGTTTAGGCCGCCCGCTCTATTCCCCCGAGCGCATATGCGGCTAGGCATGTGCGCTCGGGACAAGGAGCGGGCGCCATGACAGTTCTTCTCGGCCGGTCTGTAGCTCCGCCTACAGGGCTGGGAGCTCTCAGAGGCGCGAAGCAGCCTCCAATCAGCGCTGTGGGCGCGATTTTCAGACTGAAGGGGTCTGTTACTGTGTGCCTTGCTTCAGACACGCACCTCCCTTCCTATTGGCTGGCCTGTTCAGTCTCTCTAGCTGCACGGAGCGAGTTCTCCTCACTGCAGCTGACAGGGGACACAGACTAGGGTGAGAAAGTTCCTGTCTCCCTTTTCCCACATTATGTCCGTACCCAGAGCTGTTCCTCCCTCTAAACAGAAACCTTGAACTTCAGTGACTTATTATATCTGTAAGCACTGTAATACCAAGATGTCTGGCTCTGCTAAGCCCACTTGCCCTGTCTGCTCCACTGCTCCCCCAGACCCCCTGGTACCCCCTGATGCCCCTTCGGTCTCGGTGGGTTCAGCCGCTCCTCCAGCCTGGTCTTCTTCCCTGACCCAGTATATGGCTGACTTGAACCAAGTCTCCCGTTCGGTGGCTGAGGCCTCCCGGGAAGTGGTGTCCGCCTTGAAGGGGTCTTCCCTGCGCAGGACCTCTGAGAGAGCCCTCTCCTCGTCTCCTCATACTTCACGCTCTCACAAGCGTACTAAGGGTGCCTCGTCTGACTCTTCCATTGAGTCTTCAGATAGACGTGAGCGTTCCCCTCGTGGGTCCCGCCCCCCCCAATCATCTGGGCACAAACGTCGCTCCTCCAGAGGACGTTCTCGGAGTCGCCGCTTTGCCACGTCAGAGCTGCGTACCCGGTCAGGGTCGCCCCCCCTCCAGGACTGCCTCTACTCATTCACAGTTCCCCTGGTGAACTGGTGGACGAGACTTCTGAGCCGGCATATGACTCAGAGGACCGCTCGGACTCAATTGCAACGGTGAGCTCATGGTGACACCCATAAGAAACACCTTTCACTTGGTGGACCCAGGATCTTCGGATGTCAATCCAGGAGTATCCTTTCATCGTGCTAAGCCAGCACCTCAAAGGTTCAGCTCTCACGCTGACTTTGACGACATTCTGGAATCCGCATGGAAACATGCAGACAAGAGGTTCCCGGGAATCAAGACAATTCAAGAACGTTATCCATTTGACAAGGACTTTGTCGCTAAGGTGGTTTCCCCTCCCTCAGTGGATCCACCAATCTCCCGGATCTCTAAGGCCACTACACTGCCCCTGGCAGATGCCGCTGCCTTCAAGGATCCCACGGACAAAAAGGTAGAATCTTTAGCGAAGTTCGCTTCTGAAGCAACTGGCTCTTCTCTTCTTCCCATCTTCGCCTCGACATGGGTGTCCAAGGCCCTGTCGGAGTGGTGCCAAAAGCTTCATCAGGATATCTTAGTGGGATCCCCCCCAGAGAATCTATCTGCTCTGGCTCTCCAATGCGCTAAAGCTGGGGACTTTCTGTGCGCAGCCTCCATGCAGTCAGCCCGTTGTTCTGCCTTTGCTGTGGGTCACCTAGCGGCTCTCCGCCGCTCTATGTGGCTTAAAGATTGGAATGCGGATGCCGCTTCCAAAAGGTCTCTCACTGAGCTTCCCTTTACGGGTGGCCGTCTTTTTGGCAAACGCATTGATGAGATTATCTCTGAGGCAACGGGAGGTAAGAGTTCCTTGTTACCTCAAAATAAGGCTTTCCCTACTTCCCAAAGGAAGTCCTTTTCCTTTCGGTCCTTTCGGACCTCTGGCCCCAGTAAAGTGTCCGGGCAGGCGCCCTCGCGGGACAAGAAGGCTCCCTTGTTCCGGGCACGCCCGTCTTGGAAGTCGGACTCCAACCGGTCTGGCCGTTTTGCGCCCAAGTCGGGCAACCGCAAACCCACTTCTGCATGTGGTGAGGCCCCCACCCGCGGTTTCTTTTCGGGTGGGAGGTCGTCTCTTGTTTTTCCAAGACATCTGGACTTCACACATTCAGGACTCTTGGGTCAGGGATGTGGTGTCCAACGGTTACCGGATCGAATTCGCCTCCCTTCCGAGGGATCGCTTTTTTCGATCCTGTGCCCCCCGGTCTCCTCCTCTGGTGAAGCAATTTCAAGCGGCTCTCCAGTCTCTTCTTCTCCAGGGGGTTATCGTCCCCGTTCCTCCAGGGGAACATTTTCGGGGTTTCTATTCAAATCTTTTTGTGGTCCCCAAGAAGGACGGTTCTGTGCGACTAATCCTAGACCTCAAGCGTCTCAACCGTCACCTTCTCATCTGCCACTTCAGAATGGAATCTCTCCGTTCGGTGGTGGCGTCCCTGGAACAAGGGGAGTTCCTTTCATCGGTGGACATCAAGGATGCCTACCTCCATGTGCCAATATTTCATCGGTACCTCCGCTTTGCGGTTGCGGAGGGGCACTTTTAATTCGTAGCCCTCCCCTTTGGTCTAGCCACAGCTCCTCGGGTCTTTACAAAGATCCTTGCGCCAGTGATGGGCCTGTTACGGTCGAGAGGAATCTCGGTGATACCCTATCTGGAAGACCTTCTCATCAAGGCTCCAACCAGAGCCCAGACTCTGGAGAATCTGGACGTCACTCTCCACACTCTGACTCGCTTCGGGTGAATGGTCAACCGGGACCAGTCAGTCCTCAGTCCTACCCGGTCTCTAACCTTCCTGGAACTTCGATTCGACACGGCCTCTGCCCGAATTTTTCCTCCACCGGACAAATGTCTGCCGCTCCGGTCGGGGGTCCGCTTCCTTCGGACCCAGGTATCAGTCTCCATCCGCACTTGTATGGAAGTCCTGGGTCGGATGGTGGCAACTATGGATGCCGTACCCTTTGCCCAGTTTCATTACCGCCCCCTTCAGCTGGCGATTCTCTCTCGATGGAACAGGTCTCCTCTGTCCTTCGATCGTCAGATTGTTCTCCCTCACAGGGTCCATCAGTCTCTGCTCTAGTGGCTCCGCTCCCCCTTCTTCTCCAAGGGCGGTCATTTCTTCCCCTTCACTGGCAAGTTGTTACAACGGATGCCAGCCTGTCGGGCTGGGGCGGCGTGTTCAGGGATTGGACGGTTCAGGGAGTCTGGTCTCCCCTGGATACCCTTCTTCCGATAAACATATTGGAATTACGGACGATTCTTCTTTGTCTTCTTCATTGGGAGTCCCGTGTTCAGTCCCGTCCTGTCTGCGCTCAGTCGGACAACGCCACGGCCGTGGCGTACATAAATCGACAGGGCGGCACTCGCAGCTCGGCAGCCATGGCCGAGGTGACCAAGATTCTCATCTGGGCGGAGAGCAAGGTTCCTGCCATTTTGGCGATTCACATTCCGGGAGTGCTCAACTGGAAAGCGGACTTCCTCAGTTGGTCCTCACCCGACCTCAGCGAGTGGTCTCTTCATCCGGAGGTCTTCGCGCAGCTCTGTGACCTCTGGGGCATTCCGGACGTGGACCTCTTCGCATCGCGGCACAATCGGAAGATCCTTCTGTTTGTTTCCAAGTCCCGGGACCCTCAGGCTCTGGCCGTGGACGCCCTAGTGATTCCTTGGGTGGGGTTCGCCCTACCTTATCTGTTCCCTCCTCTTCCGCTCCTTCCCAGGGTGCTGAGGCACCTCAAGGCAGAGGATGTCCCCGCCATTCTGGTAGCTCCAGATTGGCCCTGAAGGTCGTGGTATGCCGACGTAGTCAGGCTCTTGGACGACGCTCCTCTGCACCTTCCGCTCCGCCCGGACCTACTCTCTCAGGGTCCTCTTTGCCACCCCAATTTACAGTAGCTGCATTTGATGTCGTGGCAGTTGAGACCGCGGATCTTCCCAAGTCATTCACACCATGCTCAAGGCTCGTAAGCCCTCCTCCGCAAGAATTTAACACCGTACTTGGCGGTCTTATTTTCGTTGGTGTGAAGCTCAGGACTTCTCCCCGGTGACCTTCTCGATTCCCCGTCTTCTCTCCTTTTTGCAGTCGGGTTGGAACTGTGGTTATCTCTCAGTTCTCTTAAAGGTCAGATTTCGGCCCTTGCTGTTCTTTACCAGTGGCCCCTGGCTTCTAATTCTCATGTCCGGACCTTCCTTCAAGGAGTGGCGCACGCTGTTCCTCCTTATCGGTCACCTTCTCCCCCTTGGGACTTGAATTTGGTTCTGAGTGCCCTCCAGGGGGCACCCTTTGAGCCCCTTAGAGAGGTGTGTCTCCGCCTCCTTTCTTGGAAAGTGGCGTTTCTTGTTGCTATCACCTCCATCCGGAGGGTGTCTGAACTGGCAGCTCTTTCCTGCCGTTCTCCGTTTCTGGTGATCCACCAGGACAAGGTCGTTTTCCGGCCAGATCTTTCCTTTTTGCCTAAGGTGGTCTCGGCCTTTCATCTCAATGAGGACATTGTCCTCCCGTCCTTTTGTCCGGCTCCTTCTCATCCTAAGGAGCACTTACTACACAAGCTGGATGTAGTTCGGGCTGTTTGGTCTTATCTCTCCATCACTTCTTTGTTTTGTCACTGTGATTCCTTTTTTGTCCTTACGGAAGGTCGTCGCAAGGGACAACCTGCTTCCAAGGCCACCATTTCTCGGTCCCCCATTTCGGAAGCCTATCGCTGTAAGGGGAAGATTCCTCCTTTTAGGGTTGTGGCTCATTCCACATGTTCTGTTGGGGCATCCTGGGCTCTCCAGAATAGAGCCTCGGCCTCGCAGATTTGCAAGGCGGCTACCTGGTTGTCTTTGCCCACTTTGTCGAGGTTTTACCGAGTTCATACTTTCGCATCAGCTGATGCTAGTCTGGGTCGTAAAGTGTTGCAGGCGGCAGTGGATCGGCCGTCTGCCTGATTACTTATCTGCCCACCCAAGGGACGGCTTTGGTACGTCCCACGGTCTGTGTCCCCCAATGGAGCCGATAGAGAAAAGGAGATTTTTGTTTACTTACCGTAAAATCTCTTTCTCGATGGATCCATTGGGGGACACAGCTCCCGCCCTTTTTGGGATTTTCCTTTGGTTCTCTGTCCAAGGGTGTGTTCAGTTATGTTTTTTCTTCTGGTTCTCGGACAGTTTTGGGTTTTTCTTTGACCTATTGGTCTCCTTATTTCTCTGGAACTTAAACTGACTAGCTCAGAGCCTGAAGGCGGGTATATCCTGCTGGGAGGAGCTGACTGTTTTTTTTATTACCATAGTGTCACACCTCCTAGAGACAGCAGAATACACCCACGGTCTGTGTCCCCCAATGGATCCTTCGAGAAAGAGATTTTACGGTAAGTAAACAAAAATCTCCTTTTTACCTTCCTTAATCCAAAGCCACCGCCAGTATTACAGAGCCATCAATATGCCAAATTTGTGGATTTTTTACATGCCAATAGACATGTAAAATGCTTGACAAATCTCTTCTAATGATCGTACAAACACAACCCATCATGATAAGGGCTGACAGTCTGCAGATGATGAGTGCCAATCTCTGTGATATGCTCTCGTTTGCTGAGCCATCACAAGGCTCAATCATTCATGCAGCCCACTAAATGTATTACTGTTGCTCACACACAACCTGTTTACACAGGGTGATGTGTGGTTGATAGTGTTAATGTAAAAGGGCACACCAAAAAAATTCAATCAGCTGATGAATGAGTGGTTGATAGCTAACCCTTCCTAGGAATTCCCATTTTTGTCATAATTGACTTGTGTAAAAAAGACCTTATGGGTTCACGTTTTAGTTTACTGAACGTTTTGAAAAAATGTTTAGTGTATACAAGAGGAAAGCTGATGCATTTGTGAAACACTGTCAGTGGCCCCCAATCTTCTCATAGGGACTAAAAGGGTGTATTTTTGATGTACATGAAATCAGTACCAGCGCTAGAGGGCTAATTATTCCTCAAAGTTTTAACCATTTACCGTATTTATCGGCGTATAACACACACTTTTTAGGCTAAAATTTTTAGCCTAAAGTCTATGTGCGTGTTATACGCTGATACACCCCCAGGAAAGGCAGGGGGAGAGAGGCCGTCGCTGCCCGCTTCTCTCCCCCTGCCTTTCCTGGGGTCTAGAGCACTGCTGCCAGCCCTTCTCTCCCCCTAGCTTTTGGCGCCGCTGCCCGCTCTGTCCCCCTGACTATCGGTGCCGGCGCCCCATTGCAGGCGCCGATTGTCAGGGGGAGAGAAGCAGCGCCGACAGCCAGGGGGGGAGAAAGGGCAGCGGCACCCATTGCCGGCGCCGCTGCCCCGTTGCCTCCCCCCATCCCCGATGGCATAATTACCTGGGTCGAGTCCGCGCTGCTGCAGGCCTCCGGCGAGAGCTAGGGGGAGAGAAGGGCCGGCAGCAGCGCTCTAGACCCCAGGAAAGGCAGGGGGAGAGAAGCGGGCAGCGACGGCCTCTCTCCCCCTGCCTTTCCTGGGGGTGTATCGGGGTATACACGCGCACACACGCACCCTCATTTTACCATGGATATTTGGGTAAAAAACTTTTTTTACCCAAATATCCTTGGTAAAATGAGGGTGCGTGTTATAGGCCGTTGCGTGGTATACCCCGATAAATACGGTATATTATCCACAGACCCCAGAATCAGTCCACATCACTAGGGATGTCCCAATACTAGTATCGGTATCGGGGCCGATACTAGCCATTTACATGGTATCGGGGACTCGTTTAATGTCCCCGATACCATGTCCTGCTGCCGCTCCGCTGCCCCGTTCTCCGGTCCTCCCGTCCGCTTCATAGTGTTCCATGGAGGAGCATGTGACACACACGTCACTCCGCCTCCTCCCCTGCGCCCAGCGTAACGCTACTGAGGAAGTGGAGTGACGTATATGTCACATGCTCCTCCATAAGACGACATGATGCGGACCGGAGAACGGGGCAGTGGAGCGGTAGCACCCGACGGAGGACAGCCGCAGGTGAGCTGTGTGTTGCTGCTAATGTCTACAGGGGGGCTTGCTGTTTACAGGGGGGTCCTGCTGCTGCTGTATAAAGGGGGTCCTGCTGCTGTCTAAAGGGGGGTCCTGCTGCTGCTGTCTAAAGGGGGGCCCTGCTACTGCTGTCTAAATGGGGCCCTGCTGCTGCTATCTAAAGGGGGGCCCTGCTGCTGTCTAAAGGGGGGCCCTTCTGCTGCTGTCTAAAGGGGGGCCCTGCTGCTGCTGTCTAAACGGGGGGGGGGGGGGGTCCTGCTGCTGTCTATACGGGGGGCCCTGCCGCTGTCTAAACAGCGTTATAGAGCAAGAAACGTTTCAGCGACCTGTCTTTGTCAAGCATGAGAGGCGACGGAACGTAGCCTGCTCTGTAACACTGTTTGAAATGAAATAAACTGCACTGAATTCTGCACTTTATACTTTGGTGAGCTACGATTTTCCTTGGATATAAGTAGGTAGGTATCTATGCAGGTAGGTAAGTAGATATGGAGGCAAGTTCATAGGTAGGTAGCAAGGTAGGTAAATTGATAGCTATGTATGTAGGTAGGTACCTGGGTAGATAGGTAGGTAGTTAGCTAGCAAGTAGGTAGTTAGGTAATTAATAAAGGTGAGTTAAAAGTTTATTTTGTTTATCTTTTGCGCCCCCGGGCATAGGGATACAGCATACAGTATAGAGTGTCAGCGCCGGCGGCTCGCAACAAACAGGAAGACGAGGAGGGCAGCGCTTGCGGGTGACGTGAGTAGTACCCTGATGGGGACAGCGCAGCGCTGGGCTGATAATTAATTGGGGGGGGGGGGCAGAACATCGCTCACGGGTCACATATAATTAGTTCCCCGATGTGGGAACAGCGCAGCGCTGGGTTGATAATTCATTCCTGAGGGGGAGGGGCCCAACCGGTATTGTGGTATGGGAAAAATTCATATCGTGCAGCACAACAATTTTGGTATTCGGTATGAACCGGTATACCGCCCAGCACTCATAGGTAGCCAGTCAGGTAATTGTGTAGGTAACCAGGTAGGGAAGTAGCCAGCGCTCCTTCACATCCAAATAATCACCCCCTACCCCCCTGTCACTTACAACCCCTATCACTTTCAACCCCCCATCAACATTTGCACCCCCTTCCCCATCAACACTTTCACCCCCCCATCATCACTTGCACCCTCCCTTCCCCCATCATCGCTTGCACCCCCATCCCTCCCATCATCACTTGCAACCCTCCTTCCCTCCCATCATCACTTGCACCCCCCCTTCCCTCCCATCATCACTTGCACCCCTCCATCATCACTTGCACCCCTCCATCATCACTTGCACCCCTCCATCATCACTTGCACCCCCCATCATCACTTGCAACCCCTCTATCATCACTTGCAACCCCCCATCATCCCTTGCAACCCCCATCATCACTTGCACCCCCGAATCATCACTTGCACCCCCCCCCCCCCATCATCACTTCCCCCCCTCTCCACTCCCGTCACCTTCTGTCCCCTGCTCTGCAGATTCCAGGATGATTTAAAGAAAAAAATTAACTTTTACTCACCTATATCTCAGACAGGGATCTCCTAGGCAGCACAAGCTGGCTGCCTTCTTCTCCAACTACAGTGCAGGCACCGATGAGTGACATCATCGGCGCCTGCGCTGTGTGCGGGCAGAGGTGACAGGTCTCCTCTCAGTGGAGCTGCAGGTCCTGCAGCTCACACTGAGAGGAAGCTTTAACTGTGTGTGCGAGTGCGCACACAGCTCAAAGCGGCGCTCGCTCACCTGGGGATGCGGGACAAGCGTCCTGGATCCCCATTAGCGGAGCGAATGCCTCTCCGACCGGAGCCAGCCCCACGTGCCACTCAAAACCACCCCGTGTACCATGAGTGGCACGCGTGCCGGGGGTTGCCAACCCCTGATATAAATAGTAGAATAATAATTACATATGTAAGACTTTACTGAAAGTGTTATGGTGCAACATGTTTCGGATGTCCTCTTGCTAAGGCACATACAGTATAAATGGCTTAGCTGCTATAAATACAATGGTCTTACAATAAAGTACGGTGTCCTGTATCTCCGAGTGGCTCAGTTGGAAATCCTGCCTCTGTGGAACACAACAAGTGCTCCATCCAAAGCCAGAAGTGACAATGGCAAATTGTGTCGGGCAAGCAGAATACATCTGGACGAGGCCCATTTGATGCTAACAATTCAGGGAAATGCATAGTGATTAGAAAACTCACTAAATAGATCCAATAAAACTATAAAATATGCCGAAAATATAAGCTTATATTACCCATAAATGTAAATGTGAACTGGCACTACTTGATGCGACATCTTTGTGGACATGCTGTCTACAGGAACAAGTATACTCATGTGGGTAGCTGACAATATGCACAATTGGTGGTGCTGTGCCTAAAGTTTAGTAACAGTCCAATTTTCAATGTAAGAAAAGAAAGGCCGCACTCCCTGATTCGCCTTTATTTGCTTTATTCCATCCAAGTCAGGGGGTAGTACATGCGGTAGCGGTGACGTCACGCCAGCCTGCAGCCGGCCACTAGGAGGGAGACCCCAAGTGGCCGGTTTTCAAACGTTAAAGCATTTAATAAATAAAATAAAATAATGAAAATGTATTAGAGATACGTTGTAGTACATTTGTACTACAACATATCAAAAAAAAAAGTTCATGACCGTGCCCATTTAAACTATTCATAGGTCAGACTCCCTTTTCACAAGGAGTGAAAATCCAAATGAACTAAAACCAGATATTTCAGGTTTAAGGTTCCCTACATTTTGTACATTTTCCTATGTTTTGCTTTTACACATGCTCTGATCTGTTGGATTTTCCTCAGCTCAAATCCACCACTTTTTCTGTGGAAACCTTAGTAAATACGTTGTGATTTTTCGAAAATGTCGGGGACACACCCCATTTTTGAAGACCACACCCATTTTCACGACGATTACGCCCCTTTTTGGGTTTTCTCAGTAAAAGGGAGAGTTGGTCGTTTTTTTTTGTTTTTTTCAGAATGACATGTCGGGTTTACAATAGTAAATCAGGGCCAATGTGTTAATTCGGAAAATCCATGTGTCACAACTGTCTAAAGTCACCCTTCACTATCTTTTCTAAGGGGGTAACTCTCAACTGACTAGAATGGCTGTTGTGACACCTCAAAAAGTGTCTGGAGACACTATGTGGGAGATTAATCAAAACCTGTGTAAGGGAAACATTGCCCAGTTGCCCATAGCAACCAATCAGATCGCTTCTTTCATTTTGCAGAGGCCTTGTTAAAAATGAAAGAAGCAACCTGATTGGTTGCTATGTGCAACTGGGCAACTTTACCTCTGGACAGGTTTTAATAAATTTCCCCCTATGAGTTTCATCTCCGTTTTGATGTAAGAACCGTGTGTGTTAGCATGCTGCTTAACACGTTAGGGACCATGGACGTGTATACACGTCCAAGCTGGATGCACGTTCCGCCATTAGGGCGTGTGGGTTCTGCCCAGTGTACCCACGAGATCGCCGCCCTGCCGGGACCAAAGTAGACTTCGGTCCTGGCAGTTTAACCCTTACAGCCGCGGTCGGAAGTGACTGCGTGCTGTAAGTGTTATGACAGAGGGAGCTCCCTCTGTCACTCCGGCAGAACCCCGCGATCGCGGGGTGCTGTGTGTGATCCCCGGCGGGGACCTGCCGCACTGCCGGGACCGAAGAAAACTTTGGTCCCGGCAGTTTAACCCTTGCAGCAGCGGACCGTGAGCTGTAAGGAGTTTTGAAAGAGGGAGGAGGCGTCCTCTCTCCTGTAGCACCTAGCAACGATCGCGGGGTGCTGCTACTTACCTGGGCAGCCTGGGGTCTTTACTTGGAGGCACGTCCTGATATTCTGCATATATGCTATATACATTAAATAAATATAATCAAAAATTTAAATGCATAATGTGTAGGATCACACGGCGCACATCCGCAGCATATTACATGCTGCGGATGCCCGCCAGCAGTCGCAATAATGATCTCTTTACTGCGGCTGGGTAGCTTTGTGTGTCCACTCATAGCATTGGATTTCCCGCCGGCAGTTATGAGCGGACACGTTGAGCTACCCAGCCACAGCAGTGATCTCCCCCTTGTGACTGCCGGGGGGCATCCGTGGTGTAAAATAAGCCCTGGATGTGCTCTATGTGACCCTACACTGCGTCCTGTCCATACTGCGTTTCAGCTGTATGTTACAGCCACGCGTCACTACTAGCCGACCAGGGACCGATCAGAGCGGTCCCTGGTCCAGCCAATATACTTGTAGGGGTGCGGTATTGTTCTGACAGTGCCGATCCTTTGCAGGCATGGGGTAGGGGGGGCTCCTCTCCTTCTTGGTCCTACCACGTGGTCAGGCAACCAGATATGGCCTAAGTAGGGTACTGCCCAGCCCGGGACGAACAGCGTGATAAAATATTGGGCGCATTTCCTCCATTTCAAAAGCGACTTACCAAAATGATGTCCCACAAATAAAGAATTTGTAGAAAAAAAAATCTAATTTCAATTTTTTTCCACTGACTTTGAAATAATTCTAGCCACACAATAAGGGCTCAACGTACATACTTTTGCCCTAGGTGAATACTTTAGGGGGTGTAGTTTCGGAAATGGGGTCACATCTGGGGGTGCAGTATTGTTCTGACAGTTAGAATGCTTTGCAAGATGAAGTGTGGCCTATAATTTGTATAATGATATCCTGAAAGCCAAATGGGGCTCCTCTCCTTTTGGGTCCCACCATGTGGCAATGCAACCAAATATGGCCTGGCGGGGGTATTACCGAACATGGGATGAACAGCGTAATACAATTTGTGGCGCATTTTCTACTTTCCAGATGCAATGTACAAAAAATATGTCCCACAAATGATTCATTTGTGGGAAAAAAAAAGAAAATTTTAATTTTTCCACTGACATTGTAACCATTCCAGCCACACAAAAAGGACTCAAAGTACTCACTTCTGAACTAGGTGAATACTTTAGGGGGTGTAGTTTCCAAAATGGGAATGGGGTCACTTGTGAGGGTTCTGTATGGTTCTGGCAGCTAAAACCCTTTGCAGGCATGAAGTGCGGCCTATAATCCATCTGGCCTAAAATGATGGCCTGAAAGCCAAAGGGCGCTCCTCTCCTGGGTCCTACCACGCGGCCAATGAACCAAGTATGGCCTAAGCGGGGGTATTTCCAAACACGGGCCGAGCAGCTCAATAAAATATAGCGTGCATTTCTTTCAATATTAGAAGCTATGTACAAAAAATATGTCCCACAAATTATGCATTTGTGAAAAAAAGCTAATTTTTTAACACTGACTGTGTAATAATTTCTGCCAAAAAGCTATGGTGTTAAAATATCTTGAGTGGTCTAATTTTTTGAATGGGGTAATTTGGGAGGGGGGGTCCTATGTTCCATCACCTTCAAATTTCTGCAAACCTTGCATAGCACATAAAAAAGATGTACTTTTCACATTTTAAACATTTTAAAAATTTCAAGTTAAATTGTTAGGCTTCTATTTGATTTGAAATGCAAATTAAAATCAAAAGAAATGCCTTCAAAATAAACTAGACATCTGAAAGTATATGTTTCATCAACTATTTGGTCAGAAAGTATAAATATTTGCAGCCTATTAGTGTTAAAATAGCGAAAACATTGAAATTATTATTTTTTTTTTATTTCATGATTTTTTGCATTTTTAAAAAAAAGAAAAGAAAAGCGGTCCCACGGATCACAGACAGACAGAAACAGCGGCACAGTATTATTAGAACAATTTCAATGGCCTATTAGACAGGGCTTTATGAGATCACCCCCCCCCCCAAAATAAAAATAAAAATCCCCCCCCCCCCCCCCCCATAAGCGGTCAGGACCAGAAGATATGAAATGTCTACCCAATGCCCACCACACAATGCCAGGATTGTGGAGGGATGGGGGGATTCAGTCTATTAAGGAGTTCAGAAGTGTGATACCAACCCATAAGCATCTTAAACTGGGTTTCCTTTTAAGCTGTAAAGATCGAGGCCCTCTCCCAAATGCAGGTATTCAGGACCTCCTCCCAGCGAGACACATGGCGATGGTTGGGTGCAGCCCCTGCCAGGGGAGAATTGAGAATAGAATAGATAGCCGAAAGAAGGCCTTTCTCTTGCAGTCCCCGACGGCACAGCTGTTCAAAGTTTGTGGGCAAGGAGACCACCGGGGAGCTCAAGGAAGAGGACATGTAATGGCTAAGTTGGAGGTAGTGAAATCGCTCGGAGGAGGGAAGACCATTACGAGACATCAGCTGGTTAAACAGCAGGAGGGTATGTGAACAGAAGTGTACTACATCAGCCCAACAAAACAGCTCCCTAGCTCCCCATTCCCTCACTATGATAGACGTCAAGCGATTAAGATTTTTTAATAGGAGTAATTTACAAATCTGTTTAACTTTTTGACAACCGTTGATTTAAAAGAAAATGTTTTCCAGTGGAGTACCCCTTGTCCAATGTAGCGCAAGCCACATGAACACTCCTACATGTAAATAATGAAACTAGTGTTGCAACAAAGATACTAACCAAAACTTTTTTATTTGGCCAATTGATGCATTATAGCCTGTTAAAAATACTACATTCAAGGTTTTTAGTTTACCAGAATGGTATTTCTCTACTGCATTACCTCTATTCAAGCACTCTTCTTGGCTTATTGCTTTGACTCCTCCCAGTTTAAGGCTAAGATGGTTTTGAGGGTCTTCCTCAATTATTATAGTTTGAGGGCCTATGTTGACTTCCAGTTTGTACACTTTTTGGTTGGCATTTATCATTGTAGGTGTAAGTGAAGCATTTTTCTACACCTTTTTTGTGTGCTTGTAATGTGTAGGAGCACAAGATTTATTAAATGGTCACAGGGCATTTGGTAAATTTTGTGCAGGTACATATTTTCAGAAATGTCACTCTTCACATACACCAAAATGCTACTTTCTGTGGTTTTGCTCCTTTTTTGCATCATTTGACAAAAGGTGCTGTTGATAAAACCCCTCAGTATCATGCAAAGACTCGAAATCAGTGGATTGTTACTCAAAATCAGCAAAAATGTGTAAACCATGATTCCCCATAAGCACGGTCTCTAAGTTTGCCCCTAGCTATGCAAACCTGTATATGGGAGCCTTTGAGAGGAATATTTATGACTTACATAAAAAGTTATATAGTTGATTTAATTGTGATATTGGGGGAGGTTTATCAAAACCTGTGCAGAGGAAAAGTTTATTTCTTCTTTCATTTTTAAATGGTCCTCTGAAAAATTAATGAAGTATTCTGATTGGTTGCTACCTGCAACTGGTCAACATTTCCTCTACACAGGTTTTGATAAATCTTCCCCATGTTATTATCTGAAAATTGGTCCTGAAAGCTTGTTATTAGAGTTCATTAAGAATCTAAACCATAATCACTGGGGAATGGAATTCACTGTGCATAGCAGTTCATGTGAGGTGGTATTCCTAGATCTTAAATGGCACATTCAAATACAAAAACTTTTTACATGTTGTACATCTTGGCAATCCAATAACCTTTTTAATATAACGTATTTATCGGAGTATACCACACACCGGCCTATAAAACGCACCCTCATTTTTCCAAGGAAATTTGAGTAAAACATTTTTTTTTAACCAAATATCCTTCATAAAATGAGGGTGCGTGTATACCCCGATAAATTGTGGCCCCACAAAAGCCGCTGCGATATCTGCAGCAGCTTCTGCAAGGCCAGAGTCCCGCCGCCGCCCAGTTCCCTCCCCATCCCGGGCTCATATTTACCTGTCCTGGGGCACACTCCTACAGGTTCTGGCGGCGTCCTACGCTGTCACTGTGCAATGACGAGTGACGTCGCATTGAGGATGTCAGCGCACAGCAACAGCGCAGGATGCCGCTGGTACCAGAGCCTGCAGGAGCGTGCCCCTGGACAGGTAAATATGGAAGCCAGGGATGGGGAGGGAATCTGACAGCAGCGGCGGGACTCTGTCCCCCAGAAGCCGCTGCAGTTACATGATTTAAAGCGCCACTTTAAATCATTAAACCGCAGCAGCTTTTGCGGGCCAGAAATAGTTTTTTCAGCGTATACCACGCAGATAAACTTTAAGCTAAAAATTTTAGCTTAAAACATGTTATACGCCGAAAAATATGGTACTTCATAAGAAAAAGTTATTTCCTTTTTATTGAAATCATGGCTCATAAAAAACACCACTAGGGGTCTCCATACCATCCAGAAGAAGGTATTTGTAAGAGAAGTATAGGTGCTAAACATGTAAAAATATACAGCAAGCAAATAGAGGCAGGTACCGGCACTAACTGCGAATAATCCTTGATGCAAGTTTGGAAACGTGCTAGGAGGGTGATTGGCAGGTAGGGATATTTGAAGCTATACAGTGTTGCTCATATCCCGAGAGACAAGAAACGTCCAATGCAGTGTAGCAGAGAGTAACGGGAGGCACTCACCAGGCTTCGATAAAAGATGAGTTTTATTTTCAAACGTGAAGGTACAACAGCATGATCAGAAGCAGACGCCGGAGACCAGGCATATTTTAACGAATTAAAGATAGATTACTCAGTCCTCAGCTATATCATTCAAAATGAATGTATGATGAATGTTCACTTGGAAAAGAATAATGGACTTCCAGACCGATATACTACAAATAGAATTTAATATAAGCATAACAAAATTGAAATAAAAACAATAGATAAAAAAATCACAGCCGCAGGGCCCCACGGCTGTGCAATATAGTGAACGCCAATTGGCATAAATTTATTGATTTTGTTCACACCACAAGACCATTGCAGTTTTAAGATTTTAAGCCAGGAAGAAACTTTTTATCCACTGAAAACCCATTTGAAAAACCATTTGGAATAACATCTAACCCATATGGATATTGCCTGTTCTAATCGCGGCAATACCGGACTATCGGACTTACCATTGCATCACAAATTGCCGGATCACAGGGATCTGTCTGTGCGGAGGACATTTCGATTTGCCCTTATTCATACAAGCATTGAAACATCACAGAGCCGGTTGTATCCACCTGATCAGCTGATTGCCAGACACGTGACCATCCACCCGCTACGTCACACGCCGGGAGCTTGTGGCAGCGGTTGCACTTCCCGGTGCTCCTGCTGTTCTTAGCTAGAGTAAGAAACCATCAACACCGGGACCAGCGCGGAGTGGGTGAGTGGCACACAAGTGCATGTGTCCTTTTCCTTACAGGAATTTTTACATCAGCACAGCAGGTCCGTTCAGCCGGGCTCCCAGCTTCCATTCCCGTTACAGGAGTCTAGTACTCCTCCGCACAGAACTGTTTGATACATACTTGCTACGACCCTGTCTCTGTGATAGGACTTGTACTGTTACTTGGACTTTTCTTTTCAGGACGGACGCTGATATCCTTAAAGGGGTACTCCGGCGCTCAGACATCTTATCCCCTATCCATAGGATAGGGGATAAGATGCCTGATTGCGGGGGTCCCGCCGCTGGGGACCCCCCTGATCTTGCACGCAGCACCCCAGTTAAAATCAGTCCACGGAGCATGTTCGCTCCGGGTCTGATTACCGACGACCACGGGGCAGGCGGCGTGTGGCGTCACGCCTCTGCCCCCGTGTGACGTCACACTCTGCCCCTCAATGCAAGCCTATGGGAGGGGGCTTGACATAGAATTGCAATTCTATACACAGTTACATTTTTATATTTTATAACATATTCAGTCATATTGTTTTTATGATTGACTGTTTTGAAATCATTGTATATTTACTCCTCAAGGCTCATAGTGGTGATAAACATTTATGCCAATTGGCGTTCATTATATTGCACAGCCGTAGGGCCCTGCAGCTGTGATTTTTTACCTATTGTTTTTATTTCAATTTTGTTATTCTTATATTAAATTCTCTTTGTAGTATATCGGTCTGGAAGTCCATTATTCTTTTTCAACTGAACCATTCATCCATCATACATTCATTTTGAATGATATAGCTGAGGACTGAGTATTCTATCTTTAACACTTTTCAACTTTCTTTCTTTATCAACTTTCTCTGGGGTGTGAGAATATCTTAGTTAACCTCGCATATTTTTTCTGTGAGCTACACTTATCTATACTTAATCTTTATCGAAGCCTGGTGAGTGCCTCCCGTTACTCTCTGCTACATTGTATGTAAAAATATATGTTAACAGCTGCGCTCTGGCCGGACTCACGGTCCATGAGCACTTTCTGTCCCCGCTGCCGGCGGGGCTGAGATTCGCATCTCGGGAAGCGCCCGCATGGGAATCTCAGCCCATTGTCACTTACGGTCCTGTGTCTCTGTTCGATGTGTCCCCACAGCTCCGGCACCCATGCCTCTGCCTTCTAGGGCGTGCACGTGCCAGAGCTCACTTTCTTAAAGGGCCAGTACCCAATTAGTCACTGTACTTGCACCTGTCCCTGCTCCATAAGTATCTGCTCCTCCCTGCTCCCTGGGCCGGATCTTGGTTGTCTGTCTTTGTCTGTGATTCCTATGCCTGAGTCAAGTCCTGTTCCCGAGTCAAGTCCTTTTCCCGAGTCAAGACTTGTTCCCAAGTCTGTGTACCTGTCCCTAGTTCCGGCCTCTCCTGTTCCTGTGTTCCTGCCTTGTCCTTCTGCCCTGCCAGCCATCCTGTCTGCCACATCCTGCCTGCCACGTCCTGCCAGTCTGTCTGTGCCACGTCACCCCCCCCAGCTACCTGTGTGGACGAGTCGTGCCAGGGGTAGCGACCTGGGGGTCACCCGCCGCAGCAAGACCATCCCTGGCGACAGGGATGTGGAGATCCTATCACCCGACGCCCAGGACATGTAGTTCCGGGTGCCGGGCAGGGGAATTTTTCATAGATTTAGCCCTGTATCGGGCAAGCAGGGACAGACAGACTTCCCCCTTATTTTTCTTTAATGCCGGTGTGACGTGAAAAAACCCGTGAAAAATTCGGACCGCTCCTCCCCTTCGCTCTTCGAAGTTTGCCGAAGCTATAGGGTGAGGAGTGAGGGCAGAGCCCGAGATCGCACATCTGCAGGAGATAATTAAGCCACACGCCTTAATCCCCCCTCCCGGAGGATGGAGAGCGCAGCTCTGCAAAATACAAGAAGACAGGGGGAGAATGAGGACGTACACAGCTCCTCCCCTCCCCTGCTCGGTCTACACAGGACCTCACTTACCACGGGGAGGTTTCAAGTTTTCATGGGGGAAAATACTGAGCAGGGGGGAGGGGAGAGGATGTGTGTGTGAAGGAGACATACTGCACTGCACAGGCTGGGGATTTCACCTCACACCGGCTCAGGTGAGGAGGCCGAGCATGCAGGCGGCGGGAAGGTTGGTTATATATGTATGTAATGTATGATTAGGGGTGGTGTATCAGCGGCGGGTGTATGTATGATGTGTGCATATGTATGGTGTATGTGTCATGTGTATATATGATGTGTGTATGTAATGTATGATGTGGGGGGGGGGCAGCGGCAGGTGTATGTATGATGTGTCTATGTATGATGTATGTATGTAATGTATGATATAGGGGTCAGTGGCCCAGTGTATGTATATGTGTATGTATGATATGTGTATGCATGTATGTTTTGTACAGGGGCGGACTGACAAGTGCTGCCGCCAGTTGTGCTATCTAATTTTTTTAATTTTTTTTTAGTGGCTTCTGGCCACCTGCACTAAATTGCACCACCAGAATCCCACCCCCTTCATACTCTCCCACCGACCAAGAGCCCCACGGATGCATGCAAACACGCCCAAACCAAAACTACAACTTCCAGCATGTTGGACCATAACCTAAACTGTAGAACTATAAAGTGTAACATGCTGGAAGTTGTAGTTTTGGTTTGGGTCAGCTGCAGAGCCATGGGCTGCATCAGGGCAGTAACACAGCGTTGTTCAGTGTTTTCCAATCAAAAGACTCAATATATAATTCCCTATGAAGACTGAAAAATAGTGATTAAAATATTTTAAGACGTGCGTATATATGTGAATAAGCCCCTTTCCTAATAAAAGTTCAGATAATAAATGGTTCCGATAAAAACTACAGATCACGGCACATAAGATTGCCCTCATACATCCCTGTATATGGAAAAATTGGAGTTATAGGGGTCAGATGGGGCGGGGCGGAATTTTCTGGGCTTGCCTCTGGTGTAAAAGGAGCTAGCTGCAGCTCTCCCGCCACTAATGGCCTGGCATACTGCGATCGCCATGGCCGGCTGTGGACAGCAGTGTCTAAAGGAATCTTATATCCATCCCTGGTGGTCTAGTGGGGTGAATTGTACTATTTTGGTTTAAATTATTTTATCTACTAGGACAAGTGGATTTTCTTGAGGGACAAGTATATTGTGTTACGCTTTAGTCCCTTGGACAAGTAGTTTTTTTTTTACATTTCCACACCCCTGGGTGGGCTCTGTTGAAGACCGGTGGCACCTTAGACCCCACTCCCTGACACGGCTCAAGTCTCTATCCACACAGGCCTAGAGGCTCCACTACCTCTTGCTGTACATCTGCCGCGATTCCTAACAATATATATGTACAAGATCAGGATAAGGAAAGATCAGGATAACATAACATTGTTTGCGTGTGATCTGACAGGTACTCTTCAAAATCTTCATCGACAAGGGAGCTATTTGCACCAAAACCTACTTAAAGGAAAAACTGTCACCCTGATCACCCACACTAAACCCAATACACTGGGTTATACTGTGGGTGACCAGGAGTCCAAGGAGGTGTCATTTACCAAAATCGGTCCAGTGGTTCCTTTGATATTTCCTGGAGAGGTTCCGTTGCTCAGTTGAGTTAATTGCATGCAGGAGGCGGGGCCCTGCCAGCTGCCTGCCCCTGCTTCTTTCAGTCTCCTCTACTGCACATGACACCGGCCCCTCTATTATCATTTTCATATTCAGCGACTCAGCGTCCTAGTGACTTGAGTCGCATGTGAGCGCATGCGCCATTCTATCACAGTTGCTCCCGCGAGATTCAGCTCTCAGAGCCGACTGTAAAAGAACGGCGCATGCGCTCCGGGCCCTGAGCGCTGCACTCACGTGATGTCGACTCACGTCACTAGGACGTTGAGTCGCTAAATATGATAATAGAGCTGTCGGCAGTAGAGGAAGCTGAATAAGCAGGGGGCGGACAGCTGTCAGGGCCCCGTCTCCTGTGTGCGATTAACTAATTTGAGCAACAGAACTTCTCCGGGAAATATCAATGGAACCATTGGACAGATTTTGGTAATTGACACCTCATTTCAACTCCTTGTCACCCACACTATAACCCAGTGTATTGGGTTTGGTGTGGGTGATCATGGTGGCAGTTTTTCTTTAAATATGGTGGATGCATATAGCTAGCTGGACTTTAAGAGTTGTCACTTAAAAAAAATGGAAATTTTAGCTCTAACATTGAGTACAAATAGATAATCAGATCAATTTCCAGCTCTCCCAGTATAGCCCAGCCACAACATGGTAGGATTACACCCAGAGATAGGAGAAAAATGAAAGATTTCAGCATGGCAATTTTGCATAAGAACTTGTAGATTTGTTCAGATAACGACACACAATATGACATGGCAAGACAGTAAGTGATGCGTTTACGGTGTAGCTCACCCTTAGTCGTACTTACTAAGAGTACTACGACTAAGGGTGAGCCAAAATGGCTGCTTCCTGTCATGCCATGTTGTATTATGTTTTGTTACTGGAATAAATCTAATAAAGTTATTATGCAACATTCTATTAAAAAATAATTAAGCATTGCACTCATTTCAGTTCAATGACTGTGATTTTGTTATTTTTCCAAATAAAACTAAAAATATTTCTCTCTCTCTCTCTCTCATATGTAGTCATTGTGGTATATTTTTCATTTATATTGGTTTATATTTACTGTATATTTTATAATTTTATTGTATCTATTTAGTTGGTCTTCTAATCACTATGTATTCCCCAGAATCTTTAGTATCGGCCAGGCCTGCCCAAATGGGTTGAACTTGCACGACACAATTTGCCTCTTGAACGCCTCTGGGAGTCACATAGCCCATACCTAATGCTCCCGGTGGCGCACACTTGTGCTTCACGGACAGCGTATGTTATTGGTAAGGCTTTTGCATTTATAGCAGCTAAGCTATTTATACCATATGGGGGAATTTATCATTATGTGTCTTTTGTAGACACAGTTATACCCCTTTACACTGCTTGTCCATTGTACACTCTTGCTCAGAATTTATTAAGGCTATGCACTCCTTTGATAAATCTTGTGCAAATATAGAAACGCCCCCCTCGCTCTACCGTACACTCCTTCTCTACCTCACAGGAAAAGTGGACATAGGGATTTTGTTCTATTGCTTTGAGGCCAGGATTCCATTGAGGTTTGTCCATCAGCAAAAAACGCCAGAAAAACTGTCGCAGCTTTTTCCTGTGTTATGTCAGTTTTTCTTTCGTTTTTTACTTGCGTTTTTGCTGGTGTGTGGAAACAAAAAAAATGTACTAAACTTTTTGTTGTTTTTTCTTCGAAAATTTAGATACGTGAATGCAGAGGGCTATGTCAGATTTGGTGGATTGCGACTATGAACAGCATTTTTTTTAAATGTCAATAAAAGGGTTAACGAGGGCTGTGGGGGAGTGTGTTTTTTAAATATATATTTTTTTCAATGTGTTGTGTTTTTTATAATTGAATTTTCAGGCTTAGTAGTCGAAGGCGTCTTGTAGACAATCCATCACTAAGCCGTGGTTTAGCGTTAGCCCCCAAAACAGCTAGCGCTAACCTCCAATTATTACCCCAGTACCCAGCGCCACAGGGGTGCCGGGAAGAGCCGATACCAACAGGCCCGGAGCGTCAAAAATGGCGCTCCTGGGCCTAGGTGGTAACAGGCTGGCGTTATTTAGGCTGGGGGGGGCCAGTAACAATGGTCATCGTCCACCCTGGCAACGTCAGGCTGTTGCTGCTTGCTGGCTTAGTAATAGATTCCGTCTATAAGACAACTTCCACTACTAAGCCTGAAAATTCAATTATAAAAAACACGGCACATTAATAAAAACATTTTATTTAAAAAAATCACTCCCCCACAGCCCTCGTTAACCATTTTATTGAAATTAAAAAAAAAGCTGGTCATCGTCGCAGTCCACCGAATCTGACGTAGTCCTCCTCATTCACGAATCTGAAATGAGAAGAAAAGAAAAGCAAGAAATATGGGTTAGTGATTATTTTTTTTGCTCTCCCCTGGGAAGAGCGCACATAATGCAGCGTGTTCCTAAACAGGCAGCCTCCAATTGTTGCTAAACTACAACTCCCATCATGGGGGGCAGTAGTTAAGCAACAGCTGGAGTCTCCCTGTTTGGGAACACACTGCTCTGTTCCCATTATGCAAAACGCATAATGTGAACAGAGATCTATCCCTCTGCCCTTGGACTACTACTCCTATCATGGGACAGAGTCTGTCCCATGATGGGAGTAGTTGTAGTACCGCAGCGCTGGCACTTGCACATCCCCCAGCTGTGGGACTTTTAGGACTAATACTCCCATCATGGACAAACTCTGTCCATGATGGGAGTTGTAGTCCAGGGGCTGAGGTGCAGATCACATCGGGTCATTCTGCGGAGACCCGCTGCAATCCGCATTTAAGTTCGGAAGCCGGCCTTACATGCGTCTACATCGCGCTGCCCACGGCTTCTATATACACTGACATAATTCATAATCCCCACCGGGAGAGGGGAGCTCTGATGGGTCAATAGCTATTGTCACGATGCCGGCTGGCAGGTAGTGGATCCTCTGTGCCAGAGAGGGATGGCGAGGACCGCGCTAGTGGACCGGTTCTAAGCCACTACAGGTTTTCACCAGAGCCCGCCGCAAAGCGGGATGGTCTTGCTGCGGCGGTAGTGACCAGGTCGTATCCACTAGCAACGGCTTACCTCTCTGGCTGCTGAAGATGCTGAAGATAGGCGCGGTACAAGGGAGTAGGCAGAAGCAAGGTCGGACGTAGCAGAAGGTCGGGGGCAGGCGGCAAGGATCGTAGTCAGGGGCAACGGCAGGAGGTCAGGAACACGGACTAGGAACAGACAAGGGAACGCTTTCACTAGGCACTAAGGCAACAAGATCCGGCCAGGGAGTGCAGGGGAAGTGACTAGATATAGGGGAGTGCACAGGTGGGAGCCAATTAAGCTAATTGGGAAGATTGGGCCAGGCACCATCATTGGTGCACTGGCCCTTTAAATCGCAGAGACCCGGCGCGCGCGCGCCCTAGGGAGCGGGGCCGCGCGCGCCGGGACAGGACCGAGGGAGAGCGAGTCAGGTACGGGGACCGGGGTGCGCATCGCGAGCGGGCGCTATCCGCATCGCGAATCGCACCCCGGCTGAAGGCGGGACCGCAGCGCACCCGGTCAGTGGATCTGACCGGGGCGCTGCAACAACGAAGATGAGGCGAGCGCTCCGGGGAGGAACGGGAACCCGGAGCGCTCGGCGTAACAGTACCCCCCCCCCTTGGGTCTCCCCCTCTTCTTGGGGCCAAAGAACCTGAGGAAAAAAAACTCAATTTTTCCGTGATGAGGTCCGATGCAAATTAGGAGGGGTTCTGTGTGGAAACGTACGAGACAGTCCAATCTTTTATTGTAAAAACAATAGATGTAGAGGGGTCTGGCGAGACTGGTCACAGGAACGTAGAACCTGTTGATGAGAGAGGCCAAAAAAAATTTTCCTGCAGATCCGGAATCCAAGAAGAGCATAGTAGAGAAGGAGAAGGTAGAGGCAGATATCCGCACAGGCACAGTAAGGCGTGGAGAAGCAGAGTTGACATCAAGAACTGTGTCACCTTTGTGCGGAGTCAGCGTACGTCTTTCCAGGCGGGGAGGACGGATAGGACAATCCTTCAGGAAGTGTTCGGTACCGGCATAGTACAGGCAAAGATTCTCCATGCGGCGTCGTGTCCTCTCTTGAGGTGTCAAGCAAGACCGGTCAACTTGCATAGCCTCCGCGGCGGGAAGCACAGGAACAGATTGCAGAGGACCAGAGGAGAGAGGAGCCGGAGAGAAAAAACGCTTCGTGCGAACAAAGTCCATATCCAGGCGGAGCTCCAGACGCCATCCGGAAGAACGCATGTCAATGCGAGTGGCTAGATGAATGAGTTCATGTAGGTCAGCAGGAGTCTCTCGTGCGGCCAGAACATCTTTAATGTTGCTGGATAGGCCTTTTTTAAAGGTCGCGCAGAGAACCTCACTATTCCAGGACAACTCGTAAGCAAGAGCACGGAACTGAATGGCGTACTCGCCAACGGAAGAAACACCCTGGGCCAGGTTCAGCAGGGCAATCTCGGCTGAAGAAGCTCGGGCAGGTTCCTCAAAGACACTTCGAATTTCCGAGAAGAAGGAGTGTACAGAGGCAGTGACGGGGTCATTGCGGTCCCAGAGCGGTGCGGCCCATGACAGGGCTTTTCCAGACAGAAGGCAGAACACGAAAGCCACCTTAGACCTTTCAGTAGGAA
The DNA here is from genome assembly GCF_029499605.1 of Hyla sarda. NCBI lineage: Eukaryota > Metazoa > Chordata > Amphibia > Anura > Hylidae > Hyla > Hyla sarda. Next base: position 139,520,228 of record NC_079189.1, on the reverse strand, counting down.
ACTGGTCCGACATCATCTCCAAGTGCTGGGAACATTGCGAAAGAAAGCCACGGCAATACTTAGAGTCCCCATTAAATTTGTCCGGCAAGGACAGGCGGAGGCTAGGAGTGGCCACTCGCTGCGGAGGAGGTGCAGGAGCTGGCGGAGGAGAAGATTGCTGGAGAAGTTGCGACTGAAGTTGGTGCGAAATGGTGGACATTTCCGACAGCTGACGGGTTAGAAGGGCGATCTGTCGGGCTTGCTGGGCGGCCACCGTGGTGAGGTCAGCGACAACTGACAGAGGAACTTCAGCGGGATCCATGGCCGGATCTACTGTCACGATGCCGGCTGGCAGGTAGTGGATCCTCTGTGCCAGAGAGGGATGGCGAGGACCGCGCTAGTGGACCGGTTCTAAGCCACTACAGGTTTTCACCAGAGCCCGCCGCAAAGCGGGATGGTCTTGCTGCGGCGGTAGTGACCAGGTCGTATCCACTAGCAACGGCTTACCTCTCTGGCTGCTGAAGATGCTGAAGATAGGCGCGGTACAAGGGAGTAGGCAGAAGCAAGGTCGGACGTAGCAGAAGGTCGGGGGCAGGCGGCAAGGATCGTAGTCAGGGGCAACGGCAGGAGGTCAGGAACACGGACTAGGAACAGACAAGGGAACGCTTTCACTAGGCACTAAGGCAACAAGATCCGGCCAGGGAGTGCAGGGGAAGTGACTAGATATAGGGGAGTGCACAGGTGGGAGCCAATTAAGCTAATTGGGAAGATTGGGCCAGGCACCATCATTGGTGCACTGGCCCTTTAAATCGCAGAGACCCGGCGCGCGCGCGCCCTAGGGAGCGGGGCCGCGCGCGCCGGGACAGGACCGAGGGAGAGCGAGTCAGGTACGGGGACCGGGGTGCGCATCGCGAGCGGGCGCTATCCGCATCGCGAATCGCACCCCGGCTGAAGGCGGGACCGCAGCGCACCCGGTCAGTGGATCTGACCGGGGCGCTGCAACAACGAAGATGAGGCGAGCGCTCCGGGGAGGAACGGGAACCCGGAGCGCTCGGCGTAACAGCTATTCTCCAATCAGCGCTCCCGCGTTCCAGCGGCGGGGATTATGAATTATGTCAGTGTATATATGAATTATGTCAGCGATGTAGTCGCATGTACCGCCCGTCTTGCTAACTTAAATGCGGATCGCAGCAGATCTTTCTATGGAGATCCGCTGTGATCTGCATTTATTAACTATACAAAGCAGCGGTACATGCGTCTACATTGCCGCTTCTATATACACTGTCATAATTCATAATCACCGCTGCCGAAACACGAGAGCTCTGATTGGAGAACAGCTATTGACCAATCAGAGCTCCCCTCTCCCGGTGGCGGCGATTATGAATTATGACAGTGTATATAGAACCCGCAATGTAGACGCATGTATCGCTGCTTTGTATAGTTAATAAATGCGGATCACAGCTGATCTTCAGAGAATGATCTGCTGCAATCCGCATTTATTAAGCGGTACATGTGTCTACATTGCGGCTTCTATATACACTGTCATAATTCATAATCCCCGCCGCTGGAACACGGGAGCTCTGATTGGAGAATAGCTATTGACCAATCAGAGCTCCCAGTGGGGATTATGAATTATGGCAGTGTATATGGAAGCAGCGGGCGATGTAGACGCATGTACCGCCCGGATTGTTAACTTACATGCGGATCGCAGCGGGTCTCTGTAGAATGACCCGGTGCGATCTGCACCTCAGCCCCTGGACTACAACTCCCATCATGGGCAGAGTCTGTCCATGATGGGAGTAGTAGTCCTATAAAGTCCCGCAGCCGGGGGATGTGCAAGTGCCATCCCTCAGCAGCGCTGCGGTACTACAACTACTCCCATCATGGGACAGACTCATGATAGGAGTAGTAGTCCAAGGGCAGATCGCAGCAGATCATTCTCCAGAGACCTGCTGTGATCCGCATTTATTAACTATACAAGCCAGCGGTACATGCGGCTACACTGCACTGCCCGCCAGCTCCTATATACAGTTCTTATAATACATAATCCCTGCCGGGAGAGGGGAGCTCTGATTGGTGGATAGCTATTGACCAATCAGAGCTCCTGTATCCTGGCGGCGGGGATTATGAATTATGACAGTGTATACAGGAAGGGCTGGCTAATATCTGGTCTTTTTAATCAGCAGCTGTCACTGGCTCCTAATAGATAGAAGAGTGAACTATATAACAAGGTTCACTCTGTAATTCCACAATAAAGTGTACACAGAAGATAAACACTGGAGCTAGGTGGCAACTGTGTTTTTAAAGTTAGTGGTGGTGTTAGTACACCAACTTGAGTAATTACATATTTATGTTGGTCACTGATTATATTTTAAATGGATTAATAAAAGGTACATTTTAATTAGGGGGGTACTTAGTTTAAGGGTTCCCCTAGGGGGGTTCCCCTAAAATTGTTGTGAGTATACAGGAGCCGCGGGCAGCGCAGTGGAGCCACATGTACCGCCGACTTTTTAAGTTAATAAATGCGGATCGCAGCGGGTCTCTGGATAATGACCTGCTGCGATTTGCACCTCAGCCCCTGGACTACAACTCGCATCATGGGCAGAGTCTGTCCATGATGGGAGTAGCAGTCCTTACTGTCCCAAAATAGACACTTCGTGTCCTCCGAAGTGGTGTATATTTGCGCAAGAAAAGTGCTTTTGCGCATTTTTTTTTGCGTTAAAAAATAAAACTGCAGTTAATAAATTCGATTCTACTTAGAAAGTGCTCTATGGTAAACTTAACCGTAGACATGGCCATGAAAAATCAGATTTTGCACAAAAAAACTCCTGCGCAAATTTTTGTGTTGAAAAATACACAGAAAAAGCTCTATATACAATGATAAATTCCCCCCTATGTGCCTAAGGAAGGGGATATACAGTGTGTGTTGCACCATTGTATTTTATGTAAGGTTATATATTATGTATTTGTTATTTTGCTATGTATTTATGTATGAAACAAACCTGGATGACTTTGGCGATCTGGACGTGGGACAGACTGCATATTGATACACAAAGGAGTGGAGATTTGATACACTAACCTGGAGGGAGGAACTTATTATAATATTTTGGGACCCCCATTGCAGAGTAAGTTCTGGTGAATACTAGGAATGGTTGATACTTTGAGCAGTCATTAGTACTTTGAGCACTTATGTTGTTTTTATCTTTGTATTCCATTCTCTATATCTGGGTCGAGGCTCTCCTAAATCAGGAATTACCAGCACCCTCCACTTACATACTTGAATATTGTAATCATGAAGGATAAGTGACAAAGCTTAAAGTGTACCCGTCAGATCCAACACATTTTTTTTTATATATCACTTAGTGCCTAATCCTGACCATGTACATCTAATTTTTATGTGTCTAGCACCTTTATTTATTTTTTTATTACACTTTTAATTTAGCTCACTAGTCTGAATTCCTCTCAAAGGGAGGGGGCGTGGTCTCACTGGGTCTCCGCCCCCTCCCTCAGTATGCTGTCTGCTCACATCTCCCCTAGCATTAGCAAAACTACAACTCCCAGCATGTCCTAACTGTCAAGGCATGCTGGGAGTTGTTTTGCTAATGCTATCGGAGATGTGAGCAGGCAGATGGTTACATTTACCCTAGCATTAGCAAAACTAATATTCCCAGCATATGCACAGTGTCAAGGCATGTTGGGTGCTGTAGTATAGCTAACCCTAGGGGAGATGTGAGCAGCGAGTGGCGGTGGGAGAGGGGGGTGCGGGGGGCAGAGATGTGAGCGGCGGACAGTGAGATGGCAGCAGAGAGCCAGAGGCGCTGGAGGCTGAAAGTGTGTGGCAGAACGGGAAAAGTGAAAGTAACCTGTCACCTGGCCACAGAGGGATGTATCCCCGCTGGGGATACAGGTCAGTTATCTCCCCCGCAGCACAGCACTTCTGTCCCCCGATCCCTGAGAGTGGAGATCGGGGGTACAGAAGTGAAAGTAACCTGTCACCCGGCCGCAGCGCGATGTATCCCCGCTGGGGATACATGTCAGTTATCTCCCCCGCAGCGCTTCTGTCCCCCGATCCCCAAGTGTGGATTTCGGGGGTACAGAAGCAGAGAAATGTTTCCTGCAGAAGCAACTTTTGTGCCCGAGCAAAGTGCACTCAGTGTGCTTCCTCCCGCTGTGAACATATAGATAGCGGGACACAAGATGACAGTGTGAGGATTTTTCCTCCAACAGTGAGCCCTGCGCTCACAGCTGTCAATCAAGGAAGTGTGTCCATGACATAGGTAATGATGCATGGACACAGCAGGACTAGTAGTGAAAGCAGTTGCAAAACATATTGGTTTTGCTTGCTTTACAACATAGGACCAGGCAGTATGACCAAATATGTGTATCACGGTATTTTTGTAACTTATGGCGGTTCCACGGTATATAACGGTATTTCCCCCCCCCCCCCCCCCCAAAAAAATTTTTTTTTTTATCAGCACTGCGCTGTCCCCATCGGGGTAAATACTCACATATCACCCGCAAGCGCTGCCCTCCTCGTCCTCCTGTTTGTTGCGGTCCGCCGGCGCTGACACTCTATACTGTACGCTGTATCCCTATGCCCTGGCTGCAAAAGGTAAACAAAATAAAATTTAAGGCATCTTCCTACATCGGCCTTACGCTCTTCCTGGGGACGGGAACGTCGGAAAGCCGTCAGCCTATCACCGGCCGCAGCGGTGTTCCGCCTCGGCCAGTGATAGGCTGAACCCAGCCGGCTTCTTACATGACAGTGGGCTCAACCTATCACCAGCCGAGGCAGAACATCGCTGCGGCCGGTGATAGGCTGACGGCTGTCCGTTCCCGTCCCCAGGAAGCAGGTCCGGACCGACGTGGGAAGGTGAGTTAAAGTTTATTTTTTTTATAGCGTACAGTATAGAATGTCAGCGCCGGCGGCCCACAACAAACAGGAGGACGAGGAGGGCAGCGCTTGCAGGTGATATGTGAGTATTCACCCCGATGGGGACAGCGCAGCCCTGGGCTGATAATTAATTTTGGGGGGGGGCAGAACAGCGATCGCGGGTCACATATGATTAGTTCCCCGATGTTGGGACAGCGCAGCACTGGGTTGATAACTCATTCATTCCCGAGGGGGAGGGGCCCAACCAGTGTTGTGGTATGGGAAAAATTCATATCTTTCAGCACAAAAATTTCAGTATTCGGTATGAACCGGTATACCGCCCAGCCCTATTACAACATATCAAAAGTTTTTGTATCTGACAGTGCCCATTTAAACATGCCTTGGACAGTTGTTGAGGGGGGACCCCACAACTCTGTATGCACACTGAGTGAGTACATTTTTTATTTATACGCCCTGAAATACCCTTTTAAATGAGCGCTACCTAGCTTCTGATATAGCCTTCTTTGTTAGTCAGGGTTTTATACATTCGTCTACATTTTATTTTTGACAATATTGGGAAGTGCAGCAGGCTGCACTTTACTATGCAGCGAGCTACAATAAAAACACAAACTAAATGTATATTTATGTAGCAATATTGCCAGTGGGTAACTTAAGCCACTGTGTGCCTGTAGAGTGGCAAAGACTAGGGATTACTCTTGTACAGATATTTTTGAAAGCTTTTTTGAGTACAGTGATCCCTCAACTTAAGATGGCCTCAACATACAATAGTTTCAACATACAATGGTCTTTTCTGGACCATTGTAACTTGAAACCAGACTCAACATACAATGCTACGGACAGTCCAGATCTGCAAAACATGTCAATACCCGGAAGTACTGACCAATCTGAATGGGCATTTCACTGGTATAACCCCTGTATTCCTGAAGTGCATGCACTGACTGGCTGTCTAGTAGCACCCCCTACAATACAGGGAGGTATTACATGTTATGTACTACTCTTTACATGTATCAGGGACAGCTGCTTCAGGTGGGGCTGGCTCCATGTTACTTTTTTGGGACACTGCGCGTACTGTACAGGACCCTGAAGAAGCTCCTGTCTTCTACATAGAAAGTGATTTACAGCTCCCAGCAGATCTTTCTTACATTTTTAGAACTTGCTTTATCTGTATTAGTTATATACTTCTTTTTCTTTAATCCTCACTTTTTCCTGAATTTTTGGATGCATTTTGGGGACTTCAGAACCAATTACCAAGTTTCCATAGACTTATGGTCTCAATATACAATGGTTTCAACATACAATGGTTGTCGTGGAACTGATTAATATTGTAACTTGAGGGACCACTGTAGTTTTTTAAATGCTCCCACTGAATTCAATGGGAGCTTTCAGGGGGAAGTCGTCCCTTCTCCCCCCCCCCCCCCCCCCCCCCAAAAAAAAAAGTGATTTTCAGAGCTGTTTTCATGTTTTGAGTGTTCCCCATTTAAGTCGATCGGAGCGGAAATGTTTTTTGCTTATAAGGTCATTCTGACAATTGTTATGCTTCTTATGAAAATGCCAATGTATAGTTAGTTATAAAAAAATTAGGCTGTGGACAAGGGGCTAATGGAAGTCATTATCTGTATGGCTTGTAGAAGCATGGCCATCACTCCATTGATTTCCTTGGGGGAATACTCCCACTTATCAAGTATTAATAACATATCCTGTAGATAACCATTGAATAAAACATTGTATATCAACACATTAAAGGACAAAGCAAAGCAATTGGAAGAAAGAAATTTGTACATATATTGTAAAATTCAATGGGGGAGATTTACCAAACCTTGTGCAGAGGAACGGTGTAGCAGGTTCCAATAGAAACCAAACAGATTCCATCTTAAATTTTCAAAAGCCATTTTTCAGCTGGAATCTGGTTACTATGGGAAACTACTCCTCTGTTTACAAAAGGTTTGAAAAAATCTCCAGTTACTTGTAAAGTTAAAATCTAACATTTAGTTAATTTTACAGGTTGGGAAGGTCCTCCTCCACCACGGGGCTGTGAAGTGTTTGTCGGAAAAATTCCCCGTGACATGTATGAAGACGAGCTTGTACCAGTATTTGAACGAGCTGGAAAAATCTATGAATTTAGGTTAATGATGGAATTTAGTGGGGAGAACAGAGGTTATGCCTTTGTTATGTATACAAGTAAAGATGATGCCTTGCTAGCTATTCGAATGCTTAATAATTATGAGATCCGCCCCGGCAAGTTCATTGGAGTCTGTGTTAGTTTAGACAATTGCAGGCTCTTCATTGGTGGCATTCCAAAGGAAAAGAAGAAGGAGGACATTATGGATGAAATGAAGAAAGTTGCAGAAGGAGTAGTAGATGTCATTGTATACCCCAGTGCAACTGACAAAACTAAAAACAGAGGCTTTGCATTTGTAGAATTTGAAACTCACAGAGCAGCTGCAATGGCCAGAAGGAAACTGATTCCAGGTGACTACTTTCTGCCATAGTGATTTATAGCTAGTTAAAACTAACTAACCATAAGAGCACTCGTACAAGTTGGGGAACTGTCCGCAGCTGCCCTGTGTATTCCTCCAGCAATGATTAGTCCATTTTTGATTATTGCAAGCTAATTCTAGACTTCTGCTTTGAGGGGTTGTCAGATGAAAGAAACAACATGTCTACGGTAACAAAAAGTATAATAAGACAACTTACTAATGTTATTAGCCATAGTGCACACATCTCTCCATATAAGTTGACCTGTCTGGCCTGTAGCTGTGACATCCCAATAAACCCTCTAAAAACAGTCTGCTCTGTCCCCGCTGCCCCTTCCCTCCTGTCTGGTGAGGACCAGGTCATTGATGTGAAGAGGCACGTCCTGATATGCTGCCTGCTAGTGTAAAACTGGCAGGCAACATATAACTGCAGTGCTTTGGAATACTAAGTATTCCAAAGCATAAAAAAAAGTGTTAAAAAAATTATATAAAATAAAATTGTAAAAAAAAAAAAATTTAAAAAGTGTCAAAAAATAAAAGAAAACATATTAAATAAATATAATGAAAAAATAAAAATGCATAATGTGTAGAATCACACGGCGCACATCCTCAGCATATTACATGCTGCGGATGCCCACCAGGAGTCACAATAATGAGCTCCCTGCTGCGGCTGGGTAGCTTTGTGCGTCCACTCATAGCGGCGGATTTCCTGCCGTTAGTCATGAGTGGACACACTGAGTTACCCAGCCGCAGCAGTGATCTTGCCCTTGTGACTGCCGGAGGCATCCGCAATGTGAAATGTGCTGCGGATGCGTTCTATGTGACCCTACACTGCATCCCGTTCATACTGCATTTTAGCAGTATGTTAAAGGTATCAGCATCATGTAAAAAAAAAAGCGGTGCTCACGTATACTGTAGCAGCTCCATTCATTTCTGAATGAGACTGCTACAGTATACATTGGCATCCCTTTTTTGTCATGAGAACGGACACCTATACTGCAGAAATGCAGTATGAATTGGGACTATTCATATAATGATGCCCTGAAAGCCAAAGGGGGCTCCTCTCCTTCTTGGTCCAACCAGGCGGTCAGGCAACCAGATATGGCCTAAGTAGGGGTACTGCCCAGCCTGGGACAAACAGGGTGATAAAATATGGGGCGTAATACCTCCATTTCAAAAACGACTTACCAAAAAGATGTCACGCAAAAAGAATTTATGGAACAAAAAGCTAATTGCTATTTTTTTTCCACTGAATTTAGAATAATTCTAGCCACACAATAAGGGCTCAACCTACTCACTTTTTCCCTAGGTGAATACTTTAGGGGGTGTAGTTTCGAAAATGGGGTCACTTCTGGGGGTGCAGTATTGTTCTGCTTTGGAATGCTGTGGAAAGCTTTGGAAGATGAAGTGCAGCCTATAATTTATATAATGATATCCTGAAAACCAAAAGGTGCTCCTCTCCTTTTGGGTCCCACCATGTGGCCATGCAACCAAGTATGGCTTATGTGGGAGTATTACAGAACACGGGACGAACAGTGTAATAAAATATGGGGCGCATTTTCTACTTTTCAGATGCAATGTGCAAAAAATATGTCCCACAAATGATGCATTTGTGGGGAAAAAAAGATTTAAAATTTTCCACTGATTTTGTAACCATTCAAGCCACACAAAAATGACTCAAAGCACTCACTTTTGGTCTAGGGGAATACTTTAGGGGGTGTAGTTTCCAAAATGAGGTCACTTGTGGGGGTTCTGTAATCCTGACTGTGTAATAATTCCTGCCAAAAAAATGATGGTGTTAAAATACTCACTGTACCCCCTAGTGAATACCTTGAGGGGGTCTAGTTTTTAAAATGGCATCATTTGGGGGGTGGAGGGCTATGTTCTACCACCTTCAAATTTCTGCAAACCTTGCATAGCACATGAAAAAATATGTACTTTACAAATTTTCAAAATTTCAAGTTAAATTGTCAGGCTTCTAATTCATTTAACATGTTAATTAAAAACAAAAGAAATGCCTTCAAAATAAACTAGACATCTGTAAGTATAAGTTCCATAAACTATGTGGTAAAAAGTATAAATATATGCAACCTATTAGTGTTAAAATAGCAAAAAATCTTAATAAAAAAAAAATTTCATGATTTTTTTGAATTGTAAAAAAAAAAAAAAAATACAAATGATATCGGCTTACTTTTACTATGCACATGAAGGACAACTTAGAAGAATGAAGGATCGTCCAGCTCTAGGAGTTGCGGTAAAACTTTATGCTTTATTAGAAATCCTCAGACAGTCACTACGACAGAGCAAGTTGTCTGACGCGTTTCCCACTTGCGTGCTTAATCGTAGACTACGATTAAGCACGCAAGTGCGAAACGCGTCGGTTAACTTGCTCTGTTGTAATGACTGTCTGAGGATTTCTAATAAAGCATAAAGTTTTACCGCAACTCCTAGAGCTGGACAATCCTTCATTCTTCTGTGTTCCTGATTGGCCGAGGGCGGAATCGGCACGTCCATGCACAGGTGTTGCGGCTGCTCTGAGTAGTGGTGGGCGGTGTTAACCACATTCAAATATGAAGGACAACTTGTGACAAAAAAAACAGTGTCAGAATTATCGTGATTGGCAAAACGTTACCAGAGTTATTCTCTAATAAAGTCAGACATCCCCGATTTGAAAAAACAGGCCTGGTCTTTTAGGGGTGTACAGGTTTACTTCTATTGGTCCTTAAGGGGTTAATCAGAAAGATTGGAATACATCAAGCAACAATCAGTAACATGATCAGCACAATAAATAAATTCTTTCTAACCCTCCCCCCAGTCTAGAGAGCAGGGCAATGAAAGAGGCACCCCAACCAGAGATTGCATAGATTTTAAAAAACATGTACACATATATACATGCAGTCATGGCCGTAAATGTTGGCACCCCTGAAATGTTATACAGGAATATGGGTGCACTACTGTGGTAGATGTAAACAATACATTGGCTAACCCTCAACACTGATGTTAAAATTGAGACATTCGCCAGTGTATCCTTATATGAAGGACACACCAGAGCCCGCACACCAACGCCAAGGTTTCTCAAATTGGTGCGAGACCTAACGCTAATCCTACCTGTGCTTGATAAGCAAAACAGGGGCCAGTGGGCAATTACAGCAGCATTCGGTTGACTCACAACTTCCTCCCAGATACCCTCCAGCGTGACTGAGCACACATACAATGGGAGGAGGGAGGCAAGCTGCAAGCCCCACCTGAGTTGGCTAATATGGGTGCCTGGCCTCACAGGTGCTACCTTAATGCTGCCTTGTAGATATTCAAGGCGCATTAATTTTGGAGTTTACACACCTCCAAATATAAAATGTAAACAAAAAAAAAAAAAACGTGGTCTCAAATGGCTGGAGGTGCTCAACCCCAAATGCGGTTGTGCATTTATACTGGGGGAGCAGATCCTGCCCTTGTAGTCCGTTGCTAAGGGCGATCCCCAGCATAAAAATGCATACAATGGAGGATGCCTACAGCGGACTACAAGTGCCACAATAGAATCCTACACCAGATAAACAGTGTGGATGTGTAACAATTAGAATACAATACAGGAATATGGGTGCACTACTGTGGTAGATGTAAACAATACATTGGCTAACCCTCAACACTGATGTTAAAATTGAGACATTCCCAGTGTATCCTTATATGAAGGACACACCAGAGCCCGCACACCAACGCAAAGGTTTCCCAAATTGGTGCGAGACCTAACGCTAATCCTACCTGTGCTTGATAAGCAAAACTTTTTTTTTGTTGTTGTTTGTTTAAATTTTATATTTGGAGGTGTGTAAACTCCAAAATTAATGCGCCTTGAATATCTACAAGGCAGCATTAAGGTAGCACCTGTGAGGCCAGGCACCCATATTAGCCAACTCAGGTGGGGCTTGCAGCTTGCCTCCCTCCTCCCATTGTATGTGTGCTCAGTCACGCTGGAGGCTATCTGGGAGGAAGTTGTGAGTCAACCGAATGCTGCCGTAATTGCCCACTGGCCCCTGTTTTGCTTATCAAGCACAGGTAGGATTAGCGTTAGGTCTCGCACCAATTTGAGAAACCTTGGCGTTGGTGTGCGGGCTCTGGTATGTCCTTCATATAAGGATACACTGGCGAATGTCTCAATTTTAACATCAGTGTTGAGGGTTAGCCAATGTATTGTTTACATCTACCACAGTAGTGCACCCATATTCCTGTATTGTATTCTAATTGTTACACATCCACACTGGTTATCTGGTGTAGGATTCTATTGTGGCACTTGTAGTCCACTGTAGGCATCCTCCATTGTATGCATTTTTATGCTGGGGATGGCCCTTAGCAACGGACTACAAGGGTTGAGCACCTCCAGCCATTTGAGAGAACGTTTTTTTTTTTTTGTTTGTTTAAACCCCTGAAATGTTTCAAGAAAATTAAGTATTTCTCACAGAAAAGGATTGCAGTAACACATGTTTTGCTATACACTTGTTTATTCCCTTTATGTGTATTGGCACTAAACCAAAAAATTTAGGAAAAAAATCTAATTGGATATAATGTCACATCAAACTCCATAAATGGTCTGGAAAAATTATTGGCACCCTTAACTTAATATTTTGTTGCACATCCTTTAGAAAAATACTGAAATCAGTCGCTTCCTATAACCATCAATAAGCTTCTTACACCTCTCAGCCAGAATGTTGGACCACTCTTCCTTTGCAGACTGCTCCAGATCTCTCTTATTGGAAGGGCGCCTTTTCCCAACAGCAATTATAAGATCTCTCCACAGGTGTTCAATGGGATTTAGATCTGTTCTCATTGCTGTCCACTTCAGAACTCTCCAGCGCTTTGTTGCCATCCATTTCTGGGTGCTTTTTGACGTATGTTTGGGGTCATTGTCCTGCTGGAAGACCAAAAATCTCGGACGCATAACCAGCTTTCTGACACTGGGCTGTACCGTGCAACCCAAAATCCATTAGGGTAAACCTCAGATTTCATGAGGCCTCATTCCGTTTTCGATAAACAGTAGAATGATGTGCTTTACCAAAAAGCTCTATCTTGGTCTCATCTGTCCACAAGACATTTTCCCAGAAGGATTTTTGCTGTCTCAAGTTCATTTTGAAAAATGTAGTCTTTCTTTTTTATGTCTCTGTGTCAGCATTGGGTTCCTCCTGGGTCTTCTGCCATAGCGTTTCATTTTATTTAAATGTTGACGGATAGTTCGCACTAACACTGATGCTCACTGAGCCTGCAGGACAGCTTGAATATCTTTGGAACTTGTTTGGGGCTGCTTATCCACCATCCGGGCTATCCCTGTGGACACCTTTCATAAATTTTTCTCTTCCATCCGCGCCCAGGGAGATTAGCTGCAGTGCCATGGCTTGCAAACTTCTTGATAACGTTTCGTACTGTGGACAAAGGCAAATGTCACGATGCCGGCTGGCAGGAGGTGGATCCTCTGTGCCAGAGAGGGATTGGCGTGGACCGTGCTAGTGGACCGGTTCTAAGTCACTACTGGTGTTCACCAGAGCCCGCCGCAAAGCGGGATGGACTTGCTGCGGCGGTAGTGACCAGGTCGTATCCACTAGCAACGGCTCAACCTCTCTGACTGCTGAAGATAGGCGCGGTACAAGGGAGTAGACAGAAGCAAGGTCGGACGTAGCAGAAGGTCGGGGCAGGCAGCAAGGATCGTAGTCAGGGGCAACGGCAGGAGGTCTGGAACACAGGCTAGGAACACACAAGGGAACGCTTTCACTGGCACAATGGCAACAAGATCCGGCAAGGGAGGAGATCAGATATAGCCAGGGAGCAGGTGGAAGCCAATTAAGCTAATTGGGCCAGGCACCAATCATTGGTGCACTGGCCCTTTAAGTCTCAGAGAGCTGGCGCGCGCGCGCCCTAGAGAGCGGAGCCGCGTGCGCCAGCACATGACAGCAGGGGACCGGGACGGGTAAGTGACCTGGGATGCGATTCGCGAGCGGGCGCGTCCCGCTGTGCGAATCGCATCCCCGACGGCCATGACAGTGCAGCGCTCCCGGTCAGCGGGACTGACCGGGGCGCTGCAGGGAGAGAGACGCCGTGAGCGCTCCGGGGACCCGGAGCGCTAGGCGTAACAGTACCCCCCCCCTTAGGTCTCCCCTTTTTTTTGTCCGGTAGCTGCCTCCCCTGGGATGAGGACACCGGGAAAGAATGGAGGGTTTCCTCAACGGCAGGCAGTACAGCAGGAGTTGGAATGGGGAGGGAGGGCAGAGGGCGAAGCCTGGCACGGGGCAGGGTGACACAAGGACGGGAGCCATGAGGAGGCACAGAGGCTTGCCTGACGGGACTGGGAGGGAGGGAGAGGCACTTCCGATGGCAAGCAGAGTCCCAGTTCTTGATCTCCCCGGTGGTCCAATCAAGGGTGGGAGAATGAAGCCGGAGCCATGGCAGACCGAGGAGGACCTCAGAGGTACAGTTGGGGAGAACGAAGAGCTCAATCCTTTCGTGGTGGGGTCCAATACACATCAGGAGGGGTTCTGTGCGGTAACGCACGGTGCAATCCAGTCTGACTCCATTGACCGCGGAAATGTAGAGCGGCTTGACGAGACGGGTCACCGGGATGCGGAATTTGTTCACAAACGACTCCAAAATAAAATTCCCAGAGGCACCAGAGTCCAAGCAGGCCACGGCTGAGAGGGAGGAGTTGGCAGAAGGAGAAATCCGCACGGGCACCTTGAGACGTGGAGAAGCAGACTTAGAACCAAGAGACGCCACACCCACGTGAGCTGGGTGCGTGCGTGCGTTTCCCAGACGTGGAGGACGGATAGGGCAATCCACCAAGAAATGCTCGGTACTGGCACAGTACAGACAGAGATTTTCTTCCCTACGGCGATTCCTCTCTTCCTGGGTCAGGCGGGACCGATCCACTTGCATGGCCTCCTCGGCGGGAGGCCCAGGCGTAGACTGCAAAGGATGCTGTGGGAGAGGTGCCCAGAGATCTAAGTCTTTTTCCTGGCGGAGCTCTTGGTGTCGCTCAGAAAAACGCATGTCAATGCGGGTAGCCAAATGGATGAGTTCTTGCAGGTTGGCAGGAATCTCTCGTGCGGCCAGCACATCCTTGATGCGACTGGATAGGCCTTTTTTAAAGGTCGCGCAGAGAGCCTCGTTATTCCATGATAACTCGGAAGCAAGAGTACGAAATTGGATGGCGTACTCGCCCACTGAAGAATTACCCTGGACCAGGTTCAACAGGGCAGTCTCGGCAGAAGAAGCTCGGGCTGGCTCCTCGAAGACACTCCGGATTTCAGCGAAGAAGGACTGGACTGTGGCTGTGGCAGGATCATTGCGGTCCCAAAGCGGTGTGGCCCAAGACAAGGCCTTTCCTGAAAGAAGGCTCACTACGAACGCCACCTTAGACCGTTCTGAAGGAAACAAGTCCGACAACATCTCCATATGCAGGGAACACTGAGACAGAAATCCACGGCAGAGTCTAGAGTCCCCATCAAATTTGTCCGGCAGGGACAAGCAGAGGCTAGGAGCGGCCACTCGCTGCGGAGGAGGTGCAGGAGCTGGCGGAGGAGATGGTTGCTGCTGTAGCAGAGGCAGAAGTTGCTGTAACATGGCGGTCAACTGCGACAGCTGCTGTCCTTGTTGGGCAATCTGCTGCGATTGCTGAGCGACCACCGTGGGAAGGTCAGCGAGACTTGGCAGCGGCACCTCAGCGGGATCCATGGCCGGATCTACTGTCACGATGCCGGCTGGCAGGAGGTGGATCCTCTGTGCCAGAGAGGGATTGGCGTGGACCGTGCTAGTGGACCGGTTCTAAGTCACTACTGGTGTTCACCAGAGCCCGCCGCAAAGCGGGATGGACTTGCTGCGGCGGTAGTGACCAGGTCGTATCCACTAGCAACGGCTCAACCTCTCTGACTGCTGAAGATAGGCGCGGTACAAGGGAGTAGACAGAAGCAAGGTCGGACGTAGCAGAAGGTCGGGGCAGGCAGCAAGGATCGTAGTCAGGGGCAACGGCAGGAGGTCTGGAACACAGGCTAGGAACACACAAGGGAACGCTTTCACTGGCACAATGGCAACAAGATCCGGCAAGGGAGTGCAAGGGAGGAGATCAGATATAGCCAGGGAGCAGGTGGAAGCCAATTAAGCTAATTGGGCCAGGCACCAATCATTGGTGCACTGGCCCTTTAAGTCTCAGAGAGCTGGCGCGCGCGCGCCCTAGAGAGCGGAGCCGCGCGCGCCAGCACATGACAGCAGGGGACCGGGACGGGTAAGTGACCTGGGATGCGATTCGCGAGCGGGCGCGTCCCGCTGTGCGAATCGCATCCCCGACGGCCATGACAGTGCAGCGCTCCCGGTCAGCGGGACTGACCGGGGCGCTGCAGGGAGAGAGACGCCGTGAGCGCTCCGGGGAGGAGCGGGGACGGAGCGCTAGGCGTAACAGCAAATCTACATCTCTGGAGATGGACTTGTAACCTTGAGATTGTTGATATTTTTCCACAAATTTGGTTCTCAGGTCCTCAGACAGTTCTCTTCTCCTCTTTCTGTTGTCCATGCTTAGTTTGGCACACACAGACACACAATGCAAAGACTAAGTGAACTTCTCTCCTTTTTATCTGCTTTCAGGTGTGATTTTTATATTGCACACACCTGTTACTTGCCCCAGGTGAGTTTAACGGAGTATCACATGCTTGAAACAATCTTATTTTTCCACAATTTTGAAGGTGTGCCAATAATTTTGTCCAGACCATTTTTGGAGTTTGGTGTGATATTATGGCCAATTTGGTTTTTTTCCTCCCTTTTTTGTTTTTTTTCCAATACACACAAAGGGAATAAACATGTGTATAGCAAAACATGTGTTACTGCAATCCTTTTCTGTGAGAAATACTTCATTTTCTAGAAAGATTTCAGTGGTGCCAACATTTACGGCCATGACTTTATGTAAAGGTAGATAGAATTAGAGGGGGTTGAAATTTCAAGTAAGTCTTAATGTAATTTGCCATCATTGCCCAGTAAGCAGACGTGTGAGTACAGACCATGAGATAGATTTGTGAGTGGGGTCTTGCAGTTGGGGCAGTGCATTATCCTATCTGGAAAATTCAGAGAGGGGATAATATTGGAACTGTAGAGTGTGGAATGGGCCTATTTAAAATATGTTTCCCTCTTCAGTTTGTGAGTGACACACCTGCGGACCTCTGCACATCAAGACAGGACAGAAGCGGAGATGACAGGGTCGCCAGTCCATCATACTTGTCTTTTTTTAATAAAGCCTACCTGGTGATCACTGATCAGGGATGGCAGAAAGGCTAACGTGTCTGCCAGGATTTTAGATAACAGTTCCATATCCTGGTTAATTAAAGAAATGGGTCTGTAGGACTCGTGAGGATCTGTGAGGTCCTTCCCCCGTTTCGGTATAACTTTTATATAGGCTATCTTAGCCTCTATATTTTCTAAAGGGGTCCAAAACAGAATTCATGTCACCACCCATAACATTCAGCCTATAAGGATCCTGTTGTACCATGTCTGTTATAATATCAAAGAAAGAGTGATTATTCTCATAGCATACACATTATAAATGCTGTAAGGATATCCATTGTGTTCTAGAACAATATGTGACATACAATCCTCTGTGCCACACATCTGAGACAGGAGACAACAAGGGAAGGATTTATGGATCATAGTCAATATCCCAGATATGACATTGACTGCCCTTGAGCCACAGACCTGTCCTATGCATAATTGCTGCATTCTCTGAAAGTCCGCCTCTTACAAGTGTGTTCCTAAAGAATGACAATTTTAGCTGCTATTTCAGAAAAAGCTGAATTTTCATCCTTTTTTTAGGGAAATGGAGGCCCTTAACCTTCCAGGAGATTAACTTAAACATGACATGGTTTACCTTTTAGAGGACCAAGGAGCTCCCAAAACAGGTGAAGGACAGGTGAACACAGCCACCAAAACAACTAGGAGAACTGTTTTGGAAAAACATGAACTAAAACAAAAACCCGGTAAATACTGCAGCGCCATAGATGGAGGAAGGCAGGCTCAACTGGGGCAGAGGACCTCTCTTTTTTCAGACATTTTCGAAAGTGGGACCCACGCTGAGGCATAGCATGTAAATGGCAGACAATCCCTTATCCCCAAAGGAAACAGTAGCATCCCCTAGTAGAATGGTCATGGACATGCTAAAAGAGAGGACAGGAAAGATCAAATACCACAAGGAGAGAGTGAAGAGGACAAAACAACAGAGAGGCTTCACTATAGAGAAAATGAAAATAAACAAAAAAAAAGCACGTCCCAATAGTGTCCAATAGGTCTCAGAGCAAAAGGGATAATCAGTTAAACAGTTCAGAGCTACAAAAAACATTCTATGTTCAAATTGCTCTCCATAGAGATGACAGAGTAGGCACATTAGTATATGTGAGGGGGGAAACTTTTCAAGATGGGTGGTGAACATGGCGGCCATTTTGAAGTCGGCCATTTTGAATCCAACTTTTGTTTTTTCAATAGGAAGTGGGTCATGTGACACATCAAACTTATTGGGAATTTCACAAGAAAAACAATGATGTGCTTAACTTAACTTTATTCTTTCAGGAGTTATTTACAAGTTTCTGACCACTTATAAAATGTGTTCAATGTGCTGCCCATTGTGTTGGATTGTCAATGAAACCCTCTTCTCTCACTCTTCACACACTGATAGCAACACCGCAGGACAAATGCTAGCACAGGCTTCCAGTATCCGTAGTTTCAGGTGCTGGACATCTCGTATCTTCACAGCATAGACAATTGCTTTCAGATGACCCCAAAGATAAAAGTCTAAGGGGGTCAGATCGGGAGACCTTGGGGGCCATTCAACTGGCCCACGACGACCAATCCACTTTCCAGGAAACTGTTCATCTAGGAATGCTCGGACCTGACACCCATAATGTGGTGGTGCACCATCTTGCTGGTAAAACTGAGGGAACGTGCCAGCTTCAGTGCATAAAGAGGGAAACACATCATCATGTAGCAATTTTGCATATCCAGTGGCCTTGAGGTTTCCATTGATGAAGAATGGCCCCACTATCTTTGTACCCCATATACCACACCATACTATCAATTTTTGTGTTCCAACAGTCTTGGAGGGATCTATCCAATGTGGGTTAGTGTCAGACCAATAGCGGTGGTTTTGTTTGTTAACTTCACCATTCACATAAAAGTTTGCCTCATAACTGAACAAAATCTTCTGTGTAAACTGAGGGTCCTGTTCCAATTTTTGTTTTGCCCATTCTGCAAATTCAGTGCCCCTCGTTGAGATACTGCAGTAGCTGGAGTTTGTAAGGGTGCCATTTGTGAGTAGCTATTATCCGCCGAAGGGATGTTTGACTAATGCCATTCTCCAGTGACATGCGGCGAGTTCTACGCTGTGGGCTCTTGCTGAATGAAGCTAGGACAGCCACTGATGTTTCTTCATTAGTGACAGATTTCATGCGTCCACATTTTGGCAAATCCAACACTGAACCAGTTTCACGAAACTTAGCAAGCGGTTTGCTAACTGTAGCATGGGAGATGGGTGGTCTCGTAGGGTGCCTTGCATTGAAATCTGTTGCAATGACCCGGTTACTGCGTTCACCAGACATCAACACAATTTCTATCCGCTCCTCACGTGTTAACCTCGACGACATGTCAATGGCTGTAAACAAAGAGAAACTTGTAAATAACTCATGAAAGAATAAAGTTACGTTAAAACCAAGCACACCATTGTTTTTCTTGTGAAATTCCCAATAAGTTTGTTGTGTCACATGACCCTCTTCCTATTGAAAAAGCAAAAGTTGGATTCAAAATGGCCGACTTCAAAATGGCCGCCATGGTCACCACCCATCTTGAAAAGTTCTTCCCCCCTCACATATACTAATGTGCCACAAACAGGAAGTTAATATCACCAACCATTCCCATTTTATTAAGGTGTATCCATATAAATGGCCCACCTTGTATATCAACAGCAATGAACATTTTAGATACAACATATTTGTGCAATATAACAGCAGAAACAGGCCCTCACATTAAGGGTCTCCGTATGGAACATGGAAGGCCATAATAATGTCCCACAGAAATAGTTATATGAGTCCCTGTAAAGCACTAATCAGTTTCCAAGAAAGCAATACTAGAGAAATACACAAGAGATACTCAGAAAAAGCGGATTGGCTGCTCCTACTCCTGATGCACCCCCTGGAAAACCTAAAGCGTTTCGTGCGATCCGGAGAAATAAGGAGATTTCAATCTCTCACCTAGTGGTCCGGGAGGCCCATGCCCTGTCTCCATCAGTGGGGAAAGTGATGACCGGACGACACCTAGGAGTTTGGTGGTCAAGAGAGCAATGCGGAAAGAGCCGTTTCAGCAGCTGCCAGAAACTTGTAGGAGAAGAAAATCCCATCAGAACAAGATACTTTTCGAGGTAAGGTGAATTTTCCGGAAGCACAGAGAATCTCTATTTTGTCATTATAGTCAAGGAATTTGGGTATCATCTGTCTTGGACAAGAGTTATTGGCGGCAGGAGAAGCAGAACGCTGGTGGGGAGCAGCACCCAAGCGATGCCCCCTTTTATCCTACATGGCGTTTGCATTCCTAGAGCTCGTGGCAGTTTTTCTTCGCAGAACTTTTGTAATTTGAGTGCAGCATGGTGTCATTGAGCCCAAATAGACTTCCCAAATCCTTTAGTTTCTTACTTACATAAATCAAATCAGTTTCTGCCCGTCTTAATTCCGTGAATAAGACACTTTTTTAATCTTCCAAATTTATGATGCATTTCTTCGGCTCATCTCATCTTGCTGCCTGCGTTCCCACTTCAGACTTAATTTGTTGTAAAGTAAAGGGCATAGTAGCCTCTAGCATCTTCTGGAAGTCAGGGGTGATAAGTTTTACCATCTCCGCCTCGATGGATATCAGGTCCCGGCTGTGACATTTGCAGTGGAAGTGGAGGGCTAAGGTGGACATTATGGAGAGGCTGATACATCTTTGTAGAAGTACTGATCCATACAGGGACTCACTAAAGGAGGAAGAGAAGGTCCTGGCTTACAGTGGTGCCGTTCAAACACCTCAGAAGATGGCAGTGTGGGTCAGTGTGCCCTGGTTTGCTAGAGACTCCCAGCTCCTCACATGTCCGCGCCGAAAATCAGCTCATTAGATTTTAAGGCAACAGGAATCCTTTTCTCAATCACAGAAGTCTCCATCAGAGCAGGCTCACTCCTGTCCTATCTGAGAAAGTCTTCCTGCTGCCTTAAAATCTAATTAGCAGTAATATAAGCTTCTCCTTTTTACATCAGTAGTCTGGTCCTCAGCAGAGGAAAGGGAGGAGGAGCAGGGACAAATCAGACTGCTTTTAAAGAGTGTGAAGGGACGTCACAGCTACAAGCCAGACAGCTCAGCTGATATGGAAAGATCTGTGCACTATGGCAAATCATTTTGTTTTATTAGTAAGTTGCTTTATGATGCTTTTTGACACCATACACAGATCATTTCTTTTACTGGACAACCCCTTAAAAGAGTCCAGCTGCTGCCTGTAATTCATGGATTCATTTGGCAGTCACAACCGGTTCTGTCACCTGTAAGAGTGCCCTTAATTATACATGTGTAATATGCTTTAAATGTAGCCATATTCTGATCAATTTAATATTTTTTTGTATCACTTTTTGCTGTTTCCGGGGATATAAAGGATTAGAAGGCTGAGAGGACCCTCTCTGCCTACAAATCTCACCCATTTAACAGTAAAGTTTGCTAATGCCTACAAGAACATTAGTAACGATTCATATGCTAAAACAGAGTCTAGCCTGTCACTCTTTAATGTGGTTTTCTAAGATTAAAGCTTATAAACCCCCTCATGATAGGTCACTTGTATCTGACCA
Organism: Hyla sarda; assembly: GCF_029499605.1. Classification (NCBI taxonomy): domain Eukaryota; kingdom Metazoa; phylum Chordata; class Amphibia; order Anura; family Hylidae; genus Hyla; species Hyla sarda. The sequence goes on along the minus strand of NC_079189.1, from coordinate 139,499,019 downwards.
ATCAAAGTCTGACCACTGGGACAACTCCATCCCATTCATTTGTTTTTGGATAGGTCTTAAAGGGGTACTCCGGTAGAATTATTATTATTTTTTTTTTTTATGAACTCTCTGCTGACACCTTATGCCCGTTTCAGGAACTGTCCAGAGCAGGAGAAAATCCCCATAGCAAACCTATCCTGCTCTGGACAGTTCCTCACACGAACAGAGGTGTCAACAGAGAGGACTGTGTTCCAAAAAGAAACACATTTCCTCTGTAGCATACAGGTGCCCATAAAGTACTGAAAGGATTAAGATTTTTAAATAGAAGTAATTTACAAATCTGTTTAACTTTCAGGCACCAGTTTATTTAAAAAGAAAAAGTTTTCCACCGGAGTACCCCTTTAAGTTATAAGCTTGGGATAACAACTGTAAACTAGTACCATGTGTGCTATTCTGTATTTGCATCCTTATGTACAAGTTTGGATGATTTCTATTAAACTTACTTTCTAGGAACTTTCCAGTTATGGGGCAATACTATTCAAGTTGACTGGGCAGATCCAGAGAAAGAAGTTGATGAAGAAACAATGCAGAGAGTGAAAGTGTTGTATGTGAGGAATCTGATGATTTCCACAACAGAAGAAACTATTAAAGCAGAATTTAACAAATTCAAGCCTGGATCAGTTGACCGTGTAAAAAAATTGCGGGACTATGCATTTGTTCATTTTTATCAAAGAGAAGATGCTGTGACAGCTATGTCTGTAATGAATGGCAGATGCATTGATGGAGCCAACATTGAAGTCACCTTGGCTAAACCAGTAAATAAGGAAGCTAACTTTAAACAGCATTTGAATGGGCAAATGGGTTCCAGTGCAGAAAACTCGCATTCTTTGGTAAATTATGGAGAAGGATGCCAAAAATCTTATTCAAGATATTCAAGTTCTCCTTCAGTTCTTAGTGGTCAATGCAGTCCAACCCCTTCAGAGCCTGAAAGGTGCACATACCCTTTCTACCCTGGAACAAAGCTTGCGCCAATAAACACGTATTCCTTGAAGCCTCATCAGTTTTACTCTGCTGTCATACATTTAGAATATTATTGTTACAAAAATAATATGGCCATTCCAGAATTCTATTTGTATTCAACTACCAGCCAGGATGGAAAAGTTCTTCTGATCTATAAGGTTGTTCTTCCTTCTGTTGGAAATTCCTCCCACCGCTACTTCATGCCTGACAAGTTGTGCGCATTTGCGGAAGATGCCAAAGAATTAGCAGCACAATTTACGTTGATGCATTTAGGTGAGTGGGCAATTACATTCCAGTTTTTAGTTATAAAACTGCTGCTATAGTTACTACATTTCTGATTGTAACCCTTTCCCTGCACATTGGTTTTAGGTTTGATCACCTAAAATGTTTTCACTCATGCCTTCCAAGAACCATTATTTTCCTATTTTTAAGTGATATTGCCGCATGTTAAGTATTTTTTTTGCTGGTACTAGTCAATGTATCATATGATGTGCTGAAAAGTTTTTAACATTTTTTAAATATTTTTAAAGAGGTTTTCTGTACATTTAATATTGATAGCATGTCCTCAGGATAGGCCATCAATGTCTGATCAGCAGGTTGCAGACACTTGGCAGCCCCACTGTTTAGCTCTTTAGCAAAGCTATTTGGCATATGCTGTGAAAGACTGCAGTGGGCAGTGGAATCTTGATTTAACATGCTATTTATTTTTCACTGCTGGATTCATATATATGTATATTTTATAATTTTTTAACTTTACTGCTCTCCTATTTGAAGTAATAAAATGACAGGTTTCCATGCCTTCACTAGAACCCTGGCTGCACACTAAGATAGCATAACACTACACTGAGAGCCTGTGAGATCCAGCCTGCAGCATGATTTGGCCTCCAGCTGCCATGGCAACAGTAGCAGTCCCATGAACGCAGCTTGTGGTTGCTGATGAGCTATAGGGAGAGCCCCCTGCCAACCATATAGATGCAGCAGTTGCTTCTGACTGCAGCATCTACAGGGTTGAAGGAGTACTGCAGTGTATGACAAAGGATAGAAGATAAGTGGGGGGTCCAACTGCTGGGACCCCCGCAATCTTATGAACAGAGCTGTGTTCACAACAGCACGAAGTGGTGGCCGTCATGCACCTCCATGCATCTATAGGGGAGAGACAGGGATACATGTGTGTATCATCGGCTCTCCCATAGAGATACATGGAGGGGTCAAAAGTCTCCTTGCACGGAGCGGAGATCGATTTGTGCACAAGGAAAGCTGGTTGCCAGGCAGGAGATCGCCAGCGGTCGGGCCCCCTGCGATCAAACATTTATCCCTTATCCTGTCGGGATGAGTTGTCATACACTGCAGTACTGTCACGATTTGGCTGGCAGGAGGTGGATCCTCTGTGCCAGAGAGGGATTGGCGTGGACCGTGCTGGTGGACCGGTTCTAAGTTGCTACTGGTATTCACCAGAGCCCGCCGAAAAGGGGGATGGTCTTGCAGCGGCGGTAGCAACCAGGTCGTATCCACCAGCAACGGCTCAACCTCTCTGACTGCTGAAGATAGGCGCGGTACAAGGGAGTAGACAAGAGCAAGGTCGGACGTAGCAGAAGGTCAGGGCAGGCAGCAAGGATCGTAGTCAGGGGCAACGGCAGGAGGTCTGGAACACAGGCTAGGAACACACAAGGGAACGCTTTCACTGGCACAATGGCAACAAGATCCGGCGAGGGAGTGCAGGGGAAGTGAGGTATAAATAGGGAGTGCACAGGTGAGAATACTGATTAGGCCTGCTGCGCCAATCAGTGGCGCAGCGGCCCTTTAAATGGCAGAGACCCGGCGCGCGCGTGCCCTAAGGAGCGGGGCCGCGCACGCCGGGACAATACAGACGGGGAACGGGTCAGGTACGGGAGCCGAGATGCGCATCGCGAGCGGGCGCGTCCCGCATCGCGAATCGCATCCCGGCTGGGAGTAATATCGCAGCGCACCCGGTCAGCAGGTCTGACCGGGGCGCTGTGAATGAGAGAACGCTGCGAGCGCTCCGGGGAGGAGCGGGGACCCGGAGCGCTCGGCGTAACAGTCTGAGAACCTGAGGACAAGACTTTTGTCCAGGATGTTGTCCTCAGGTTCCCAGGATCTCTCTTCTGGGCCACAGCCCACCCAATCCACCCCAAAAAATTTTTTTCCTCTGACCGTCTTGGAGGCCAGAATCTCCTTCACGGAGAAGACGTCAGAAGAACCGGAAACAGGAGTGGGAGAAACAAGTTTGGGAGAGAAGCGGTTAATGATGAGTGGTTTAAGGAGAGAGACATGGAAGGCATTGGGAATACGAAGAGAAGGAGGAAGAAGGAGTTTGTAAGAGACAGGGTTAATCTGGCACAAGACTTTGAAAGGACCAAGATAGCGTGGTCCCAGTTTGTAACTGGGGACACGAAAGCGGACATATTTAGCGGAGAGCCATACCTTGTCTCCGGGAGCAAAAATGGGGGGAGTTCTTCTTTTCTTATCGGCAAATCTTTTCATCCGGGATGAAGCCTGTAAAAGAGAATTTTGGGTCTCTTTCCATATGGTGGAAAGATCACGAGTCACTTCATCCACAGCGGGCAAACCAGAGGGCAAGGGGGTAGGGAGGGGGGGAAGAGGGTGACGGCCGTACATCACGAAAAATGGGGACTTAGCAGAAGACTCGGAGATTCTGAAGTTGTATGAGAATTCGGCCCATGGTAGAAGATCTGCCCAGTCATCCTGGCGGGAGGAAACAAAATGCCGTAAATAGTCACCCAGGACCTGATTAATTCTTTCTACTTGCCCATTGGATTGGGGATGATAAGAAGAAGAGAAGTTTAGTTTAATCTTGAGCTGTTTACAGAGGGCCCTCCAGAATTTAGACACGAATTGGACGCCTCTATCCGAGACGATCTGCGTGGGCAAACCGTGAAGACGAAAAATGTGTACAAAAAATTGTTTTGCCAACTGAGGCGCTGAAGGAAGACCAGGAAGAGGAATAAAATGTGCCATCTTGGAAAATCGATCAACGACCACCCAAACAACTGTGTTGCCACGGGATGGGGGTAAGTCTGTGATAAAGTCCATACCAATCAGTGACCAAGGCTGTTCGGGGACAGGCAGAGGATGAAGGAGACCAGCAGGCTTCTGGCGAGGAGTCTTATCCCGGGCACAGACAGTACAGGCCCGCACAAAATCAACAACATCCGTCTCCAGAGTCGGCCACCAATAAAAACGAGAGATGAGTTGCAAGGATTTTTTGATGCCCGCATGGCCTGCGAGGTGGGAGGAGTGTCCCCATTTGAGAATCCCGAGACGCTGGCGTGGAGAAACGAAGGTCTTCCCTGGAGGAGTTTGCCTGATGGAGGCTGGAGAAGTGGAGATCAGACAGTCAGGAGGAATGATGTGTTGCGGAGAGAGCTCTACTTCAGAGGCATTCGAGGAACGAGAGAGGGCATCGGCCCTAATGTTCTTGTCGGCAGGGCGAAAATGAATTTCAAAGTTAAAACGGGCAAAGAACAACGACCACCTGGCCTGGCGAGGGTTCAGCCGTTGGGCAGACTGGAGATAGGAGAGATTCTTGTGATCAGTGTATATGATAACTGGAAATTTTGATCCCTCCAGCAGATGCCTCCATTCCTCAAGCGCCAATTTAATGGCCAGTAGTTCTCGATCCCCGATGGAGTAGTCTCTCTCCGCCGGAGAGAAGGTCCTAGAAAAAAAACCACAAGTAACAGCATGCCCGGAAGAATTTTTTTGTAGAAGGACAGCTCCAGCTCCCACTGAGGAGGCATCTACCTCCAATAGAAAGGGTTTAGATGGGTCAGGTCTGGAGAGCACGGGAACAGAAGAAAAGGCAGACTTGAGATGTTTAAATGCGTCTTCCGCTTGGGGAGACCAGGACTTGGGATTGGCATTTTTCTTGGTTAAAGCCACGATAGGAGCCACAATAGTGGAAAAGTGTGGAATAAATTGTCTGTAATAATTGGCGAACCCCAAAAAACGTTGGATAGCACGGAGTCCGGAGGGGCGTGGCCAATCTAATACAGCAGCTAGCTTATCTGGGTCCATTTGTAGTCCCTGGCCAGAAACCAAGTATCCTAGGAAAGGAAGAGATTGACATTCAAAGAGACATTTCTCCATTTTGGCATAAAGTTGATTGTCTCGAAGTCTCTGAAGAACCATGCGGACGTGCTGGCGGTGTTCTTCTAAGTTGGCAGAAAAAATCAGAATATCGTCCAGATAAACCACAACACAGGAATATAAGAGATCACGAAAAATTTCATTAACAAAGTCTTGGAAGACGGCAGGGGCGTTGCACAGGCCAAAGGGCATGACCAGATACTCAAAGTGTCCATCTCTGGTGTTAAATGCAGTCTTCCATTCGTCCCCCTCCCTGATGCGGATGAGATTATAAGCACCTCTTAAGTCCAGTTTGGTAAAGATGTGGGCACCTTGTAGGCGATCAAAGAGTTCCGAGATAAGAGGTAGGGGGTAGCGGTTCTTTACCCTGATTTTATTAAGTCCGCGGTAATCAATGCAAGGACGTAGGGAGCCATCTTTTTTGGACACAAAAAAAAAATCCAGCTCCGGCAGGAGAGGAGGATTTGCGGATAAACCCCTTTTTTACATTTTCCTGGATGTACTCTGACATGGCAAGAGTCTCTGGAGCAGACAGAGGATAGATTCTGCCCCGGGGTGGAGTAGTACCCGGGAGGAGGTCAATAGGACAGTCATAAGGCCTGTGAGGAGGTAAAGTCTCAGCTTGCTTTTTGCAGAACACGTCAGCATAGTCCATATAAGCCTTAGGAAGACCGGTTACAGGGGGAACCACAGGGTCACGGCAGGGAGTACTGGGAACCGGTTTAAGACAGTCCTTGAGACAAGAAGTACCCCAGTTCTTGATTTCTCCTGTGGACCAATCAAGGGTTGGGGAATGGCGTTGAAGCCACGGTAATCCAAGAAGAATTTCAGAAGTGCAGTTGGAGAGGACCAAAAATTCTATTTTTTCGTGATGAGGTCCGATGCACATTAGGAGAGGTTCCGTGCGGTAACGCACGGTACAGTCCAATCTTTCATTGTTAACAGAATTGATGTAGAGGGGTCTGGCGAGACTGGTCACCGGGATGTTGAACCTGTTGATGAGAGAGGCCAAAATAAAATTTCCTGCAGATCCGGAATCCAAGAAGGCCGTAGCAGAGAAGGAGAAGGTAGAGGAAGATATCCGCACAGGCACAGTAAGGCGTGGAGAAGCAGAGTAGACATCAAGAACTGTCTCATCCTTGTGCGGAGTCAGCATACGTCTTTCCAGGCGGGGAGGACGGATAGGACAATCTTTCAAGAATTGTTCGGTACCGGCACAGTACAGGCATAGGTTCTCCATGCGGCGTTGTGTCCTCTCTTGAGGTGTCAAGCGAGACCGGTCAACTTGCATAGCCTCCACGGCGGGAGGCACAGGAACGGATTGCAGAGGACCAGAGGAGAGAGGAGCCGGGGAGAGAAACCGCCTCGTGCGAACAAAGTCCATATCCTGGCGGAGCTCCTGACGCCTTTCGGAAAAACGCATGTCAATGCGGGTAGCAAGATGAATAAGTTCATGCAGGTTAGCAGGAATTTCTCTAATGTTGCTGGATAGGCCTTTTTTAAAGGTCGCGCAGAGGGCCTCATTATTCCAGGATAATTCGGAGGCAAGAGTACGGAATTGGATGGCGTACTCGCCAATAGAAGAATTACCCTGGACTAGGTTCAGCAGGGCAGTCTCAGCAGAAGAGGCTCGGGCAGGTTCCTCAAAGACACTTCGGATCTCCGTGAAGAAGGAGTGTACAGAGGCAGTGACAGGGTCATTGCGGTCCCAGAGCGGTGTGGCCCATGACAGAGCTTTCCCAGACAGAAGGCTGACTACGAAAGCCACCTTAGACCTTTCAGTTGGAAACTGGTCCGACATCATCTCCAAGTGCAGGGAACATTGCGAAAGAAAGCCACGGAAAAACTTAGAGTCCCCATCAAATTTATCCGGCAAGGATAATCGTAAGCCGGAAGCGGCCACTCGCTGCGGAGGAGGTGCAGGAGCTGGCGGAGGAGATTGTTGCTGGAGCTGTGGTAATAGCTGCTGTAGCATCACGGTCAGTTGAGACAGCTGGTGACCTTGTTGCGCTATCTGTTGCGACTGCTGGGCGACCACCGTGGTGAGGTCGGCGACAACTGGCAGTGGGACTTCAGCGGGATCCATGGCCGGATCTACTGTCACGATTCGGCTGGCAGGAGGTGGATCCTCTGTGCCAGAGAGGGATTGGCGTGGACCGTGCTGGTGGACCGGTTCTAAGTTGCTACTGGTATTCACCAGAGCCCGCCGCAAAGCGGGATGGTCTTGCAGCGGCGGTAGCAACCAGGTCGTATCCACCAGCAACGGCTCAACCTCTCTGACTGCTGAAGATAGGCGCGGTACAAGGGAGTAGACAAGAGCAAGGTCGGACGTAGCAGAAGGTCAGGGCAGGCAGCAAGGATCGTAGTCAGGGGCAACAGCAGGAGGTCTGGAACACAGGCTAGGAACACACAAGGGAACGCTTTCACTGGCACAATGGCAACAAGATCCGGCGAGGGAGTGCAGGGGAAGTGAGGTATAAATAGGGAGTGCACAGGTGAGAATACTGATTAGGCCTGCTGCGCCAATCAGTGGCGCAGCGGCCCTTTAAATGGCAGAGACCCGGCGCGCGCGCGCCCTAAGGAGCGGGGCCGCGCGCGCCGGGACAACACAGACGGGGAACGGGTCAGGTACGGGAGCCGAGATGCGCATCGCGAGCGGGCGCGTCCCGCATCGCGAATCGCATCCCGGCTGGGAGTAATATCGCAGCGCACTCGGTCAGCAGGTCTGACCGGGGCGCTGCGAATGAGAGAACGCTGCGAGCGCTCCGGGGAGGAGCGGGGACCCGGAGCGCTCGGCGTAACAAGTACTCCTTTGAAGGGGTGTTTCGGGGTTCTTAACTAATCTCTTATCAATAGGAACACCTAGACCCCAATCAATAAAAACTTTTGACATGTCTCTAGGTCCTTTGTTAAAAAAAAATGTGATCATTATTTGATCAGTGGGGGCATAACTCCATTCACAGCTCTTTGAAGAAGTTGTGGTGAGCTCTACTTCCTCTTTATTGTTTTCCTATGCTCGTCAATGCAGTGCTGGAATATTGTATTGCAGCATTGTCTTGTTTACTTTTTATTTTAATCATTATTGTAAGTTATTTTCTCTTGATTTCAGGCTACAGCTTTCATCACAACTTTCTGACTTCTGGGAGTGATGGACAGCCACCTTTATCGCCAAATGTGAAGTTTACATCCAGGCCTTCTAACTCTAGTCATTTGTTGTCACCGTCATTTTCCGTTGCAAATGGAAACCACATGGAGCAAAGATTTCTTTTCCCTAGTCCATCTTATTTCTAAATCAGTATTGCATTTCTGAACTTTTTCAGTGTTTCTGTTAGCATAATTTATTGTTAGGTTTTTAATTAGTTTTCATCATTGCTTTAGCTTAAAATGATCATATTTACACTGTTATTCTTAAATGAAAACTTACAGCGGGTTCATCCGCACTAAACCCAATACATGGGGTTATAGTGCAGGTGAACTACAATATAATGAATCTGTTACAACACAATCCTTCCTTATCCACCAAGGATTTTTAAATCTGGGGATCTTGAAATATGAATTAAAGGGAAATTGACAGCAGGTTCACCCAATACACAGGGTTATAGTGCGGTTGAAGCGGATTACAATGAGGTATCACTTACCCCGATCCACAGTCCGGAGATACCTTTTGTATTAGCCGACATTGAGAATCTAAAAATAGCTGACTTTGCATAATTGAGGTGGAACCCAGCATACCCAGCTTCCATCCCCTTTGCACCGATTTGCCCAGGAGGGTTGGAGGCAGGCAAGCTAGGTATGCCGGGTCCCGTCTCCATTGCGCAAAGCTGGCCATTTCTAGATCAGCAGTCCCGGCTAATACAGTGGGTATCTCCGGACCGCGGATCTGGATAAGTGATATCTAGTTGTAATCCGGTTCACCTGCACTATAACCCTGTGTATTGAGTGAACCCCTTTGTCAATTTCCCTTTAATTCATTCTTCAAGATCCCCAGATTCCTGTTTTTCCAAGTTGTAAGGCTCTGTTCACACTGGTATGTTAAGGTATGTATTTTAAGCATCCTTGGTGGATAAAAAAGTGCTGTTTTGTGACAGATACAGTTGACTTATGATGGGCGTGTCATGTTTCATTTTTTATACATTTTTTACTTTATTATTTAATAGTGTAGAAGAGCTTAGTATACTGCGCTATTCTAGCCACCAGTGTAATCCAAGCCTAAGTTAAGTAATCTAAGAGCTGGTGTCCCAACAGTCAGGTGCTATTGTACATTTTTGAGGTGCCATGGATCCATATCTCTGGATAATATATACCATTACATGTTTTTTTTTTTTTTGTTTTTTTTTTAATCATTTTAAATTAGGCTTATGCACAAAATGCATACATCACCGAGGTCTAAAATGGGCCGATGAGAAATGAAAACTTACATTGTAACACATTTCAAGGTATTTATAATGGAAGGCACATTTCCACTTGGATTTTTCATGCTAGTTATACAGTCTTGAAGGGATCAAATAAGGCTGCTTCCACACTATAAAGTTCCTCCGTTTTAAAGACCCGTTATAATGTCCCTTTAAGAAAACCCTTAAAAACGGCCGTTACAAAATCCCATACGGCCGTTACAAAATCCTATTATAGTCTATGGGATTTTTACATTGTCTGTTTTAACCCTTCATAGCCCGTTAACAGACGTTATTTTGAGAAAAATAGTGCATGTAACGTTTTTTCTCCCATCACAAATAATGTCAGTTATTCATAACGGGTTATGACAGGTTAAAACAGATAATGGAAAAATCCCATAGACTTTAATGGGATTTTGTAATGGCCTTATGGGATTTTGTAATGGCCGTTTTTAAGGGTTTTCATAACGGACATTATAACGGGTCTTTAAAACGGAGGAACTTTATAGTGTGAAAGCAGCCTAACAAAAAGCTTGAGAATAAAAAATGCTTTGAGTTTTAAAAATCTATTGTTTTGCTGCAGAATATCACATCATTTTTTCAAGAGCATTAGACATTAATACTATGATATTTCCTTTAAGGGGCATATATAAACAAAAAATGTTTATATATGCCTGGTAGTAGTGTAAAAATAATAAGGAATACTCACCTACCCAAACCCCGCAGCTGCCATGCCAGTGCTCCCATTTACCTTTTGTCACCGCTACTTTCTGGTGATGCTTCATCCCCTCAGGATCTGCTCTGCTCAGCCAATCACTGGCTGCCATTGTGTGCCTCTTCAGTCAGGGATTGGCTAAGTTGGCACTTCTTGCAGTGGCAAAGCATCACCAGTAAGTAGAAGAGACTAGCTGGAAACAGGAGTATCAGCAGGGCAGCATCGGGCTGAGAAGGTAGGTCAGTATTACTTTATTATTTATGCACACCCCGAGGTATAAAAATGCTAAAACGTTTTAACACCTGGGAAACCCGTTTAATACTTGAGCACACATATACTTACATAAAGCAAACAAGCTTAAAGGAGAACTCCGGAATATAAAAATTGTTGCCCATACTGCCGGCAGTAAAAAAATAAAGATGTACATACCTTCCTCCGCTCCCCCGGGGCCTCCGGTAACCGGCTCCGGTCTCCGCCGTGATCCACTTCCTGGTTGCGGGTGGTCGGATGAATCATACTGCGCTCAGCCAATCACCTGCCGCGGCAAAGTCAGACTTGGCCGGCGATAGGCTGAGCGGCAGTGTGAAAACGCTTCAGGACACAAAATTCTTCACTACACCGGCACCTGCGGCCGGGGCCGAAAACATCACACTGCCGCTCAGCCTATTGCCGGCCGAGTCTGACTGCGCTGCGGCTGGTGATTGGCTGAGCGCAGTATGATTCATCCGACCACCGGCAACCAGGAAGTGGATCGCGGCGGAGACCGGAGCCGGTTACCGGAGGCCCCGGGGAAGCGGAGGAAGGTATGTACATCTTTATTTTTTTACTGCCGGCAGTATGAGGGACAATTTTTATGGTCTGGAGTTCTCCTTTAAAGGCAATATGTCAGCAGTTTTGAGGCGTGCAGTCTCGGTCATGAAAAATATGTTTTGCATTTCTTGGCTGCCACTACAGCAAGTACCCTAAAACAGGCCCTTTATGGTAAAAAGGTTGTTGTTAAGCCAAAAAACATGTCACCTATCCATGAGTTAAAAGATAAGTGTCTGATCGTGGTTTCCGCATGCAGTGAAGCGGTAGACAACACATCATCTGTTCATTTCTATGATAAGGCCAGAGATATCTCACTCGGATATCTTCGGTGCTCCCGTAGAAATCATTTGATGACGTGTTGTCTGCAGCATCATGGCCAGTGGAGAGCCTGGGATGCATTTTGGAGATCACAAGGGTCCCAACGGATAGGGAATACATTTTTGGGGGCTGGACAACCCATTAAGGGTGCAGAATTCTCTGCATTGAGTGAGTGCTTTACCAGCCCCTCCTCTCAGCTCTAAGTAATGGCTCTAGTAATCTCCTATTTGAATGCTAGAAATGCCACTCAAAGCTGACAGGGTATGATGACACTCCTCTCATCTTCTGTATAGTGCTGCCGGTGGACAGATTCTCTTAGCACTTCTTTTATCATCTCAAGTGTTGTCAGTCTACACTTCTAATCTTCTCTATTCTATATGAAATAACAGGCTATTCTATATTACGGAGAAGTATGAATAAAGGGGGACTTGGACACGTGCCCGTTGATGTTTTGCAGAATAACAGAGCTAATCTGTATGAAAAATCAACTTTGTCCTTCCATAAACAATTATATCACAGAAATTTTAAATGGAACTGGTCATTATGTATTTTTTAAGTTTCCCTTAATAAAAGTTGTATATTATTATCAGATATAATTTACAGTTATTAGAAAGCATATTAGTTTACAGATGTTGTCCCACTATTAACAATTATTTCTCTTTTCAACTGCTTGGAATCCAGTGATCTTGAGAACGGGGTACTGGGTCACCCAACCAGTATTGAGCAGCAATTACACATGTACACTGTTGCTCCATTCACTGTCTATCGGAGCTGCGAGATAGCCTCTACATTTCAATGGGAGACTTTTGAGCCTTGCAACCTTTGTCACAACAAAAGAGCCTGTGTAACCCTATTCATTGTTTCTGTAGAACATCTTGAAATGTAAAGGTGCATTATCACTTACATAATTCACTGTGGGTATTATTACAGCTACCTTAAAGGGGTTCTCTGGTGGAAAACATTTTTTTTTTTTTTTAAATCAACTGGTGCCAAAAAGTTAAACAGATTTGTAAATGACTTCTATTAAAAATCTTCCTTCCAGTACTTATTAGTGGCTGTATACTAGAGAGGAAATTCTGTCTGTCCACAGTGCTCTCTGCTGACACCTCTGTCCATTTTAGGAACTGTCCAGAGCAGCATATGTTTGCTATGTGGATTTTCTCCTGCTCTGGTCAGTTCCTGACGTGGACAGAGGTGTCTGCAGAGAGCACTGTGGACAGACAGATAAGAAATCCTCTGTAGTATACAGCCGCTTATAAGTACTGGAAGGATTAAGATTTTTTTATACAAATCTGTTTACATTTCTGGCACCAGTTGATTTAAAAAAAAAAATGTTTCAACCGGAGTACCCCTATAATTGTGCCAACCTAGGTACTTGCTCTAGAGTGCCCTATGGGAAATATGTTTGTTCTATAAAGTGCCTGAACCCTACTTACTTCCTTTCAAAGGATTTTATTTCTGGAAAACCCTGATTCATCAATCTGACGGAAACCAAAACTGCCTGGTTTTGCCCATAACAACCAATCACAGCTCAGCTTTCACAGTATCAGAGCTTGGTAAGACATAAAAGCTGAGCTGTGATTGGTTGCTATGGGTAAAGCCAGACTGATTTGTTTTCAGGCAGATTGATAAATCTGGGCCAGTGAGGCTTATTTGCTGCTGCAAAAAAAAAAATCTGGCTTAAATTGTATTATAAATTAAGGTGTAAAATGTGTTTAAAGTTATAATACCACATGAACCACTTTATTTTTTGTTAGGTCCGAATGGGCACTGTCAAATTTTAAAAACTTTTTATATGTTGTACAACTTGGCAAAACATTAACCCTTCTAGTATACTTCATAAGAAAATTGTACTTCCTTTTTATAGAAATCATGGCTTATAAAATCATGGCTTTGTCCAAGCTGAAGCACAGGCATGGACAAAGTCCAGTAAGTGAGAATGGCCTGGCACTCCTCTGTGCTCTCTCCCCTCTGATAGGACTCCTCTGTGCTCTCTCCTGTCTGATAGTACTCCGCTGTGCTCTCTCCTATCTGATTGGACTCCTCTGTGCTCTCTCCTGTCTGATAGTACTCCTTTGTGCTCTCTCCTGTCTGATAGTACTCCTTTGTGCTCTCCCCTGTCTGATAGTACTCCTCTGTGCTCTCTCCTGTCTGATAGCACTCCTCTGTGCTCTCTCCTGTCTGATAGCACTCCTCTGTGCTCTCTCCTGTCTGATAGCACTCCTCTGTGTTCTGTCTCCTGTCTGATAGTACTCCTATGTGCTCTCTCCTATCTGATAGTACTCCTCTGTGCTCTCTCCTGTCTGATAGCACTCCTCTGTGCTCTCTCCTGTCAGATAGGACTCGTCTGTACTCTCTCTTATCTGATAGCACTCCTCTGTGCTCTCTCCTGTCTGATAGTACTCCTCTGTGTTCTCTTTTGTCTGATAGCCCTCCTCTGTCCTCTCTCCTGTCTGATAGGACTCCTCTGTGCTCTCCTGTCTGATAGGACTCCACTGTGCTCTCTTCTGTCCTATCAGACAAAGGAGTGCTAGCCCACCCTCACATACTGTCCATGCCTGTGCTTCAGTTTGGACAAAGCCATGATTTTATCAGCCATGATTTCTATAAAAAGGAAATACAATTTTCTTATGAAGTATATTAGGAAGGTTAATGGTTTTGCCAGAATGTACAAATTATAAAAAGTTTTTGTATCTGACAGTGCTTATTTAAAGGGGTACTTCAGTGGAAAACATTTTTTTTTAAATCAATTGATGCCAGAAAGTTAAAAAGATTTGTAAATTACTTATATTGAAAAATCTTAATCCGTCCAGTACTTATCAGCTGCTATATAATACAGAGTAAGTTCTTTTCTTTTTGAATTTCTTTTCTCTCTGTCCATGGTGCTCTCCGCTGACTCCTCTGTCGGTGTCAGGAACTGTCCGGAGCAGGATAGGTTTGCTATGGGGAATTGTTCCTGCTCTGGACAGTTCTTGACATGGACAGAGGTGTCAGCAGAGAGCATGGTGGACAGACAGAAAAGAAATGATAAAACAAAGAAACTTCCTCAAATTTAAAAATCTGTTTAACTTCCTGGCACCAGTTGATTTAAAAAAATAAATAAATAAAAAAAAGGGTTTCCACCGGAGTACCCCTTTAAGTTACACTGCTTAAATAGAAGACAGAATTAGTAAGGTTGCCCCAATATCCTGAACCTGTTTATATACATTAGATTGTTCCCTCTGATATAACATGTCTGTTGGCAGCACAACAGCCCATTAGTGGCAGATCTTTGACCAACATAAGGAATACTTGATTTATATGACCCTTTTTTCAGAATGGGTGGAAGATTTACATTTTTAGAGGTCTCTTGACAAGATTCATACACTGTTAAAAAAAATCATCGGAGGGCCAGAACTCATACTGCTTTTTTCAGAATAATTAGCATTTTTGGTGATTTCTGCTTGCAAAATTGTACTTTTTACAGATGCTACTTTTCAATAACATTAAACATATATTTAACATGTACCAAAATACCAGCATTTTATTTTGGGCACTGTTAAAAATATTGCCTTTTACATTGTAATATGTAAATGTTAGAGTAGTAGGTTTTGAATGTGTTTTGGTGTTTAAATCATGTGGTAAGTGTTGTTGGTATTAAATAGAGTACTTACCATACTTTTGTGAGAAGAGTGATTGTTACAACCACTGTATGAGGATTCTTATATACAACACTAGCTGAGTACCTGGTGTTGCCTGGTCTTCTTACCTAAACTTTGCGGGAGAGGAAAAGCAACAATGGCGCTCTGTTTTCATATCCCAACCTCATATCTCGTCCTCATATACTGTCCCCATATCCTGTTCTCATACACCGACCTAATTACCCATCACAACAGTAACTGTTCTCTGCACTTGCCTTCCAGTCGGCGGAATGTTTAAAAGTCCCTGGCAGCACGAGACTAATTTTAAAGTCTCTGCAGCCCAAGACTAATGTGATCAGATGTACCGGAAGTCCCAGATCAGTTCAGTGTGAGATGGGCTGTGATTGGGTGAGGCAGCACACAAACATCAGCTATTGAAACTGAACTCAGCATGTGTCAGCTCTGCCCTGCAGCTGCTAAACGAAGCAGAAATATTCAGCACAATATTCAACATGATATTCAGCACTATGCTCAGCTCAAAAGGGAAAGGGAGCTGAAATATTCAGCTCTATACACTTTGCTGAGCTAAGGTCCCACCTGCATTTCCTGACTTTTTTTGTCTGCCCGGCTGCTGCAGGAAGCAATCTGCAAGCAGGACTGCAGGCAGGACCAGAAGGAGGGCCCCGGTGGCAAAACCTTTGGGGGTAAATTAACACATACAGTTACAAAATGTTATTAAGTATAGAAAAGTAATTTGGCTTATCTATAATATATTTTCAGTATTGCTACTAGAGGTGAGCGAACTTACAGTAAATTTGATTCGTCACGAACTTCTCGGCAGTTGATGACTTTTCCTGCATAAATTAGTTCAGCTTTCCGGTGCTCCGGTGGGCTGGAAAAGGTGGATACAGTCCTAGGAGACTTTCCTAGGAATGTATCCACCTTTTCCAGCCCACCGGAGCACCTGAAGGCTGAACTAATTTACGCAGGAAAAGTCATCAACTGCCGAGCCGAGAAGTTCGTGATGAATCAAATTTACTGTAAGTTTGCTCATCTCTAATTGCTACCAACAGATAATATATATAGATATATATACATATATATATATATATATATATATATATATATATATATACTTTCATTTGGCAGTCAGTAAAACATCTCCTTTCCTTAAACTATATTGTATAAAATATATACAGTATATGCCTATTGCTAAATGTTTAAATGGGCACTGTCAGATACAAAAACTTTTGATATGTTGAAAAGCATGCAAAACCAATAGGTTTTACAATTGCTTTCATTAGAAAATTTTCGGTATTTCATAATGAAAAAGCCAGTCAAACAACTGCCTCTCTGTCTGCTTGGACACATACTAGTCCTGCTGTGTCCATGCATCATCACCTATGTCATGGACACACTTCCTTGATTGACAGCTGTGAGTGCAGGACTCACAGCTGGAAGAAAAATCCTCCCACTGTCAGCTTGTGTCCTGCTACTGTCAGTGAGGACACGCTGGGAGTTGTACTTTTGCTAATGCTAGGGGAGATGTGAGCAGACAGCATACTAAGGGAGGGGGCGGAGACCTGCACAGTGAGGCCACTCCCCCTCAGGCAAACTAAAAGCCTTCTCTGTACACACATTGAAACAAGTGCTAATATGGGCATACCCTGAAGGCACATCAGCACACTATTATGAGTATGGGCCATTGTGGTTGTGGTGATACCAATTATATGTACATCCTGAGCCCTTAATGACGTAGTATAGAGTCTATGGTTCTACGTAGCCCACCAGGTAACAAATCAAATAAATCATCCAGCATAAGGCATAAACCCACAGGGGAGACTTGTGCTCTGGATGTGCCTTAAACGTAACCTTTACTAATTATAGTTAAAATGCAAAAATATTACACTTGTGGTAAAGTGATAGGAGTGATTCATTGCGGTCTTCCAAATAGAGTGATAGGACACAAACTGGGTTTTGCAGGGCCCAGCCAACCCATAAGTGCCACATGAGAGATAAAGATGATCTATACCACTTAATACACAAAAGTACCACCAACGCGTTTCTGCCACCAGATTTTATGATGACGTCATCAGGGAGGTACAAAAGATCAGTACCGAAAAGACCATTGCCGCAATTATAAAAAAAAAAAATATATGATCGTGACCATGAGGATCTGCAATAAAAATTGTCTCTGATCCATATATATATGTTACATATAGGCAAATGAGGGCATGAATTACATAGTATTAAGGTCCTGTGAGAGAAAAGCACATTTCCTAATGGTCACATATATTCCATTCAGATGCCGTTAAAATCCACCTGAAAAAGAAACAAAAATATTTCCATTTACTTAAAATGGGGTGGGGTGGGGCTTGTAGCCTCTCTCCCTCCTCCCATTGTATGTGTGCTCAGTCACACTGGAGGTAACTGGGAGCAGGCTGCATGTTGGCCTAGTGCTGCTGTATTTGCCCACTGGCCCATGTTTTTTGCTTTTCACGCACAGGTAGGTTAGCGTTAGGTCCCGTGCCATTTGAGAAACCTTGGCGTTGGTGTGCGGGCTCTGGTGTGTCCTTCATATAAGGATACACTGGCGAATGTCTCAATTTTAACATCAGTGTTGAGGGATTAGCCAATGTCATTGTATACATCTACCACAGTAGTGCACCTAAATTTCTGTATTGTATTATTCTAATTGTTACACATCCACACTATTTATCTGGTGTAGGATTCTATTGTGGCACTTGTAGTCCGCTGCAGGCATCCTCCATTGTATGCATTTTTATGCTGGGGATCGCCCCTAGCAACGGACTACAAGGGCAGGATCTGCTCCCCCAGTATAAATGCACAACTGCATTTGGGGTTGAGCATCTCCAGCCATTTGAGACCACATTTTTGGTTGTTGTTTAAAAATGTATACTTGGAGGTGTGTAAACTCCATATGTTAATGCACCTTGAACATTTTCCAGGCAGCATTAAGGTTGCACCTGTGAGGCCATGCACCTATATCAGCCAACTTGGGTGGGGATTGTAGCCTTTCTCCCTCCTCCCATTGTATGTGTGCTCAGTCACGCTGGAGGTAACTGGGAGCAGGCTGCATGTTGGCCTAGTGCTGCTGTAATTGCCCACTGGCCCCTGGTTTTTGCTTTTTACGCACAGGTTGGTTAGCGTTAGGTCCCGTGCCACTTGAGAAACCTTGGCGTTGGTGTGCGGGCTCTGGTGTGTCCTTCATATAAGGATACACTGGCGAATGTCTCAATTTTAACATCAGTGTTGAGGGATAGCCAATGTCATTGTATACATCTACCGCAGTAGTGCACCTAAATTTCTGTATTGTATCATTCACTTAAAATGACCTGTGAAGAGAAACCCAGCATAGATCAATACAATGACAACTCTTTAGAACTCACTGTTCTGCAGATCAGCAAGGAGACCGGGAGGTGAGACCTGCAGGGAGCTGGAGTTCACTGGCTCACTCGCGGAATGCCACGAGGTCGTGGCGTCTGACCTCACTTCCCTCTGATCAGCGAGGTATAACGCACCTGTCTACTCCCACCGTATGATGCAGAGGGGGGGGGTGTTTGAGCGGGAATCAATCGCTCAACCCGGCGCTCACTGGGGATCGCAGTACAGAAGGAGTGTTAATGAATGCATGTAAATTGCTTTGTAGAAGGTAAATATACACCGAACAAAGAAACATGGCACGGGGTGTGATGGCTCATAAAATGAATATACAAGTAAAGGTATCATTGTGATGTGACTGGTAGCAAGTATAACTTGGAGAAAATTATGGACAGTAAATAGCGGTCAACAGTTTACCTAAGCGAAAGTTTATAAGAGAGCTATATAGTAGCCAATCTTGAGTGAACTCCAATTCTGGTATAGGACAATAATCTTACAAGAGCAATATAGTATAATGATAGCATATGTAGTCAAAACTAATGAGCAGTAAGCAAAGGGAGCAAAACATGTAGTCAGAGCTCATGAAAAATGAATGAGCCAGGAGACACTGGGAGGGCTGTCACCCAATTGGGGGGGCGGGACTAATAAAGCAGGGGGTGGGAGATAGACAGGGCTCTATGGGCCGCTACCCTATCCCTAGGACACCCTAAAATTGTATAATAAATTCTGGTGGTAGAAACACGTTTTTGGTACTTTTGTGTATATTGAGTGGTATAGATCATCTCTATCTCTTATGTGGCAATTCTGGAGTGGCTGGGCCCTACAGAACCCATTTTGTGTCCTAGCACTCTATTTGGAAGCCCACAATTAATCACTCCTATCATTTTACCACGAGTGTAATATTTTTGCATTTTAAACCCTTAAGGACTCAAACAATTAAATTTTTACGTTTTCTTTTTTTTCTTCCTCGCCTTCAAAAAAATCGTAGCTCTTTTATATTTTCATCCACAGACTAGTATGAGGGCTTTTTTTTTGTGCGACCAGTTGTCCATTGTAATGCCATCACTCACTTTACCATAAAATGTATGGCGCTACCAAAAAAATACTATTTGTGTGGAGAAATTAAAAAGAAAACCTAAATTTTGGAAGGTTTTGTTTTCACGCCGTACAATTTACGGTAGAAATGACATGTGTTCTTTATTCTTTGGGTCAATACGATTAAAATGATACCCATGATCACTGGGATCACTGCGGCAGCGCTGCGGGCGATCCGATCATCCATTTTAGTGACCGCAATGCTGCAGATGCCGTGATCTGTATTGATCACGGCATCTGAGGGGTTAATGGCGGACATCAGCGTGATTGCGGATGTTGGCCATTACCAGCGGGTCCCTGGCTGCTATCAGCAGCCGGGACCTGCCGCGCATGATCCGGCATCATTCTGACAATTGCGGTTATGCATAGAACATAAATGTATGTCCTGGTGCGTTAAGTACCACCTCATAAGACGTACATTAAGGGGTTAACTATAATTAGTAAAGGTTAAGTTTTAGGCACATCCCGAGCACGTCTCCCCTATTTGCTTATGCCTTATGCTGGATGATTTATTTGATGTTACCTGGTCGTCTACGTAGAACCATAGAGACTATACTACGGCTCTTGTTATTATTTTGAAGTCGTGTTTTATGGCAGGTTTTCTAAACATTGCTCTGGACACTAACAATTGGTTAACGGAGGCACGTGATGCGTTCTCTGAAAAAAATTATGTACAGCCAAAATGTACATCCTCTATGCGAACAACATTCGAATTGACAAACTTGCATAAACAACATATTACTTCCTTTTCAAAATTCAAGGTTTTGAAAGCTGTATCAAAAACAATATAGTTCCTCTGGGTCTACAGGTCCCCATTTTACCCTCTGTCAGATTGAGAACCACCTCTGTGCTAACCAAGTGGAGGCAGAGGCAACGAACTGTTCCCTAAAATTTATAAATATTCTGTTGAAGGAGGAAAGGAAGAACTTAGATAATATCTCTACTAGGTTACAAGAACAAAAGGAAGTAGTTCTCAGTTTTAAGACAGATCCAGAATTTGTAAATTGAGAAACAATTACAGAACCAAGTGGAAAAATACCAGTATTAACTTAAACTGAGAAAACACGCGCAATTCATAAGAGATCTTGGTGACTTTAGGGAGAACAGAGTTTATAGTGTACTGGAGAAGGACCTCACACTGAGGGACACTGAAACTGACATTTCATCCTCTGATACAGTTCACTCTGAAGTGGGATCATCAGGTCTTAAGGGGGGTGCCAACAAAAGGACTGGAAGGAACAGATGTGGTAGAAGGGCGGCCTAGAGGAGCCTATAATAACCAGGCCACAACATGTGGTGGTGCCACCTCTTCCTCCCCTTTTTTAGATGGTAGCCAGAGGGACCCCTACCAACTTTGAGGGCCCCCACCCTGCAGACCCCAATATTGGCACTGAGTCAGTCCATACAAATGCAAGTTATTAACCTTTCCAGTCATATTCTTACTGATACACAGACTCGTGTTCTCCTTAAAGGTTTATCGTTTGTCCCCTCCGTCAACCATGACCCGTTTGAATGGACAAAGGATTTTAAGATTGAACGCAACGGGCCCTTTAGGGTTAAATGAAAAAGCTGACACAGCGGTATACCTGTTAATTGTCTTGTTCCTCACCCTTCTCCTCCTTTGACGTTGCACGTCACGTGTGTGGGTGGTCACTAGTAAGGGCCTCACCTCTATATAAAGTGCACCTATCCTTACAGAGTGATATGGCCGGATGAAGTACTAATTTGTACAAAACAGAGCTTGTCGCCTGTATATGTCCCCTCCTTTTCTATATATGTGAGTATTATGATCGAATAAAGAAGTCGAAAGAAGAGAAGTTGGTGAGTCGCCATTTTTTTTCTTACCTTTCTTATGGTTATGAAGATTTCTTTGCTGCTTTAACCAGAGCACCACCACACAGCCGCATCAGCAGACACCCAACACCTCCGCATACCGTCTCTCACCATTCTCGTAGTGCCGGGCTACTTTGTATAATTTGAATTGACGAAGGACCTACACCTCTTCACCCGGCACCTCAAATGGCATAAATTCTTTAAATTAAAAGACAAATGGGAATGCCTTGCACATGGTTTGACGGAG
Source organism: Hyla sarda (assembly GCF_029499605.1). NCBI lineage: Eukaryota > Metazoa > Chordata > Amphibia > Anura > Hylidae > Hyla > Hyla sarda. Next base: position 139,477,461 of record NC_079189.1, on the reverse strand, counting down.
GAAGACTTAATGACAACAAGACATCTGGTAGACCTTCTGGATGATAATAATCATTTCCCCGTGCAAGGCCCTTTCACTACCTTGAAACCCAAGAGCAATTTGTTCCCACCAATTGGGGACATGTTGTGTATTGATGTCTTCCTTGAATTATTTCTCAGGGATCTCAAAGCCATCCCACCCACTTACAAGGTTTATAGGGAGTGTTACGCCGAGCGCTCCGGGTCCCCGCTCCTCCCCGGAGCGCTCGCAGCACCCTCTCATTCGCAGCGCCCCGGTCAGACCTGCTGACCAGGTGCGCTGCAATATCACTCTCAGCCGGGATGCGATTCGCGATGCGGTAGGCGCCCGCTCGCGATGCGCATCCCGGCTCCCGTACCTGACCCGTTCCCCGTCTGTCTTGTCCCGGCGCGCGCGGCCCCGCTCCTTAGGGCGCGCGCGCGCCGGGTCTCTGCAATTTAAAGGGCCGCTGCGCCACTGATTGGCGCAGCAGGCTTAATCAGTATGTTCACCTGTGCACTCCCTACTTATACCTCACTTCCCCTGCACTCCCTCGCCGGATCTTGTTGCCATTGTGCCAGTGAAAGCGTTTCCTTGTGTGTTCCTAGCCTGTGTTCCAGACCTCCTGCCGTTGCCCCTGACTACGATCCTTGCTGCCTGCCCTGACCTTCTGCTACGTCCGACCTTGCTCTTGTCTACTCCCTTGTACCGCGCCTATCTTCAGCAGTCAGAGAGGTTGAGCCGTTGCTGGTGGATACAACCTGGTTGCTACCGCCGCTGCAAGACCATCCCGCTTTGCGGCGGGCTCTGGTGAATACCAGTAGCAACTTAGAACCGGTCCACCAACACGGTCCACGCCAATCCCTCTCTGGCACAGAGGATCCACCTCCAGCCAGCCGAATCGTGACAGGGAGAATCTCACTTTTCAGGAAAAACAAGCCCTGAATCAATTACAGAGGAATGACCAGTTGGTCATAAAAGCCTCCGATAAGGGGGTAAATATTATCTTATTAGACAAACCCAAATACATCAGAATGTGTAAGACTCCTCGATGATCATGAGACTTATGAGATTCTTTCCTCTGACCCTACTTTACAAATACTGTAGTGAATTGTGAGATATCCTTCGTGATCCATTGACAAAAAAAATCTTTGATAAGAATGAATTCCTTGTGCCATCCTCACCTGTAGTTCCCACATTCTACGCATTGCCCAAAATACACAAAGGGTTAATTGCCTTAAAGGGCCACCCTATAGTATCGGGTGGGTAGCATTGTGCAGAATATGGAAATCTACATAGATAAAATACTCTGTGAATTTGTGTTAGCCTTACCTTCGTATCTTAGAGATCTGGATCTGCTCAAGTGCATAAAGGGTATAACAGTCCACGGAGATACCATTCTTGCCAGTATTGATGTTGAAGCCCTCTGTTCGTCTATACACCATCGTATCGGGCTACAAGCAGTGGAGTATTTTTTAAGCACAAGAGGTTCCCAATACCATGAGCACAACAAATTTGTGCTCCAACTGCTAAACTTTGTCCTTAATTGGAATTTTTATTCCAAGGCCGAATATACCACCAACTCAGGGGAACCGCCTTGGGGAGCCCCTGTGTCCCCCAGCTACGCAAATCTCACCCTGGGTTGGTGGGAGGCCATCACCCTATTCTCTGACACCAGGGAACACTTCAGTGAACAGGCACTGATGTGGCGACGCGTCATTGACGATGTGTTCTTCTTATGGAGTGGTACTAGGGACAGCTTTGAGCAGTTGCTACAGGCCATTAACTCTGATTACCTAGGACTATTCTTTACTTTTTAGATCCAGGAGAGGGAATTTACATTTCTGGACATCAGCATCTTTAGGATGCAGACGGTACACTGCAGAGCACTATATACTGTAAAACAACTTCCACTAATAGTCTCTTGAGGTGGGAGAGCTGCCACCCGAGTCCTCCCAAAAGGGGGATCCAGAAAGGGAAGTTCCTCCGCCTCAGGAAGACTTGTTCCCGCCATGAGGATTTCAGTTGGGAAGTTTGAGTCATGAACATAGGCTTTCCAAAAGAGGGGTTATCCTCACTTTATACTCAATCAAGCCTATAGAGAAGCTTCTGCAAGACTTCGGATTGAGCTCCTAATCCCCAAGAGCAATGTAAATGTCCCTGCAAACCCACAACCTGTGAAAATAATAGGTACCTTTGCCAAATTGCGACATCATTACCAAACATTAGGACATATTAAAGGAGTACTCCGATGCAAATCTTTTCTGGGGCAAAAGAAGTATCAAGCAAAGTTATATAACATTCTAATATACCTGTGCTTTCCATATGGCCCCTTTCCCGGTCTTCTGCATTTTTCCGCTGCCCGGAAGCTGGGTCCTTTACCTGCATTTGATGACGCTCGACCGCTTATTCCGAGCACTTCATCGGCAACTTAGCCCGGTGACTCATACCTCCCATGAGTCATTGCGGGCTCTGCCGGCCTCCCAGCCCGGAGTCGGCTACTCCCCCCTCACTAATATATTCATATATGCGCTGAGCTGCCATAGGCTCAGCTCAGCAAACGCGGAGGGGGCGTGATTTATTATAATTTCTGGAGGGGGCCAAGCAGGGGAGATACAGGCCGGATGTGACGAGCGGGCATGCTGGGAGATGTAGTTTTTACAGGCCGGGCACATAATGCGAAAACGGCTGGGCCATTCTACACGATTGAGGGCTCCATCAAAAGGTATTTTAATGGGCTACATTATGGCATTAATTTTTTTGGGGGGGAGGCTGCATCAGAGTTTTCCTTTAAAGATAGATCCTGACTTACAGGACATTGTTGGTAACTCTTCACAGATCACCTATAGGCGAGGGCACAGCCTTTGTGACATGCTGGTTCAAAGTCATCTTCGCCGTGGTGACTCCACCACCCAGATCTGGCTAGGACGGATGGCACCCTTAAAGGGGGTGCTTTAAATGCGGACATTGCCGAGCGTGCCAGTATGTCACCAGGACTAATGTCATACCCCTACAGTCTGACCAAGTCTCTATCAAGCATTATATCAACTGCTCTACTAGGGCAGTCATATATGTAGCATTCTGCACATGCCCATTCCTGTACGTAGGCAAAACTAGTAGGGAATTTAAAAAGAGAATATTGGAGTATATCGTGGACATTAGGAATTTCTGGGACACCCCGATTGCCAATCACATCAATACTATACATGGGGGACCTCTCCAATATTCACTTTATGGGCCTTGATAGAGGCTATTTGTTTGAAAAGGGGTAATCTGAATAGATTGCTCTTACAGAAAGAGTGTGGCTGGATCTACCAGTTAGATATGGTAGCTCCACATGATTTAAATGAGCAAATACATTTTGGGTGCTTTTTGTAAATACAGGAGCTATAGAGGGGCTGTATACCCAGGTGACCAAGTTAGGAAGTTAATGATGGCTGTAGTCATCTAGTAGGATATATATATATATATATATATATATATATATATATATATATATATAGAAACAGACATAGACTGGGAATTGCACTTAAAAAGTTCTTTATCTCCAAATTTATCCATGTACAAAATAGCAAAGAGATATATAGAACATAATCACCCGGTGCTCAATAGACGGCTCAGAGGTTGTTCCACTCGGTGTCTTCAGAACCTTCCATCCCAGACTTGCTGCTTGCTGGACAGTGTGTTCCTTGCCATGTGGACGCTAATTCTGAGGGGGTGTGGAAACGCTCGCTGGCATGCGAGCTGCTGGACGTTTCAGGAGTCTCCTCCCTTTCTCAAGAAAGGGAGGAGACTCCTGAAACGTCCATTATTCAGAATTTATGTATTTCTCGGTCACTTCATTGGGGGACACCATGGGTATACGTTCTGCCACTAGAAGGCTGACACTATGGAAGCAAAGAAGTCATTCCGCCCTGGTATTTTCTTTTCTTTTTTTCTAAGTTGTATAGAAATATTTTTTCTCCTTTCCTCTAGGTCCGGGAGACAGGGATACCATCCATGCCTCTTAAGCCTCCCCTGTCTAGATGCATGCGATAAGGGACACGACACTAACCTGTGTTATTGTCCCCTGCTCGCCAGCGCATGGTGGAGTGCCTTAGGTCCGGGCCCCCCACCTGCCCCTGCTCTCCTCGCCTTTGGCCAGGATGTAGCAGTGGCACCACAAGCTGGCTGAAGTCTTCTAGATAAGTATAAGTCTTCAGCAGGTAAGTATACTCCTGTCTCCCCTGGCCCCCTGCCTCTTTCTGAAATGCATAGGATAAGGACCTTGTCCTTCTGTCCATACAAGCTCAATCTATTTTCCTGTAAACCTGCATATATATATATATATATATATATATATATATATACATACTTGGGAATTGCTAATAGTGAAATTAAATTTTAAAGTGGGTTGTGTGGGAGTATAGAAGAGTCTGCTCTTTTATATTCCGTAAATTGCTAGTTTCATCAGTCGCTTGTACCCTAGTGTTTACTCTGTTCCATTGAAGAGAGCTGTGCGGCTATACCAGGCACAGACTATGGTGCTGTTTCTGAGAGTAAAACAGTATTTCTTTTGTCTAATCTCATGTATCACAAGAATACTTAAAGGTCTTAAATCTTGTTGGTAGCATTTGTGTGGGCCCTTGAACTTGAACCTCCACCAATTCAAAAGTTTCACAGATGGTTCTCAGCTCTCTCTTCAGTAACCAGACCACTGCAGTACTGTTTATAGGCCACCCACCTGCGTTATCTTCTGTAATGTTAGCTAATGGCCAGATATGTTTTCTGCTTTTGTAGCAGCATGGATATGCTGAGATCATGCATGGTAATAGGATATGTGACATTCTCTGTCATTATCCTGTGAGGCTGGATTTTTATTTTTGTGAACGGTGGCCAGTTTTGCAGCTTATTTCTGTCACCCTATGCATTGCATTGAACTAATCTGGTAGTTTCTTTGGGCACAGCACACCATGAACTAATTTGTGGCCTGTTGTCACGCGTTTCTTGTGCAGAACCCCGCTTTCATACACCTTGTTTCCAAAGTCCAATACTTTTAGAGCTATTTGACTGTCTCCCCACTTCATTGGGTTGTGATAAGGGAGTTTCCTAGCATATGTCTCCAACTATGCACATTCTCTACTAATTGGACTTTGATTGGCTAGAGGATTTAGTTTGGTCCATCTACCTGTCGTATAAAAGGAAGTACTGACAGTTTTTTTATCGCTGGGAAACCAGACAGTGGAGGGGTTGACCCTGCTTGTGCGGGGGGCTTTCTCCATATTCCATGCATGGTGTGGCCTCTGTCAAGTCTTCTACTGTGGTTCCGGTATCCCACTACTAGTGGGAGGTGAACTGAGAGGGTGATCATGCTTGAGCCAACCTCCATGTGGGGCGTGCAGTCTGCCGCATCCATGGCGGGTGCTCTAGTACCCCTGTATGGTGGGGGGTGTCTGGAAGGGGTGTCCCTTCGGATGCACTGGACCTTCCTCTGATGCAGCAACCTTGTTATCCCTTCCTTGGTTGGTGTAGCTGTGATCTTCATGTGGTTTCCACTATTGCTCCTGTGCACCTGTTGGCACTTTTCCTGTTTTTTCCACCACTGGACACCCATGTCATGTTTGCCACTTCTGCAGTTGAATTTACGGCACCTTGTTAATACAGGGTGACAGTCGAGACGGCCCTGCGTATTCAGTAGACACCACAGACGTAGCGCCTGTTTTCCCCTTCTCTGCATCGCATAGCATTGTCCTTCATGGGTTATACCTCTCTCTTGCGCATGTCTACCGCGGCTGGAGTATTGGTACCCCACTTGCTTGTATGCAGTGATTAAAGTGGTGACCCTTTATGTACATGCTATCTTCTAAGCACAGAGCATCCTCCTGTGGTGTCCATTTTTTGTTGGTACCTGGCTGTTCCTCACACTTCCCCCCTTCTTTGGCCTAGCAATGCAGTTTTTCTATAGGCGCCATATTTTGCTTGCTTCTGCTGTCTCCACCATAGCCAGCACTCTTCCCTCTTCTTTGGGGGATACTGTTACATGGTGCCTGCACTTGCCTGTGCAGCCATCGGCTTTTCTGGAGTAATGTTGGCGGTTCTATTTTGAGCTGTCTCTATGATTTGGTGTATCTTTGGGGCCTTCCTCCTTGTTGCCCTACTTTCTGCCTGCCCTGGTTTTCCAAGGTTCGGTGCTACCCTTGGTTGCAGCATGTTCTTCCAATTCCAGAATATGTTGCTTCCATTTCTGTGCTTGGCCATCGGTCTTATTGAGCGTCCACCCACGCTTAGGACCGTACTTGCCTCCAGGTCTTTCATTCTGGAGTGACTTCTCTGCTGGGTCCACTATGTCTCCTTCTCTGTCCCTTTGTTTGCAGTGTGTTCCTTCAGAGCCTATTTGTCGGTTCTGCTGAAGGGATCCCATGCTTAAATCTTCCCTGTCAATCCACACCTTGCTTGTGCCTGCAAGTGTTCGGTGGATGATGGCCTATGTGGTCTCCGTAGCTCTAACACTGTCCTTTTCATTTCCATTTTGGTTATCCCCTTGCATGTCACTCTTCTTTGGTGAACCTAGCATAGGAGGAGACTCTTTCCCTCGGTTTTTTCCCTTGTCAGAACCTTCTTGAATTTGGCAATCTTCCAGGCGGCCTGGCATGTCTTGTTTCGGTCATTTCTGCGTTTCCCCATGGGCAATGGTTTTTTTGAAGCAGCTCTGCGACCTCTCTAGGCATGGGGTTCCTCTCCCACAGCGTTTCACTCAGGGTGATCCTACAATTTCTGGGGTCGTGCGGACCTCGTGTCCCAGGGCGTTACAGTCACACTAGTGGTCCCAGACTGGCTCCTTCCTGCTTCTTACGCTGACATGTTCCACCACGTTGCATTCCTCCCGCTTGTCCAGGGTAACCGGACTTGTTCCCTCGGTCCTCTCTTCCACTGGTTCTCCGACGGCTTGGAACTGTGGTTTTCGAACACAGGCTTTTCAGTTTGGGTCATGAGTAGTATGCTCCATGCTGTCACCTTTCCACTTCCAGGAGCTTCCTCCGTACCTGGTGGTTTCCGGAAGCGGGCCTTTGTGGTAAGGCCTGGTAGCGGGTCTTGCATCTGTTTTCTAGCCTTCTTGCTGGGTGTGCCCAGCAGTCACTTTCTGTCTTCTCTATTTTCAGCCTAGATGCTCAGGTTGGAGCTGAGGCCTTGCAGAGCTCTCCCTCCGAGCATCTCGGGATGTTTCTCTCCTGGCCTTTGGCGTTCTTTTTCCTGCTCTCTCTTTGGGTGGATCTTGACGCTGGTGTTCTCTGGTCACTCACCCTTCTTTATTCAGTCCGAGCTGTGGTAGTCCAGCATCTTCCTGTCTCTCTCTGGAGGTTGTGCTCCCCTCAGGTCTCCAAGATGATCATTACTTGTAGATTACTGTCGGTTGGTGGACCCCATTCTCTACCTTAGGGAGGTTCCTTGCTTTCAGGTCCTAGCCCGCTTCACATGGTCTGTTCAATTTTCTTAGCGCTTGCTTGATGGGTTCCTGTTCCTTCAGGGTCCAGGTTCTCGTCCGTGATCTCTTGCCAGTGGTTGTGGTTTGGTCGCTGGACTGATATCACTTTCTCTGGCGGTTGTTGTTCCCACCCAAGGTCCCCCAAAGAAGTGACCGAGATCTGCCTGCCAGAGGGGAGTGAAGCGCAATGCCACCCACTTCCCCAAATTATATCTCACAATCACAGCAGGTCTTAGGAGTGAGACCTGATGCGATGAACCACTTTTATCATTTATAAAAACATGTAAACATGTTTTTAATCACCGTAATCTTTTATGACAATGGATTATGGATACACCACAGATTAAAGGTGGTCCTTCAATAATTGGCCATGCCTGAGCAGTTTCACACATAGTTTTGATGGAAAAAGATTCAGTATAACTTTCAAGTAATTAGGTCCTAATCAGTGACTGAATGTTATTTCTGTATGCCTGCTTGTAGAGCGAAGGCTGCAAATGAGTTGGACTATCCACTACATTCCTAGGCATAGAAAAGCTGAGATTGTAATAAATTATACTAAATCTTTACCAACAAAGCTATACAGTATATCAGCCCGCTTTGTTTATCTAACACAAGGAGAAAAAAGAAGAGTGGCACTCAACGGATTCAGATATGAGTTTTGTCTTTAATGCAAAAGTGGTGTACAAGACATTAGAAGCAGGGACATGTGAACGCTGGTGCCGGTGCTCCTCTGCATTTAATGTTTTGTACATCCCTTTTGAAATAAAAACAAAAACTCCTTGAATCTGGTGAGTTATCTTGTCTTGGATGTTAGTGGTTTGTGCTGTTCTGAGAGTTAACCCTTAGTGCTATGGATTTTAGTTGCACTGCTGTTGTGCTGAATGCTATCTTTATTGAAATCACATGCTTAGTTTATCCTGCTGTATATCATAATTGCAGCAGATTACATAACATTTTCATGGTGACAGGCTCCCTTTAAATGCTTCTTTGTTTCAATCTCTCTTGTCTATTTTTTGGTCAGTTGAGATTTAAAAGCAACCCATGTTTTAAGCCATATATAAAAAAATCTTAAAAAAACAAATAACACACTAGTAACCCAGTGGTCAGTGTTTCAGCCACCAGGGTTAACAGGGTTGTCTCAGCACAGTTTAAGTTGTAACATGCACAAGGAAGGCAAAATAAGGCACTGTACTGGCACTGCTCTGATATAATTCTTCCAATGGCAAAGTAAAGTTTATTGACACAAAAAATAAAACAATAATGTTTTAGGGGCTGAATATCCCCCTTCATGAGATTGATCGGTATCAAACTGATGAAGGGAGTTGTTCACTTTCCAAAAATGTAATTTATTTTGTTGATTGTGTCAATAAACTTAACTAAAGATTTACTCCATTTCCATTGGGTGAATTTCTTTAAAGCAGTACTAGTACTTCTTTGTGGATACATTGATGGGTCCTTGGTTTGAATACTGGTTGGGGAACTTATTTGCAGCTTACTGTCACGATGCCGGCTGGCAGGTAGTGGACCCTCTGTGCCAGAGAGGGATTGGCGTGGACCGTGCTAGTGGACCGGTTCTAAGCCACTACTGGTTTTCACCAGAGCCCGCCGCAAAGCGGGATGGTCTTGCTGCGGCGGTAGTGACCAGGTCGTATCCACTAGCAACGGCTCACCTCTCTGGCTGCTGAAGATAGGCGCGGTACAAGGGAGTAGGCAGAAGCAAGGTCGGACGTAGCAGAAGGTCGGGGCAGGCAGCAAGGATCGTAGTCAGGGGCAACGGCAGAAGGTCTGGAAACACTGGCAAGGGACACACAAGGAACGCTTTCACTGGCACTAAGGCAACAAGATCCGGCAAGGGAGTGCAAGGGAAGTGAGGTAATATAGGGAGTGCACAGGTGATAACTCTAATTGGAACCACTGCGCCAATCAGCGGCGCAGTGGCCCTTTAAATCGCAGAGACCCGGCGCGCGCGCGCCCTAGGGAGCGGGGCCGCGCGCGCCGGGACAGAACAGACGGGGAGCGAGTCAGGTAGGGGAGCCGGGGTGCGCATCGCGAGCGGGCGCTACCCGCATCGCGAATCGCATCCCGGCTAGCAGCAGGATCGCAGCGCCCCGGGTCAGAGGACGTGACCGGAGCGCTGCAGCGGAGGAGGTGAAGCGAGCGCTCCGGGGAGGAGCGGGAACCCGGAGCGCTCGGCGTAACAGTACCCCCCCCCTTGGGTCTCCCCCTCTTCTTGGAGCCTGAGAACCTGAGGAGCAGACTTTTGTCAAGGATGTTGTCCTCAGGTTCCCAGGATCTCTCTTCAGGACCACAACCCTCCCAGTCTACTAAAAAAAAATTTTTCCCTCTGACCTTTTTGGCAGCCAAAATCTCCTTGACCGAGAAGACGTCCGAGGAGCCGGAAACAGGAGTGGGAGGAACAGATTTGGGAGAAAAACGGTTGAGGATGAGTGGTTTGAGAAGAGAGACGTGAAAGGCATTAGGGATACGAAGAGAAGGAGGAAGAAGAAGTTTATAAGAGACAGGATTAATTTGACACAAAATTTTGAAAGGACCAAGATAGCGTGGTCCCAACTTGTAGCTAGGGACACGGAAGCGGACATATTTAGCGGAGAGCCATACCTTGTCTCCAGGGGAAAAAACGGGGGGAGCTCTTCTTTTCTTATCCGCGAACCTCTTCATGCGTGAAGAAGCCTGTAAGAGAGAATTTTGGGTCTCTCTCCATATAATGGAAAGGTCACGAGAAATTTCATCCACAGCGGGCAGACCAGAGGGCAAGGGGGTAGGGAGGGGGGGAAGAGGGTGACGGCCGTACACCACGAAAAATGGGGATTTGGAGGAAGATTCAGAGACCCTGAAGTTATACGAGAATTCGGCCCATGGAAGGAGATCTGCCCAGTCATCCTGGCGGGAGGAAACAAAATGTCGCAAATAATCACCCAGGATCTGGTTAATTCTTTCTACTTGTCCATTGGACTGGGGATGATATGCAGAGGAAAAATTTAATTTAATCTTGAGTTGTTTACAGAGAGCTCTCCAGAATTTAGACACGAATTGGGCCCCTCTATCCGAGACAATCTGCGTAGGCAACCCGTGAAGACGAAAAATGTGTACAAAAAACTGTTTAGCCAACTGAGGCGCAGAAGGAAGACCAGGAAGAGGAATGAAATGTGCCATTTTGGAGAATCGATCAACGACCACCCAAATAACGGTGTTGCCACGGGAAGGGGGTAAATCAGTAATAAAATCCATACCAATCAGAGACCAAGGCTGTTCGGGGACAGGCAGAGGATGAAGAAAACCAGCGGGCTTCTGGCGAGGAGTCTTATCCCGGGCACAGATAGTGCAGGCTCGCACAAAGTCCCCAACATCCGTCTCCAGAGTCGGCCACCAATAGAAGCGGGAGATGAGTTGCACAGATTTCTTGATGCCCGCATGACCTGCGAGATGGGAGGAGTGACCCCATTTGAGGATTCCGAGGCGTTGGCGTGGAGAAACAAAGGTCTTTCCTGGAGGAGTCTGTCTGATGGAGGCAGGAGAAGTGGAGATCAGGCAGTCAGGTGGAATGATGTGTTGCGGAGGGAGATCAACTTCTGAGGCATCCGAGGAACGAGAGAGAGCATCGGCTCTAATGTTCTTATCGGCAGGACGAAAGTGAATCTCAAAATTAAATCGGGCAAAGAACAGAGACCACCGGGCCTGGCGAGGATTCAGCCGTTGGGCCGACTGGAGGTAGGAGAGGTTCTTGTGGTCGGTGTAGATAATAACAGGAAATCTTGATCCCTCCAGCAGATGCCTCCATTCCTCAAGTGCTAATTTAATGGCTAGAAGCTCTCGATCCCCGATGGAGTAGTTCCTCTCCGCTGGAGAGAAGGTCCTAGAGAAAAAACCACAAGTGACAGCATGCCCGGAAGGATTTTTTTGTAGAAGAACAGCTCCAGCTCCTACTGAGGAGGCATCAACCTCCAATAGGAAGGGTTTGGAAGGGTCAGGTCTGGAGAGCACGGGAGCCGAAGAAAAGGCAGACTTGAGTTGTTTAAAGGAGTCTTCTGCTTGAGGAGGCCAGGACTTGGGATCAGCATTTTTCTTGGTTAAAGCCACGATAGGAGCCACAATGGTAGAAAAATGTGGAATAAATTGCCTGTAATAATTGGCGAACCCCAAAAAGCGTTGGATAGCACGAGTCCGGAGGGGCGTGGCCAATTTAAGACGGCAGAGAGTTTGTCTGGATCCATCTGTAGTCCCTGGCCAGAGACCAAATATCCTAGAAAAGGAAGAGATTGGCATTCAAACAGACATTTCTCAATTTTGGCATAGAGTTGGTTGTCACGAAGTCTCTGAAGAACCATACGGACATGCCGGCGGTGTTCCTCTAGATTGGCAGAAAAAATTAGGATATCGTCCAGATATACCACAACACAGGAGTATAATAGATCACGAAAAATTTCATTGACAAAGTCTTGGAAGACGGCAGGGGCATTGCACAGTCCAAAGGGCATGACCAGATACTCAAAGTGTCCATCTCTGGTGTTAAATGCCGTTTTCCACTCGTCCCCCTCTCTGATGCGGATGAGGTTATAGGCGCCTCTTAAGTCCAATTTAGTGAAGATGTGGGCACCTTGGAGGCGATCAAAGAGTTCAGAGATGAGGGGTAAGGGGTAGCGGTTCTTAACCGTGATTTTATTAAGACCGCGGTAGTCAATGCAAGGACGTAGGGAGCCATCTTTTTTGGAGACAAAGAAAAATCCGGCTCCGGCAGGAGAGGAGGATTTACGGATAAAGCCCCTTTTTAGATTCTCCTGGACGTATTCGGACATGGCAAGAGTCTCTGGGGCAGAGAGAGGATAAATTCTGCCCCGGGGTGGAGTAGTACCCGGGAGGAGGTCGATAGGGCAATCATAAGGCCTGTGAGGAGGTAGAGTCTCAGCTTGTTTTTTGCAGAAAACATCCGCGAAGTCCATATAGGCCTTAGGGAGACCGGTTACTGGAGGAACCACAGAGTTACGGCAAGGGTTACTGGGAACCGGTTTTAGACAGTTCTTGGAACAAGAGGACCCCCAACTCTTGATCTCCCCAGTGGACCAATCCAGGGTTGGGGAATGAAGTTGAAGCCAGGGAAGTCCAAGGAGAATCTCCGAGGTGCAATTGGGGAGGACCAAAAGTTCAATCCTCTCATGATGAGATCCGATGCTCATAAGAAGGGGCTCCGTGCGGAAACGTATGGTACAGTCCAATCTTTCATTATTTACACAATTGATGTAGAGGGGTCTGGCGAGACTGGTCACTGGGATGTTGAACCTGTTGACGAGAGAGGCCAAAATAAAATTTCCTGCAGAACCAGAGTCCAAGAAGGCCACTGTAGAGAAGGAGAAGGCAGAAGCAGACATCCGCACAGGCACAGTAAGACGTGGAGAAGCAGAGTAGACATCAAGGACTGTCTCACCTTTGTGCGGAGTCAGCGTACGTCTTTCCAGGCGGGGAGGACGGATAGGACAATCCCTCAGGAAGTGTTCGGTACTAGCACAGTACAGGCAGAGGTTCTCCATACGGCGTCGTGTCCTCTCTTGAGGTGTCAGGCGAGACCGGTCGACCTGCATAGCCTCCACGGCGGGAGGCACAGGAACAGATTGCAGGGGACCAGAGGAGAGAGGAGCCGAGGAGATGAAACGCCTCGTGCGAACAGAGTCCATATCTTGGCGGAGTTCCTGACGCCTTTCAGAAAAACGCATGTCAATGCGAGTGGCTAGGTGAATAAGTTCATGTAGATTAGCAGGAATTTCTCGTGCGGCCAGAACATCTTTAATGTTGCTGGATAGGCCTTTTTTGAAGGTCGCGCAGAGGGCCTCATTATTCCAGGACAATTCTGAAGCAAGTGTACGGAATTGTACGGCATACTCGCCAACGGAAGAATTACCCTGGACCAGGTTCAACAGGGCAGTCTCAGCAGAAGAGGCTCGGGCAGGTTCCTCAAAGACACTTCGGATTTCCGAGAAGAAGGAGTGTACAGAGGCAGTGACGGGGTCATTGCGGTCCCAGAGCGGTGTGGCCCATGACAGGGCTTTTCCGGACAGAAGACTGACTACGAAAGCCACCTTAGACCTTTCAGTGGGAAACAGGTCCGACATCATCTCCAGATGCAGGGAACATTGGGAAAGGAAGCCACGGCAAAACTTAGAGTCCCCATCAAACTTATCCGGCAAGGATAAGCGTATCCCAGGAGCGGCCACTCGCTGCGGAGGAGGTGCAGGAGCTGGCGGAGGAGATGACTGCTGAAGCTGTGGTAGCAACTGTTGTAGCATAACGGTCAGTTGAGACAGCTGTTGGCCTTGTTGCGCAATCTGTTGTGACTGCTGGGCGACCACCGTGGTGAGGTCAGCGACAACTGGCAGAGGAACTTCAGCGGGATCCAAGGCCGGATCTACTGTCACGATGCCGGCTGGCAGGTAGTGGACCCTCTGTGCCAGAGAGGGATTGGCGTGGACCGTGCTAGTGGACCGGTTCTAAGCCACTACTGGTTTTCACCAGAGCCCGCCGCAAAGCGGGATGGTCTTGCTGCGGCGGTAGTGACCAGGTCGTATCCACTAGCAACGGCTCACCTCTCTGGCTGCTGAAGATAGGCGCGGTACAAGGGAGTAGGCAGAAGCAAGGTCGGACGTAGCAGAAGGTCGGGGCAGGCAGCAAGGATCGTAGTCAGGGGCAACGGCAGAAGGTCTGGAAACACTGGCAAGGGACACACAAGGAACGCTTTCACTGGCACTAAGGCAACAAGATCCGGCAAGGGAGTGCAAGGGAAGTGAGGTAATATAGGGAGTGCACAGGTGATAACTCTAATTGGAACCACTGCGCCAATCAGCGGCGCAGTGGCCCTTTAAATCGCAGAGACCCGGCGCGCGCGCGCCCTAGGGAGCGGGGCCGCGCGCGCCGGGACAGAACAGACGGGGAGCGAGTCAGGTAGGGGAGCCGGGGTGCGCATCGCGAGCGGGCGCTACCCGCATCGCGAATCGCATCCCGGCTAGCAGCAGGATCGCAGCGCCCCGGGTCAGAGGACGTGACCGGAGCGCTGCAGCGGAGGAGGTGAAGCGAGCGCTCCGGGGAGGAGCGGGAACCCGGAGCGCTCGGCGTAACACTTACATCTTGTGTAAACCCAACAGGGGTAATGCACTATACCTTAAGTACTATAACATGTTAGAGATAGTCACTGGGTAGATATAACTACCTATACCTGTTTGAGTCCCTACCTAATTTTATGGAATTACACAGGATGCTGTCCTCTCCTGTTATCTTTCTCCCTGCTCAAAGAAATAGCAAACCTTTTTTCCATCTCTCAACTTCTGAGGAGTGTGTTGCTGGGGATGATCCTTCATTGCAATATCTGCATGTGGTTGAAACCATTCCTATTCGAGGTGGCCAATGGCTGTGTGATGTTGCGGTGACACAGCAAACCCCTGCAGGTACTCACCTGAAGGTTCCATTATCCTGACTCCTATGTTCCATTCAGCGCCAGGTGATCCTGATCCTCTCTGATCTCTACACTTACTCTCAGAAAGGCTGCAGATGGGACAATTTTGAACACACGCTTTACATTGTTGTGTATGTTACACAACCTACCTACTTCCTTCCCCCGCAGGTTGATGTGGAGGCCTTTCGGTCGCTTCTCGGCCTTTTGGCTAAGATCAAGTGTAGTATCTGTTCTTATCAGTTTTTCATGCCGGTGGGCAGTAACACCAGTATGGGGCTGGTGGGGATGGGTGCTGCATGGAGGGTGCAGGTGTACCAGGGCTTTCCGAGGCTGGTTCTGAGGAATCAGCTCGACGGCTGCCCCGATGTGACCTGATTCCTCCGGGTCTCGCCACGAGGCTGAGAGGGTCTAGAGCTGAGGTACTTTTGTTCCTCGGGGAGTGGTGACCCCGAGGTGAAGAAACTCACTGGGAATACTGGCTCACTGAGTTGAAGCACGGACACCATAATCTCTTCACCTTGTGGCACTCACCTCTTGATTCCCGGCCTTCTGGCTAGGATCAGAGAAATTTTTATAGATCTGTCCGGATGTCCGGGCAGTATATCTGTACACATTCACTTATTTATTTTTGTCTCACTGTGTCACTTTTTGCGTGTTGTGTGTTCACAGGATTTGTCAGGATGCGGTAGCCCTTCTGGGTGTCCCTCCTGGCGGTCTAGGGGAGGTGAGTGGGGCCATTAGGTTTCCACACCTCCCTGGAAACACTCCGGGTACTCCTGCTTTGGCAGGGTACCTACCGTTATCGGCTCTGCGGGCAGATACCTTGGCTAACGCCAAGGGGGATGCCGGGAGCATTTGTGGTCCCTTAGTAGCTTCGGCGAAAAGGGACATCGAACCTGGAACCTCGCAGGTACCTTTTGGTCCGGAGGCGAAGGGTAAGGTTTGTTGGGGGGCCTCTCTCCTATCGGAGAAGGGCTTGCGATAGACCGCATCCTTTGTGCACGTTTTTTTTAGTGCAACACGTTTGCACTTTTTCTTGCACTTTGGGTGAATCGAGAGCATGTTCCTCGGCTTAAGAAAAAAAAAAAAAAAAGCAGGTTGATGTGGAGGCCCTGGAGAGCGCCTTCTCCTCTTTTCTCTTCTCACCACTGCAAGTAGGAAGAAAGGTATTCTGCTGTGTTAACACATTCTCCAGAAATTGAGCGCTGGGCTCTTAGGGTATTTTATATCTTTTCTTGTGCTAGGGCAATCCCTTTGTTGCTCCATTGCTATTTGGATACCCTCGAATATAATATCATTCCACACCCTGTTAAATCTGCACAGCTGTGAATAAGGAAGTGAGAAGCAAGTAAACCAATATACAGTGAGGTTTTTTTTTCCGTAACATTCTTTCTTCTTGTGTGATTTATCTCTATATCTTGGCTTTTGTGTGGCTGGATTTAAAAATAGTACATTTTAAAGCCCAAGAAGTGACCAAAAAGCCCACTGATATCCAGGTTTATATTGGCTTAAAAGGCTGGTTCAAGCCTATTTCACTTGGAAACAGCTTTTGTTATTTAGAGGTTTGACACTTCCACTGTTAATCATATATACAATATGTCATGATTTCAAATAGTTGCTATGGCTAGAATATAAGGACCAGATTCAAAAGGGGAGACAGTTCAACACCCTAGGAAGAGTCACTAAACAAAAAAAGCGCACTTGTGGGACAGTGGTTAGTTTCACCATCTCCTTGTTAAGGGTGTTTTGGCTTGATGTTTTCACTCTTGGTTGCTTTTATTACAGGAGTTTAATAGCTAAGTAGGCTTCTAATTTTTTTTTTTACTGTAGAGCCTATTTGTACATTACCATTTGAACAGCCCATTTCTTCTGAACTCCATCAATGCAAGATATGGTAACCAAGGTTCTATATGGTGAATCTTGAAGATTACCATAACAGGTCGATGTACACAGAGTGTAAAGAATGTAAACAAAGTGGATGAGATATATCAAAACCTAGTAGAAGATGAGTGGTGCAATTGCGATCTGATTGGTTGCTATGGGCAACAACACCACTCTTCCTCTATATGGGTTTTGATAAATCCCCCCCCCCCCCCCCAGTATCTTTACCTATTATGTCATAAGATAAACCTGTGGATATGTAGGAAAACTACCTTATAAATAACACATGTTCACTGTATTAAAATAAAAATATACTACATGATGAGGTCTATAGTACTTTTCCTTAATTTATAAAGAACTTGAACATATGTTTTTTTTAACTTTCCATAAACTTTTTATTTACTCAAAAGGCCAAAGCATATTAAAATACCAACTATAATTTCTGCTACTTTTTCATTCTGAAATGCATATAATATTGTGTGCTTTTAAGCATAATTGTGTCTGGTAAAAAATGTGTTTCTTTTATTTCTGTAAAAGCTGATGGAAATACAACGTGACCTTCAAAAAAAAGTACAACGTTTTCTTGTCCATAAATTTCAATTAGTCCTAAATAAATTCACAAGTCAAGAGGTTAACTGAGCAGTACAGTACATTAGATTTGCCCTTCAGTTATCAGATGTATTATTTTTGTACAAGGGCGTGTTTATTAAAGTGCACTGTATACGTCATGTGTTCTAAGCTAACTGTATTTAAATTGTAAACTGGTTTACTCTTTTAGAACATGGATAGTGTAAACATATGTATACAGGATTTAAAGTTAGGTGTACCCAATAAAGTGGCCAGTGCATGTATATACACTGGTCATTAATAATGTTAAAACCAGCTGCCCACGTAGGGTTGTAGGGTACATTACAAATTCCATACACCAAGACCCAGAGGGTGCACGAACACCCGGTATTTACACCTCCCAAATTAAAACTCAACTTTTATTCCTTCAATTAAAAGATGTTTGTGCTTTTTGAAAAAGCAAACAATAATGTTAAATTCAACAGTGTCACTAGACTCTTGATAATAACTGGTGACAGCAACAGTTTTAATTGACCTCATAGGCAGCTGTATTGTTATGGGGCCAATGAGGTGTCTGCACATAGATAGCCAATCTTATTAATACACAAGGTAGGCAACTATAGCCTAGAAATGCTCTCCTTTCATCATCATAAACCACCTAAATGGTGAATACTCACCCAATGAAATGTTCCATATTACAAAGAGAATTGTGCTAAATTGCTTACGGTTGCCCATTATTCTGCACTTGCACTGTGATGTCCAGTCAGTGCTGAACAGTGAAGTAGGTAACCTTTACACAGCACAAGCATCGCTGTGTCCAATCTGCATACATTCAGCTGGTGTCCAACATCATGTGCTCAATGTGCCAGAGCTTCATGCGCATGTTTTCGGACTTAGGGAGTAATTTACCACTCCACTTTTTTTTTAAACTCATAAATTCATTTTTTGCTATTTTTTTGCTGCCAAAACTATCATTCTTGCAATTTTTTACCTTATTTACATAGTAACATAGTTCATAAGGTTGAAAAAAGACCAGAGTCCATCAAGTTCAACCAGTAACCCTAATGAGTCCCTACTGAGTTGATCCAGAGGAAGGAAAAAAAACCTCGTACTAGAAGGAAAAATTCCTTCCCAACTCCAAATATGGCAGTCAGGAAAAATCCCTGGATTAACGTTTTGTCCCTATAAATCTAATATACATAACCAGCAATGTTTGCTTCACCTCATACAATTTTTTTTTTAACCTGTACAGCTTAAGAATTTACAATGTGCAATCTTTGCACAAGCATTTGGCACCTCCAGACCTGACAAAAACATGTATGCGTACATAGATAAGGTCCTCCCCTTTTTTTTTCTTTCTTCATCCATGTTCTGGACTTGGTGCTGAGGAGTCCTTAGAACTGTTGTCTAGTTGTTAGCCATTGACAATCTCAGCATTGTTAGATACACCACTTGGTTGGTTGGTTGGTTGGTTACATACATAGTATGGTCGGAAAAAGACATACGTTCATCAAGTTCAAGGAAGGGAAGGGGTATGGTGGGATGAAGGGGAAGGGATGTGATTATATTTCTGCATACACATTAATGTTATTTTGTTCTAGAAATGTATCTAACCCTGTTTTAAACCTTTCAACTGTTTCTGCTGTGACCAGTTCCTGAGGTGTACTGTTACATAAATTCACAGTTCATATGATAAAAAAGGCGTGTCGCCCCTTTAGACCAAACCTTTTCTTCTCCAGACGGAGGGAGTGCCCCCTTGTCCTTTGAGGGGGTTCAACCTGGGACAGTTTTTCACCATATTTTTTGTATGGGCCATTTATATATTTATATATGTTGATCATATCCCCCCTAAATGTCTCTTCTCAAGATTAAACAAATGTAATTATTTTTATCTTTCTTCATAACAAAGATGTTCCATGCTCCTTATTAGTTTAGTCACACTTCTCTGCATCTTCTCCAGTTCCTTAACGTCCCTTTTATGAACTAGTAACCAAAACTGAACAGCATATTCCAGGTGAGTTGAGGTGAATCGTACCAATGTTTTATAAAGGGGTAGTATTATGTCCCTGTCCCTTCAGTCCATGCCTCTTTTGATACAGGACAATATCCTGCTGGCCTTAGAAGCAGCTGCCTGACACTGCATACTATTCTGTAGTCTATGATCTACAAGTACACCCAGATCTTTCTCTACCAGTGACTCTTCCAGTTTAACCCCCCCTAAGACATAGGTTGTACGCAGATTTTTAGAACTCAGATGCATAACTTTCCATTTATCCACATTGAACCTCATATGCCAAGTGGATGCCCAGACACTTAGTCTATCCAAGTCATCTTGTAACTTATGAACATCCTCTATAGACTGTGCCGTACTACAAAGCTTGGTATCATCTGCAAAAATAGAAACAGCTGCTAATCCCATCCTCTATATCATTAATAAATAAATTAAACAAGAGCGGACCCAGTACTGAACCTTGGGGTACACCACTAATTACCGACCAATCAGAGCACGAACCATTGACCACCATTCTCTGGGTATGATCCTTAAGCCAGTTTTCAATCCAGTTACAAACTAAAGTTTCCAAACCCAAAGACATTCACTTGCCTATCAGCATCAAATGGTTTAGCAAAATCCAAAAACACAATATCCACAGCCATTCCTCTTTCAAGGCTTCTATTCACATCTTCATAAAAACCAATTCGAATGGCTTTCATCCTTAGTAAACCCATGCTGGCTACCACTTATAATACTATTATCCCCTAAGTATTCCTGTATGTAGTCCCTTATGAGCCCTTCAAACTATTTTCCCACAATGCGTGTTAAGCTTACCAGTCTATAGTTACCTGGGGAAGATCTAGAGCCCTTTTTGAAGATTGGCACCACATTCGCCCTGTGCCAGTCCCTCTGGACAATACCAGACACCAGAAAATCTAAAAATTTCATGAACAAGGGTACAGAAATGACTGAACTTAGTTCTCTAAGAACTTTTGGGTGTAATCCATCTGGTCCTGCTTACATTTACTTTACCTAATTTACCTTGGACCATATCTACATTAACCCCTTCCCGACCCATGACATACATGTACGTCATGACCGGGAAGGTTTTCCTGACCTATGACGTATGCATGTACATTATGCAGATACTGGTCGATACTCGCGGCATCCCGCCGTGCCAGGTAAGATGGTGGCTATCACTAATAGCCAGCCATCTTGCCTCGGGACCTAGGGGGGTTTGTCCCCCCTCACTGCGATCACTACTATCAGCTAGTCAAGTGTGACTAACCGATGGCAGCATTTTGCAATGAAAATCCTGAGCAGAGCGGTATTTGTGTCCAGATCACAGGGATCAGGGGACACACACTGCTCTGCTAAGTGTCCCCAATGTCCTGGCCCCCTTCTCCGATGTCCCTTACCCGTCCTGTGCTCCCGCAGCTGTGCCCTCCTGCATGCTTCACTTCCGGGTGAAGCAAGTGCAGTAATTTTTTTTTTTTGTAAATGAGCTGCTTAGTTGTACCACAGCTCCCCCTAGTGTCCTAAACCTGCTACTGCCTCTTGTGCTTGACAAGGCAGACACTAGGGGGAGCTGTTGTACAGAATTAAAAATATACACATATATATATATATATATATATATATATATAATATTATTATATACAAACACGTATATATATATATATATATATATATACACACACACACATAAATATCAATTATATATATACATGTATATATATATATATATGTGTGTGTGTATATAGATGCAAATCAAAAAATATAGAGAAAATATATAACCAATCCTTCTAGGATTTTACCCCGAAGGGTACACAATGAATACAAAAATAGTATAGAGAAATTTCAATTGATATAGGTTTTATTAAACATGTATAAAACAATTGATAAAATTGTATAAAATTATTCTAATCCTGGCACAGATATATAAAGGTGAACAATCCACTGGGCCCTAGTGGTATTGATCACCAAAGTGGGAAGACTTGATTCTAACAATCATATATAATGGAAAAAATTGGTAAAAAAAAATATAAAAAATTATAGAAAAATATATATCGATCTGAAAAGGGGTATTGAGTCCTTGTCATTGGTGCAGCTGATAAAGTATCTAGGTGATGAATAGATGGACCAGTAGTGCATCCGCTTATACAGTTGATTTTATCAGTCTATTGACTAGTATAGGCTTACTGGTCTGTGCTGGATACTGCTGTCACAGTGTATCTCACCCGCTACTGGCGCTTTATGTTGTCTCCGTCCACCATACGTCGGCTGCACTGGCACAGGGCTGTCACTCGTGCAGAGTTTGGATTATGCAGGGGTACGTTTGGCACAACGTCCCCAGTGGCCTCTGTGTTGCTCCTGTGATGGTATTACAGGGCGGGCGCAGCGCTGGCGTCCCTCGTGGTGGATGATGATGGAGAATGGTGTTTTCTCAGGGCGGTTGGAAGATGGATATTTCCCAGCAGATTTAGGTTAGTGAGAAATCGCGGTGTGAGTCCAGATCGGACTACAGCTGCAGTGATTGATGTTTCCAATATATAGCAAGTCTCTGTGCCAGGTTCACACCATCGATGTGTAACAAGGTGCGGCAATTTAACCTAGGTTAACTTAACTAGGTTAAATTGCCGCACCTTGTTACACATCGATGGTGTGAACCTGGCACAGAGACTTGCTATATATTGGAAACATCAATCACTGCAGCTGTAGTCCGATCTGGACTCACACCGCGATTTCTCACTAACCTGAATCTGCTGGGAAATATCCATCTTCCACCCGCCCTGAGAAAACACCATTCTCCATCATCATCCACCACGAGGAACGCCAGCGCTGCGCCCGCCCTGTAATACCATCACAGGAGCAACACAGAGGCCACTGGGGACGTTGTGCCAAACGTACCCCTGCATAATCCAAACTCTGCACGAGTGACAGCCCTGTGCCAGCGCAGCCGGCATATGGTGGACGGAGACAACATCAAGCGCCAGGAGTGGGTGAGATACATTGTGACAGCAGTATCCAGCACAGACCAGTAAGCCTATACTAGTCAATAGACTGATAAAATCAACTGTATAAGTGGATACACTACTGGTCTATCTATTCATCACCTAGATACTTTATCAGCTGCACCAGAGAAGGACTCAATACCCTTTTTCAGATCAATATATATTTTTCTATAATTTTTAATATTTTTTTTAACCAATTTTTTCCATTATATATGATTGTTAGAATCAAGTCTTCCCACTTTGGTGATCAATACCACTAGGGCCCAGTGGATTGTTCACCTTTATATATCTGTGCCAGGATTAGAATAATTTTATACATGTTTAATAAAACCTATATCAATTGAAATTTCTCTATACTATTTTTGTATTCATTGTGTACCCTTCGAGGTAAAATCCTAGAAGAATTGGTTATATATTTTATCTATATTATTTATTCCCGGCCGTTGGGGTTTCGGCATATAACCAACTATATCCTCGGATTGTAGATTTGTGAGCTGCACACCTTTTTTTTCCTTTTTTTTTCCTTTTTTTCCTTTTTGCAAATCAAAAAATGTTGCAGTATCTTGTAATACCTTTTTTATTGGACTAACAGAATTTTGTAGAGACAAACTTTCGGGATTCCTCCCTTTATCAAGTCCATAGCAAATCTAAGCTCACAAGCAGAAGACACAGGTTACATCTCACAAATATGCAGGGAGTTTAGATTGTGAGCTTAGATTTGCTTTGGACTTGATAAAGAGAGGAATCCCGAACGTTTGTCTCTACAAACTTTTGTTAGTCCAATAAAAAAGGTATTACAAGATACTGCAACATTTTATGATTTTGCATCAGCATCACTGGACTAATACGGCTACACAAATTTACTACATTATGTGTATGTATATATATATACATATATATATATATATATATGTGTGTGTGTCTACATATATATATATATATATATATATATATATATATATATATATATATATATATATATAAACCTGATCAGGGTCCTCACAGTTAGTCCATCACAACAAATGGTGCAGCACTCCACCAGAAATCCAAGGTGCAAAAGTTTTTTATTCACTTCATGTCAATAGCAACGTTTCAGATCACACAGGATCCTCTTTCAAGCTCATAAATACACACATTAGGGGGTAATATATACCCATGTGAACAAAACAACAATAATAAAACAATTATAGTGCCAATTAATAAACCAAGTGTGAAAAAAGTGTATATACTGTAAACCATATCTTAAATAGACCGCAACATTGATAAGTACATTTAGAGTGCTATCTAGTGTATTAAAATCATTAAAATTGGTTGAAAAATGCTCATAATATCATACAGGGAAACAATAGATTAAATACATACACCTGTATCCACTAGTTTATGATCATATTTGTATGTTCAAAAATATACCCTAAAGAATGAGGAGGAGGAACGCTAACCTGCTGAGAAGGGTAATGGCGCCGGCTAGCGTGGAGGAATTTCCACTGTGCAGGTGCAAAGAGCCCTGATGGAGTACGTGTGGGGCTGTCAGCTGACTCTCTCGATCACGTGATCCACATCCTCAAGCTTCTAAGGATCATATGACCGTTGTCATGGAGAGGACCGACGCTCACGCTCGCTCTCTCCATGACTCTCGGCTCAAAACATCGTATCTATATATTGTGTCCGGGGAGGCATACCACAGTACCTGAAAGATCGAATTAATAAGAGTTTTTTTTTATTGCTTAAAACCAAGGTAGTATAGCAGCTCTCCCTCTGACACACTATCCTATTCGGTGTCCCTGATATAGGATTCAGATGCAAACACATAGGGTCTAAGTACCTTTTTTCCTTCCCTTTATTTAAATTTTAATACATACAAAATCCATTATTACTACAGCATTATCAAAACCAACCCCCCCCCCCCCTTTTCCCTCCCTCCCCTTAAGACAGCTGGCCCGAAATCCATTATCTTCCTTCCTTTCCCTCTCTTACTCTTTTCTCCTTTTCACTATCTCCTTTCTCCCTGGGTAGCCATTTATTCTCGATTTTTTTATTTCTTTCACTGTCCTTAACCCCTTAAGGACCCAGGACGTACTAGAACGTCCTGGCACCCTGGGCTTTAAGAACCCTAGGACGTACTAGTACGTCCTGGTGTTTCTCCGGTCTCTGCCGCGCCCCGGGCAGAGATCGGAAGCGGATGCCTGCTGAAATGCTTCAGCAGGCATCCAGGGCAAACGCTGAGGGGGGCCATGTAGGCCCCCAATGTTGTTGATCGCCGCAAATCGCTAGGGAAATTGCCCCTGCGATCTGCGGCGATACCGGGTTGATCGGGTCTCTGGGACCCAACCGCCTGATAATTTTGTATGATCCCGGTTGTCACAGACAACCAGGACCATGCTAAAGTATAGGAGCGAGGTGGCAAGCCTGCCACTTCCTCCTATCCCCTGGGTTCCGTCGGTTAGCTAACCGACCAATCGCAGGGGGGGGGGGCGGTTACTTCCTCCCGCCCTGCCCGGCCCCTGGATGTCCGGAGAGGACGGGAGGAAGACCGGAGGACGCGGCGGGGGACGGGGGAGTGCTGGGGCCCGGCCCCGGTACTTACCTCGTCCCTGAAGACCCGGATCCCGGCGATGAAGATGGCGGCGACAGGTGAGTTCCTCTTCAGCCGCGGTCGGGCCCTTTACAGCAATGCACGTCGCTGTAAAGCGACATGCATTGCTGTAATGGGACCCTGTATACTACAACTACCAGCATGCCCAGACAGCCCTTGGTGTCTGGGCATGCTGTGAGTTGCAGTTTTGCAACATCTGGAGGTCCACAGTTTGGAGACCACTGTGCCCTTCCAGATGTTGCAAAACTGCACATCCTCAGCATGCCCTTACTGTCCAGGCATGCTGGGAGTTGTAGTTCTGTAACATCTGGCCCTTCAGATGTTGCAGAACTACAACTCCCAGCATGCCTGGACAGTTTTAGCATACTGGGAGTTGTAGTTTTGCAACATCTGGAGGGCTACAGCTTGGACACCACTACACAGTGGTCCCCAAACTGTTCTCCTCCAGCTGTTGCGTAACCACTACTCCCAATATGCCCTTCGGCTGTCTGGGCATGCTGGGAGATGTGGTTTTGCAACAACTGGAGGCACACTGGTTGGGAAACATTGTCTGTTTCCTAACTCAGTGTTTCCCAACCCGTGTGCCTCCAGCTGTTGCAAAACTATAACTACCAGCATGCACTGATAGACCATGCATGCTGGGAGTTGTAGTTTTGCAACAGCTGGAGGTCCCCCCCCCCCCTGTGAATGTACAGGGCACATTCACATGGACAGGGGGCTTACAGTGAGTATCAGGCTGCAAGTTTGCAATGCAGCAAATTTTGCACGGCAGCGCAAACTCGCAGCGGGAAACTCGCTGTAATCCCCCGCCCATGTGACTGTACCCTAAAAACACTACACTACACTACACTAACACAAAATAAAATAAAAAGTAAAAAACACTACATATACACATACCCCTACATAGCCCCCATCCCCAATAAAAATGAAAAACGTCTGGTACGACACTGTTTCCAAAATGGAGCCTCCAGCTGTTGCAAAACAACAACTCCCAGTATTGCCGGACAGCCGTTGACTGTCCAAGCATGCTGGGAGTTTTGCAACAGCTGGAGGCACCTTGTTTGGGAATCACTGGAGTAGAATACCCCTATGTCCACCCCTATGCAAATCCCTAATTCAGGCCTCAAATGCACATGGCGCTCTCACTTTGGAGCCCTGTCGTATTTCAAGGCAACAGTTTAGGGCCACATATGGGGTATCGCCTTACTCGGGAGAAATTGCCTAACAAATTTTGGGGGGCTTTTTTTTTCTTTCACCCCTTATGAAAAGGTGAAATTGGGGGTCTACACCAGCATGTTAGTGTAAAAAAATAATTTTTTTACACTAAAATGCTGGTGTTGCCCTATACTTTTCATTTTGACAAGAGGTAAAAGGGGGAAAAAAGCCCCCCAAAATTTGTAATGCAATTTCTCCCGACTATGGAGATACCCCATATATGGGCACAAAGTCCTCTGGGGGCGCACAAGGCCCAGAAGGGAGAGTGCACCATGTACATTTGAGGTGATTTGCACAGGGGTGGCTGATTGTTACAGCGGTTTTGACAAATGCAAAAAAAAAAACACATGTGACCCCATTTCGGAAACTACACCCCTCACGGAATGTAATGAGGGGTGCAGTGATAATTTAAACCCCACTGGTGTCTGACAGATCTTTGGAACAGTGGGCTGTGCAAATTAAACATTTTGTACAGCCCACTGTTCCAAAGATCTGACAGACACCAGTGGGGGGTAAATGCTCACTGTACCCCTTGTTATGTTCCTCAAGGGGTCCAGTTTCCAAAATGGTATGCCATGTGTTGTTTTTTTTTTGCTGTCCTGGCACCATAGGGGCTTCCTAAATGCGACATGCCCCCCGAGCAAAATTTGCTCTCAAAAAGCCAAATATGACTCCTTCTCTCCTGAGCATTGTAGTTTGCCCGTAGTGCACTTCAGGTCAACTTATGGGGTACCTCCATACTCAGAAGAGATGGGGTTACAAATTTTGGGGGTATTTTCTGCTATTAACCCTTGCAAAAATGTTAAATTTGGGGGGGGAAACACATTTTTGTGAAATTTATTTTTTTTTTTTTTTACATATGCAAAAGTCGTGAAACACCTGTGGGGTATTAAGGCTCACTTAATTCCTTGTTACGTTCCTCAAGGGGTCTTGTTTCCAAAATGGTATGCTATGTGTTTTTTTTTTTTTCTTGCTGTTCTGGCACCATAGGGGCTTCCTAAGAGCAACATGCCCCCCAAAAACCATTTCAGAAAAACATACTCTCCAAAATCCCCTCGTCGCTCCTTCCCTTCTGAGCCGTCTACTGCGCTCGCCGAACATTTTACATAGACATATGAGGTATGTGCTTACTAGAGAGAAATTGGGCTACAAATAGAAGTATACATGTTCTCCTTTTACCCCTTGTAAAAATTCAAAAATTGGGTCTACAAGAACATGCGAGTGTAAAAAATGAAGATAGTGAATTTTCTCCTTCACTTTGCTGCTATTCCTGTGAAACACCTAAAGGGTTAAAACGCTGACTGAATGTCATTTTGAATACTTTGGGGGGTGACGTTTTTATAATGGGGTCATTTGTGGGGTATTTCTAAGATGAAGACCCTTCAAATCCACTTCAAACCTGAACTGGCCCCTGAAAAATAGTGAGTTTGGAAATTTTGTGAAAAATTGGAAAATTGCTGCTGAACTTTGAAGCCCTCTGGTGTCTTCCAAAAGTAAAAACTCGTCAATTTTATGATGCAAACATAAAGTAGACATATTGTATATGTGAATAAAAATTTTTTTTGGGGAATATCCATTTTCCTTACAAGCAGAGAGCTTCAAAGTTAGAAAAATGAAACATTTTCAAATTTTTCATCAAATTTGGGGATTTTTCTCCAAGAAAGGATGCAAGTTACCACAAAATTTTACCACTATGTTAAAGTAGAATATGTCACGAAAAAACAATCTCGGAATCAGAATGATAACTAAAAGCATTCCAGAGTTATTAATGTTTAAAATGACAGTGGTCAGATGTGCAAAAAATGGCCGTGTCCTAAGGTGTAAAATGGCTGGGTCCTTAGGGGGTTAAACAGCAACAACTCATAAATTCTCACCTTATTTATACCTCCTAACCATTCTTCCCTTGATGGAGCCGCTGGAGTCAACCATTTCCTGAGAATCAAATTATTTGCCACTCCTAATACTCCAAGTATAAGATCTGTATGCTTAGTTCCCACTATCTCTAGTCCATAAATTGCGACCTTAGGTTCAAAGAACAATGCCACACCTATTCTAACTTTAATAGTTTCAAACACCACACTCCAAAATTTTTGCAACTTTGTGCAATTCCATATCATGTGTAACCAATTACCTCTCTCAAACCCACACTTTGGGCATTGTGCATTCTCCCTAACATTAATTTTATAGAGAAATTGCGGTGAGTACTGTGCCCGATATACTAACATCAAGAAAGACACCCTATTATTTACATTAATCGTTTTTCTTCTAATATTCTTTAACACCAGTTTCCACTCTTCTTCTGAAAATTCCACCTATATCAAGTGCCTGTCCTAACCGTTTTACTACGTCCTCCCAACCCTTCTAACCTAACATATTATATAGTGTACTCATTATTTTCTTTTTTCCCCCCTGTGCATTTCCCCCCTGTGCATTTTTAATATATTCTGTAATGTGATAACACTCTACCTTTAATTTTTCTTTCAGTTCTTATTGTCCCAAGGCTTCCTTTAACTGTACATAACCAAAATAATTACTATTTTTTTTTAATTAAAACGTTCACTCAGACACTCCCAATCTATTATCTTCCCATTTGTGCAAACCTGCTCTACCAACCTAATTCCTTTATCTTCCCAATTCAAATATTCTGCGATTTTCTTTATTTCTGGGAAGTTCTCATTTTCCCATATGGGGGTACACCACACACTACTTGTTATCCCTATTGCTGACTTCATATTATCCCATATTTGTACCAATAATTCTTTAGCTATGTTCTCCTCTTCTGCGTCCTTCTTCAATCTCCCACTCTCCAACCACTCCCATATGGACCTGTATTTCTTACGCCCCCTTTCCAAATAATCCAACAATGTTTGTTGCTCTTGGATAACCAATGTTAGTTGGGATGCTATGAAATATTGATGGAAGTTAGGGAGACCCAGCCCTCCTTCCTCTAAGGGATGGTACAGATATTGACTCGTGATCCTAACTCTTTTTCCACCCCATATAAGATTATTTAATATACTTTCCAATTTTTTAAACCAAGTGTTTTTAATCCATATGGGAGAAGCTCTGAAATAATGCGTTATCATGGGGAGTAATACCATTCTCAGCAGTCCTATTCTATCTGCCATTCCTAATCTCATTTTCCTCCAAGTATTTATCTTTCCCCTTACCTTCCCCATCAAAGGTACTAAATTTAATCTCTCAAAATCTGAGACAGCGCTAGAGATCTTAATACCCAAATATTCCAAACTATCATTAACTCTTAGTACGTTTACAGGGCCAATAGGGACCTTAATTTCTACATCCAATGGCATAAGACCAGACTTCTGCCAATTCATTTTCATTCCTGAGAAACATCCGAAATTTTCCACCAACCTGATCACTTCCTGTACTTTCTCTACCAGATTCCTAACAAACAAAAGCACATCATCGGCATATAATAGCATTCTTTCTCTATCCCCTTGTACCCCAAACCCCTGAAAGACCTCCGTGTTCCTAACCATGACTGCTAGTGGCTCTATAAAAAGTGCAAATAATAAAGGTGATAGCGGACATCCCTGTCTTGAACCTCTTTTTAAAAATATTGTATTAGAAAAATTCCCATTGATACTAATTTTTGCTGTAGGGGCTGAATAAACCGTTTTTTATAGCTTTTAAGAGTAAAGTGCCCAAACTAACTCTCTCCACCACCCCAAAGAGGAAGCCCCACTCCACCCTGTCGAACACTTTGTTAGCATCCAACGACAGGATGGAGTGGGGGTCCCCTCCACGTGTTTGAATATTAAGGAATGTCCTGTGTATATTAGCAAACATATTCCTACCTAGCATAAAACCCCTCTGTTCTTCCCCTATAATCTCACCCAAAACCTTTTTTAATCTTCCTGCCCATATCTTTGCAAAGATTTTGTAATCCGTATTCAATAGTGATATAGGTCAATAATTTTCCATCTTTTCCCTGTCTCCCCCCCCCCCCCCCCTTCTTGGGGATCAATATTTTCACTGCTTCAGACATCGAAGGGGTCATAGCCCCTCTTTCCAAGGATTCATTAATAATCTCCAACAAGCAGGGTAACAGAGACCCATGAAATCTCCTGTAAAAATCAAATGAGAACCCATCAGACCCTGGGGCAGAATTCCCCGCGCATGTTCTCAATGCTTCTTGGACTTCACCCAAGCTGATCCCCTCATTCATCTTCCTATTCCCCTCCTCATTTAAACTTGGTAGAGCTAAATTTTGTAAGAATGTTTTAATCTCCGATTCTGATTTTCCCCCCTCAGATTCATATAATGTTTGATAGTATTCCATCACTATCTTCCTTATCTCCTCTTGATCTGTTACTATCATTCCCTGCTTATTTTCTAAATGAGTAATTTCTGTATTTTCCCTTTGATTTTTTATTATACAAGAGAGCCACTTATTGGATTTCCCCCCTTCCACATACCGTTTTTGTCCCCAGAAAAAAATCCTATGTTGTGCCTTCTCAAGCACTAGCTCTTTATATTCTTTTTGAGCTTGTTCCAATTTTTCCCAATTCTCATTTCGGGCGTCCTTTGCATAAGCTTCCTCTAATTTTTTAATCTGATCTACCAAATTGTCTTCTTTCCTCCTTACTTTCCTCCTAAACTGGGTTATATTTCGGATCAAAATCCCCCTCAGATATGCTTTCATAGCGTCCCAAACCATAAATATATCGGCAGAACCTTTATTAGTGGCCCAAAACCATTTAATCTCCTCCTCTATACCCTTTGTCACTTCTTCCACCTCAAACCAATGCGGATTAATATTTCTATTCTTGTTCTGGGGGGGAACCTGATCTTCACAATCAAAACTACAGACCACCATGGAGTGATCAGACAGGCCCTTGGGTTCATTAACAATTTTTTTAATACCCCTTGCTCCGCTATCATTGGCCAGAATCATATCGATACGTGATGCAGTTTTATGGCTCAGATTGAAACAGGAAAATTTTTCTCACAAAGGATTCAGGTTTCTCCATACATTCCTCCATCGTACTTCTTCACAAAAGTCTGCCAAAATATTCCTCCCCTCCCTCATTACTCCTCCTCTCCGGTCCCTTTTGTTATCCATTACCGAGTTAAAGTCCCCCATAATGTATAAATCTTTATAATTTTTATCACTTAAGAAGTTCACCATATTAACCAATACCTCTTTTTTGAAAGGCGGAGGAATATAGACAAACGCAAGAATAACTTGTACCATATTCCACACTACGTGGAGAAAAACAAATCTCCCTCTATCATCACAGCAAGCACTTTTAACCTGCATATTCATTTTACCGTGAATCAACACCGAGACCCCTGATGAGTAGTTTGTTCCAAACAAGTGGAATTCCTGAGCCGACCATTTCTTTTTAATTAAATGGACAGATTATTTTGTTAAATGTGTTTCTAACAAACATACCACTGCAGGTAGATAATTTTTAACCCTATCCATGATAGCTACTCTTTTCTTTCTCTCCTTAATACC
Organism: Hyla sarda; assembly: GCF_029499605.1. NCBI lineage: Eukaryota > Metazoa > Chordata > Amphibia > Anura > Hylidae > Hyla > Hyla sarda. The sequence goes on along the minus strand of NC_079189.1, from coordinate 139,445,795 downwards.
TCTAATATTCCAAACTAGCGCTTTACCTCCTTGGCTCCCCTGGGTCCCCATACACTTTTACTCCACCATCTCCACTTCTGACCAATTTCCAGGCTGTCTTCCCACCCCCCTCCCACCCTATCCCCCACATCAATCCGCTTCTATCAACGGAACCCTTCACTATTCCCTTAACTCCTCCACTCCTCCCTCACCCCTCCACCCCCTTCCCCCCCCCCTTTTAAAAAAAAAATATAATTAATAAACTTTCCAAAACTTTACAACCCCTGACTTTCCATCCATCTTCCCGCCTCTACAGAGGACAGGAAAATTAATATTTTTCCATCATGAACCACCCTCAAACGGGCTGGGAATAACAATGAAAAAGCAATATTCAGAGTATGCAATCTCTTCTTAATGTCTCTATACTCCATTCTTTTCCTTTGAGTCTCTTTTGAAAAATCTGGATAAAAAAGGACACCCGCACTCCCAACCTCAATTTTTCCCCTCTCCCTTGATAATTTCAATAGGGTATCTCTGTCTTTAGCACACATAAATTTTAGCAGTAAAGTCCTTGGCGGAGCTCCGGGCGGTGGTTTAGTATATGGTATCCTGTAAGCTCTTTCTATAACATAACAAGTTGAAAAAGTCCGTTCTCCAAAAATGTCAGCTAGCCATTTTGTGCAGAAGGCAATAGGGTCAGCTCCTTCTTCCCCTTCCGGAAGGCCAATAACTCTTACATTAGCCCTCCTTGATCTGTCCTCTAAATCTCCTATCTTCCTTTAAAAAAAAACTATTTTCCGTTGTGAGTTCTTCCTGAGCTTTCTCAATGCTCTGTAGTTTACCGTCCATCTGGGGCACCATGTTCTCTATTTTTCCCACTCTTTCTTTCACCTTTTTTATACTTTCACGGATAAAACTCACGTCTGAGCTGAGACTGCCCACTTGTACTGTTAAATCTTCTAGTGCTTTATTACTTTTTTCCACACCACTTAATATAGAAGTTAATATAGAATTATTGACGTCTTCACTCTCTCCCTCCTCTGTTACTCCTTCCTCCTGAAGGGCTGCATATCTAGAACCATACATGCTATCCCCATGTCTTTGTTCTAGTTTTTATTGTTTCTTTAGGTGATTTTAGAAATGTATCCAGTTTGCCTTCTCCTGTAACATTCCCGCCTGATCTCCTAGGCTGGATCTTGGGAGCCATATTAATTTGTTTTGGCTTTTATATGTTATACCCAAGGAAAATACCTGCACAGAGAAGAAGCAACAAAAGTCCATGGTATTTTCTCACCGTTCCCACCCTTGAGGCCTGAAAGTTCTACACATTAATTTAAAAAGTAATAGACTTTTTTTTATTTATTTTTTTACTTCTGCTTGTGTGGGTATGTGTGTTTGGAAGGATGTCATGTGTGGTATGTGGAGGAGGCCCCTGTGTGTGGGAGTGAGTGTTTTGCACCATGCTGACAATCGTACTGATTTTGGATTGTGATTGCCTGTTGTCCGGCGATCTGTTTGCCCTCGAACGAGGACTTCTATATCATATTTGCTTTTATGTCTGTTGGGTCCGGAGCGACCCTCTCTCTGATTGCATACCTGCCTTATTATCCTGATTGTTGTTTACCTAATTGTAAAATTTTGAAAATCCTTTCAATAAACAAAGTTTGAAAAAAAAAAAGTAATAGACTTACAGTTCCGTTGTTCAATTCTGCAGGCTCTAAGCTGTAAATCTTAATGCATATGTCCTGCAAAAAATCATACACCATTCATTAACAGAGAATCACTTCTCATCTTTCTTCAGTGGGTTATTTTATAGATTCAGACCGAGCAGTTCTTTTCAATATTCACCTCCTCCTCTCTACCGATGCCTTCACTTAACACGTTTTTGTTTAACCTTGTGGGTGGCTGAAAGTTCTTTCTCCCTTCGTCCCCTGTAAATCCATATACAGACATCATTTAGCTGCTTTTTTTTTTTTTTTATATCCGACATCAGATAATCAACTTACATAATTAGTCATGCAGTCTGCAGATCATATTCACATATACTCCTAGGCGACATTATCCATATAGAGGTGGGGTAGTTGGAGGATTATAAGGGATATAGGGGGGGGTCACTTGTTAGTTCCAAATCAGTGACAACTCCAATACACCTCTTCCCCCCCCCCCCCCACTGCTCTCAATACAGTAGCTCATCCAGATTTCTCATTAAGTCCTCACATGCTTATCCTGGCATCTGTAGCCAGAGAGGGGAAGTATACACAATAAGGTTTTCATAAACTGCCATCGCCAGCCTTCATTCAGAAAGAACTTTGCTGCAAAAGACCTCAATAAAGAGGAGTGGATTCAAGCTCACCGCCTCGTGGTCTCTTCCCACCAGCCTGGCGCTGATCCCGGCAGCTGCTTCCCGGCGACTGGTTAGCATTTTCCGTCTCGCGGTAAGCCCGCTCACGTTATCCCCCAAGCTGCTTTGCACCGCTCGCGATTGCTTCCTACCACTCCGCCTCCTCCTCTTCTTCCTGCCGGATCTCTTTTCTGCAGCTTGGGTGCCTCTCAACCCGTGCACCTCTGTCACCGTTACTGTCCACCACAGCAAAACCGCCACACTTCTTCCCGTGCCGGTCACTCCCATCTCCGTACCGTAGCGGAGACCAGACCCAAGCATCAGATGGTTCCTTTTTTTATTTTTCCGCCCTAGTCAGGGGCATCCATCCCGGGGAACAGTATCGTGCCTCCCAGTGGGGGGGGGGGGGGAGGGAGAGAGGGAGGGAGAGAGCCCTGGAGCGGACGGAGCTGACAAGATCACATCCTCTCGTCACGTGATCCCCTCCGTGATGACCACTCTCATGACTCTCTCTCAAATACCATCTTTTTGGATGTATAAATACGATCTTTTTGGATGTATTGAGGTGTATAGGCTTACAACATCAAAAGACACCAACAAAGTATGTTCTGAAATCTACGAATCTTAGTTAAAAAATCATCGGTGTCCCTGATATAGGATTTAGATGCAAACACATAAGGTCTAAGTACTTGATCTCCCTGTGTCCAAAAATTGTGTAGATGCTGGACACAATGAGAATGATATTAGATTTATGGCGATAGATTTTGTACTTGCACCGGAAAGAGGGGGTGACAGACTCTCCCAATTACGAAGAAGAGAACTATGGTGGATCCATCAGTTGGACTCACTCCGCCCTAAGGGATTAAATGTAGAGTTTAATATTGTATAGTTCCATCCATGACACGGTTTTCTGAACTCATCCAAAAAGATGTGTGAATATTAAATATACACATTATATGTTTAATAAATATTACTTTATATTTATTTTAGCTTTTTGTTTCTTTGCAGGTAGAATATGAAAATGTGATTGGATGAGAAGGAGGAACATCTCATCTGCTTGAAAATTGTTGAACATTACATGTATTATATCGATTTTAAATGTAATAGGATAGTGTGTCAGAGGAAGAGCTGCTATACTATCTTGGTTTTAAGCAATAAAAAAAAAACTCTTTTGCACATATATAAAAATTCTTCACATATTTTTATAGCCAGGATGGAGTGAGCATGCTGTTCGATGGTGGATGGAGGAGACACCTCTGGATGAAGATTGGTTCTTACTTTATTCGGTTTTTAGTTTTTTCTTTATTTTTTATAAATTTTTTTTCTAACATTTATAATTTTTTGAGGGGGACCCAGTTAGTTTGATATGATGCTGCTGAATAAGCGGGCGGGCTCCAACTATAGACCATGGTGGTTAGAGCCCCTGGATAAGGGTCTAGCGGCTCAGACCAGGGGACTCTTCCTGTGACTGATGCCCGGGGGGTACATGGATAGTGTGCTCCCTAACACTAGTCCCATGGTGCCAGGAGCAGATATTAGAAAGTTATTATACGAGTCCCCAATAATTTGAAGGGTCTATGAGTCCGAGTGAAAGCACAGTATGAAATCCTGACTAATCTGGACTAATATAGTTCTTTTTGTTTGAGAAATTTTGCTGGTATTTTTTTATTTTACTCATTTCATTTTTTATTTTATTTACATTTATTTATATTTATTTTATTTTTTATAATTTTTATTATAATTTTTTATATATCTTTATTTATTTATATTTTATTTTATTATTATGTTGTGTTTTCATTTTTATAATTTCTTAATGGTTCTGATGTGTGTCCCTGGATCGCCACCGTAGGTTTACCCTCTTCCACGCTTTACACGTTTCTTATAGTAATCTATGTATAGAGTACACATATATATTTATATTAAGGTAGATGATGCTTACAACGTATTTATTAATTCGATATTTCAGGTACTGTGGTATGCCTCCCCGGACACAATATATATATATATACAATGTTTTGAGCCGAGAGTCGTGGAGAGAGCAAGCGTGAGCATCGGTATTCTCCATGACAACGGTCATATGATCCTTAGAAGCTTGATGACGCGGATCACGTGATCGGGAGAGTCAGCTGACAGCCCCACACGTACTCCGTCACAGCTCTTTGCACCTGCGCAGTGGAAATTCCTCCACGCCAGCCGGTGTCATTACCATTCTCAGCAGGTTAGCGTCCCTCCTCCTCATTCTTTAGGATATATCCTGGAACATACGAATATGATCATAAACTAGTGGATACAGGTGTATGTATTTACTCTATTATGTTTCCCTGTATGATATTATGAACATTTTTCAAGCTAGTTTAATGATTTTAATACACTAGATAGCACTTTAAATGTACTCATCACTGTTGCGGTCTATTTAAGATATGGTTTACAGTATATACAGTTTTTTCACACTTTGTATATTAATTGGCACTATAATTGTTTTATGATTGTTGATTTGTTCACATGGGTATATATTACTCCCTAATGTGTGTATTTATGAGCTTGAAAAAGGATCCTGTGTGATATGAAATGTTGCTATTGACATGAAGTAAATATATATATACACACACATATATACACACACATATATACACACACATATATATTCAGAATTCAAGTGGTCCATAAAAAAATTTGATTTTGAACTTTTGTAGAAAATTTGAAAGAATGCTCATAATACTCAAAAGTAGAAGAATGTTTAACAAGTTATGCAGCATAAACTAGACATGTTGTGGATGGGAATTAAGGGGGTTATCCAGGAAAAAACATTTATATATATATATATATATATATATATATATATATATATATATATATATATATATATATATATCAACTGGCTCCAGAAAATTAAACAGATTGTTAAATTACTTCTATTAAAAAACCTTAATCCTTTCAGTACTCATGAGCTGCTGAAGTAGTTGTTCTTTTCTGTCTGTGTTCTCTGATGACACCTGTCTCGGGAACGGTCTAGAGTAGAATCAAATCCTCATAGCAAACCTCTTCTACTCTGCGCAGTTCCCGAGACAAGCAGAGATGTCAGCAGAAAGCACTGTTGCCAGACAGAAAAGAACAAATTTACTTCAGCAACTGATAACTATTGAAATGATTAAGATTTTTTAATAGAAGTAATTTACAAATCTCTTTCTGGAGCCAGCTGATGTGTATATATAAAAAATACTTTTTCCTGGAATACCCCTTGAATAACTACATTTATTTGGTATGACTATTTCTCTTACAAGTAGAGAGTTTCAAACATGGAGAAATGAATTTTTTTCAAATTTTTCACAAAAACGCTTCATGTATCAACAAAAATGTACCACTAATATAAAGTACAGGGTGGGCCATTTATATGGATACACCTTAATAAAATGGGAAAGGTTGGTGATATTAACTTCCTGTTTGTGCACATCAGTATATGTGAGGGGGGAAACTTTTCAAGATGGGTGGTGACCATGGTGGCCATTTTGAAGTCGGCCAATTTGAATCCAACTTTAGTTTTTTTTCAATAGGAAGAGGGTCATGTGACACATCAAACTTATTGGAAATTTTACAAGAAAAACAATGATGTGCTTGGTTTTAACGTAACTTTATTCTTTCATTAATTATTTACAAGTTTATGACCACTTATAAAATGTGTTCAATGTGCTGCCCATTGTGTTAGATTGTCAATGCAACCGTCTTCTCCCACTCTTCACACACTGATAGCAACACCACAGGAGAAATACTAGCACAGGCTTCCAGTATCCGTAGTTTGAGGTGCTGCACATCTCGTATCTTCACAGCATAGACAATTGCCTTCAGATGACCCCAAAGATAAAAGTCTAAGGGGGTCAGATCAGGAGACCTTGGGGGCCATTCAACTGGCTCACGATGACCAATCCACTTTCCAGGAAACTGTTCATCTAGGAATGCTCGGACCTGACACCCATAATGTGGTGGTGCACCATCTTGCTGGAAAAACTCAGGGAACGTTACAGCTTCAGTGCATAAAGAGGGAAACACATCATCATGTGGCAATTTTGCATATCCAGTGGCCTTGAGGTTTCCATTGATCATTGATCCACTATCTTTGTACCCCATAGACCACACCATACCATACATTTTTGTGTTCCAACAGTCTTGGAGGGATCTATCCAATGTGGATTAGTGTCAGACCAATATCAGTGGTTTTGTTTGTTAACTTCACCATTCACATAAAAGTTTGCCTCATCACTGAACAAAATCTTCTGCATAAACTGAGGGTCCTGTTCCAATTTTTGTTTTGCCCCTTCTGCAGCACCTGAAACTACGGATACTGGAAGCCTGTGCTAGCATTTCTCCTGCGGTGTTGCTATCAGTGTGTGAAGAGTGGGAGAAGAGGGTTGCATTGATAATCCAACACAATGTTCAGCACATTGAACACATTTTATAAGTGGTCAGAAACTTGTAAATAACTCATGAAAGAATAAAGTTACGTTAAAACCAAGCACATCATTGTTTTTCTTGTGAAATTCCCAATAAGTTTGATGTGTCACATGACCCTCTTCCTATTGAAAAAACAAAAGTTGGATTCAAAATGTCCGACTTCAAAATGGTCACCACCCATCTTGAAAAGTTTCCCTCCTCACATATACTAATATGCCACAAACGGGAAGTTAATATCACCAACCATTCCCATTTTATTAAAGTGTATCCATACATATGGCCCACCCTGTACAATATGTCTCGAACAAACAATTTCTGAATCACTTTGCCAGGTAAAAGTAGTCCAAAGTTGTTACCACTTAAAGAGACAAATATCAGATTAGAAAAAACGGATTGGGTCATAAAGGGGTAACCTAGTGGAAATTTTTTTTTCCAAATCAACTGGTGCCAGAAAGTCATACATACAGTCATGGCCGTAAATGTTGGCACCGCTGAAATTTTTCTAGAAAATGAAGTATTTCACACAGAAAAGGATTGCAGTAACACATGTTTTGCTATACACATGTTTATACCCTGTGGGGGACATGTATCATTATTTGTGTATGGTAGAAGCAGTTTACCCCTTTTCCCGAATTCTCAATTATGCGAAGAAGAGATAAATGTATCAATCAAGAGCAATGAGCTTCATAAATTGCATGTAAATATAGTAATCTCCTCAATCCACTCTTTGGAAAATAGAATCGATGATTTAGAGCATCTTGCTACGTTAAGTCCAAGATGGCTTATATTTGCGCCAAAAAAAACCGGCTCTTGTGGCACAATTTTTGGTGTAAAGGAAAAGTACGCAGTTAATAAATCCATGCGTACTATAGATGTCACTCCAAGGTACCCCATATCACCACATCTGGAGGACATGCTCTACCAAAACGTGCGCAAAAAAATGCGCAAAAAGAAAGGGCTTGCGCAAAATTTTGGGCAAAAAAATACACACAAAACAGGGGTAAAATCTTTGATACATTTCCCCTGTGTGTGTATTGGAACTAAACCAAAAAAAAGGGGGGGGGGGGGAAGCAAATTGGACATAATGTCACACCAAACTCCACTCTTCCTTTGCAAACTGCTCCAGGTCTCTCTTATTGGAAGGGCACCTTTTCACAATAGCAATTTTAAGATCTCTCCAAAGGTGTTCAATGGGATTTAGATCTGCACTCATTGCTGGCCACTTTAGAACTCTCTAGTGCTTTGTTGCCATCCATTTCTGAGTGCTCTCTGAAATATGTTTGGGGTCATTGTCCTGCGCTGAAAGACCCAAGATCTTGGACGCAAACCCAGCTTTCTGACACTGGGTTGTACAGTGCGACCCAAAATCCATTGGTAATTCTCAGATTTCATGATGCCTTGCATACATTTAAGGCACCCAGTGCCAGAGGCAGCAAACCAACCCCAAAATATCATTGAACCTCCAATATATTTTACTGTAGGTACTGTGTTCTTTCCTTTGTAGGCCTCATTCTGTTTTCGGTAAACAGTAGAATGATGTGCTTAATCAAAAAGCTCTTTCTTGGTCTCATCTGCCCACAAGATGTTTTCCCAGAAGGATTTTGGGTTACTCGAGTTCATTTTGGCAAAATGTAGTCTTACTTTTTGATGTCTCTGTGCCAGCATTGGTGTCCTCCTTGGTCTCCTGCCATAGCGTTTCATTTCATTTAAATGACAGTTTGCGCTGACACTGATGCTCCCTGAGCCTGCAGGACAGCTTGAAAATCTTTGGAACTTGTTTGGGGCTGCTTATCCACCATCCAGACTATCCTGTGTTGACACCTTTCATCAATTTTTCTCTTCCATCCACGCCCAGGGAGATTAGCTACAGTGCCATGGGTTGCAAACTTCTTGATAATGTTGCGCACTGTGGACAAAGGCAAATCTAGATCTCTAGAGATTGACTTGTAACCTTGAGAGTGTTGATATTTTTCCACCATTTTGGTTCTCAAATCCTCAGACAGTTCTCTTCTCCTCTTTCTGTTGTCCATGCTTAATGTGGGACACACAGACACACAATGCAAAGACTAAGTGAACTTCTCTCCTTTTTATGTGCTTTGACTTGTGATTTTTATACTGCCCACACCTGTTAAGTGCCCCAGGTGAATTTAAAGGAGCATCACATGCTTGAAACAATCTTATTTTTCCACAATTTTGAAAGGGTGACATTCATTTTGTCCAGCCCATTTTTGGAGTTTGGTGTGACATTATGTCCAATTTGTTTTTTTTCTTCCCTTTTTTGGTTTAGTTCCAATACACACTAAAGGAATAAACATGTGTATAGCAAAACATGTGCTACTACAATCCTTTTCTGTGAGAAATAATTCATTTTATAGAAACATTTCAGGGGTACCAACATTTATGGCCATGACTGTATTTGTAAACTACTTCTATTTAAAAATCTTAATCCTTTCAGTACTTATCAGCAGCTGTATGCTTCACAAGAAGTTCTTTTTGAATTTATTTTCTGTCTGACCACAGTGCTCTCTGCTGACACCTCTGTCCATGTCAGGAACTTTCCAGAGCAGGAGCAAATCCCTATAGCAAACCTATCATATCCTGGTCTGGACAGTTTCTGAGATGGACAGAGGTCAACAGAGAGCACTGTGGTCAGACGGAAAAGACATTCAAAAAGAAAAGAACTTCCTGTGGAGCATACAGGTGCTCTCTAACCTATCTGTCCCACTATCTGCTTGATTTGCTTTATTGTTCTCCCCCACTTACCTAGTTTAAATACTCTGTCACCCCTTCCCGGATTCTCTCCCCCCCAGCACAGTGGACCCCCTTCCATTCATGTGCAAATTATCCGTAGAATAAAGTTTGTACCCCAATGAAAAATCAGCCCATTGGTCTAAAAACCCATACCCTTCCCCCTTACACCACGACTTAAGCCATGCGTTTAACTCCCTAAGCTCCCGCTGTCTTTCCTGTGATGCGCATGGCATAGGCAGTATTGTGGAGAATACAACCTTAGAGGTCCTTTCCTTTAGCTTGGCACCTAGTTCCTTATAATTATTCTTTAACCCCTTAAGGACCAGAGTTTTTATTTTCGTTTTTGCACTTTCTTATTTTCCACCTCACCTTCTAAAAAGACTCATGTGAGGGCTTATTTTTGTGCCACCAATTGTACTTTGCAATGACATCAATCATTTCACCCAAATATTTATGGTGAAACCAGAAAAAAAATTATTTGTGGGGCAAAATTTGAAAAAAAACACCTCTATTTTGTAACTTTTGGGGGCTTCTAATTCTACGCAGTGCATTTGTCAGTAAAAATGATGCCTTATATTTATTCTGTTGGTCCATACGGTTACAATGATACCCAATTTATATAGTTTTTTTTATTTTACTAGTTAAAATAAAAATTATACCTACATGCACCAAAATTTGTATGTTTAAAATTGTCATCTTCTCACCCCTATAAACTTTTTTATTTTTACGTATATGGGGTGGAATGAGGGCTAATTTTTTGCGCTGTGATCTGAAGTTTTTATCGGTACCTTGATTGTTTTGATGGGACTTTTTATCAATTTTTTGGGGGTATACAAAGTGACCAAAAATTTGCACATTTGGACTTTGGAATTTTTTTTACGTCTAAGCCATTGACTGTGCGGTTTAGGTAACATTATATTTTTATAGTTCGTACATTTACGCACGTGGTGATACCACATGTTCATTTTTATTTTTGTTTGCATTTTTTTTAAATGAGAAAAGGGGGGTGATTCCGACTTTTATTCAGGAAGGGGTTAAATCACATTTATTTAAAAAAATGTAAAACTTTGTAAAACTTTTTTTTAGCCCCCATAGGGGACTAATACCTACAATCCTTTAATTGCATACACTGAACAATGCTATGCCATAGCATAGCATTGATCAGTGTAATCAGTGCTCGATTGCTCCAGCATGAATCTTTTTCTAATCTAAATAGCCCTAATTCTGATAATCTTTCTGGGTACTGTAGTTCTCTTATTCCACTTATTACTCTGGTTACCCGTATTTGAACCCTCTCCAGCTCCCCTATATCATTCTTGTACACTGGTGCCCAGTACTGTACACAGTATTCTATGTGTGGTCTGACTAGTGATTTGTACAGTGGTAGAAGGATTTCCTTGTCGTGAGCATCTATGCCCCTTTAGATGCATCCCATGATTTTATTTGCCCTGGCAGTAGCCGCCTGACACTGGTCACTAGAGGTAAATTTACTGTTAACTAAAAATCCTAAGTTCTTTTCCATGTCAGTCGTTCCCAGTGTTTTACCATGTAATACATAATCCCAGCCCAAATTTTTTCCCCCATGTGCATAACATTACAAGTATCAATGTTTAACCTCATCTGCCACTTGCCAGCCAAAGCCTCCAACCTATCTAGATCCATTTGTAACAGTGCACTTTCCTCTATTGTGTTATCCACTTTACATAGCTTTGTATCATCTGCGTAGATTGATACTTTACTATACAACCTCTCTACAAGCTCATTAATAAATATATTAAATAGACTAGGACCCAAAACTGACCCCTGTTGTACCCCACTAGTAACAGTCACCCAATCAGAATAAGCTCCATTAATAACCAACCTCTGTTTCCTATCACTGAGGCCGTTACTCACCCTCTTACACACATTCCCCCCCCAGGACAATTATTCTCATTTAATGTACCAACGTTTTATGTGGCACCGTATTAAATGCTTTGGAAAATCTAGATAAACAATATTCAGTGATTCACCCTGGTCAAGTCTTGAACTCACTTTCTCATAAAAGCTGATCAGGTTAGTTTGACGGGACCAATCCCTCATAAATCCATGTTGATATGGAGTCATAACTTACATGCAAAAGTTGCTGTGCGTCTCAGGAAAGACTGAAGGACCTGAGGGGAAGGGGGGAAACGCCCCCCACTCCCTCCAGGTCATAGAGTCCAGAGTAGTAAGTATGAAAACTAGCTAGAATCTGGGAGGTGAGGTGTTCCAAATGCCCCTGCGGACTCTTAATAGAGGGGATGTAGAGGGCAGCACGATTCTCCCTTAAGGCTCTAGCAAGTAATCTGCCTGCCTTATTGCCCCACTCATAGTGGGAAGTGGAGCAAAACTGACGGTACCTGTTGTGTTTCTTGTCAATAAGGGTTTGTACTTCCTTCTGTGTTTTAAGAAGTTTCCTCAGGTCACTGTCGGCTAGAGTATGTCTATGTCTGGTTTCTAGAGTGTGAAGTTGTGCGAGGAGGTTGGTGATTTTATGGGAGGCCTCCCTCTTGCATCTGGCACCATGCCGTATGAGAACACCCTCAAGGACGCATTTCAATGCCTCCCACTGGGTCTGCGGCGACGTAGTGTCAGAGGCATGGTTAAGAGTGAAGGTCTCTTTTAATATCGGCCACACAAAGGGGATCCAACAGGAGCGTCTCATTCAGCCTCCAAGTGAAATCCCTCTGGGGAGCCGTCGGGAGACTAAAAATACAGGAAACAGGAGCGTGATCAGAATGGATCATCGGGTCTATGACCCCCAACAGGAGAGTAGGGAGTAAGTGGTGTGAGATCATAATGTAATCGAGTCTAGAGTACACTCTCCGCGCATGTAAGAAGAAGGAGAAATCACCGTCATCAGGGTGGAGTAGGAGCCACGTATCACACAGTTGGTGGGCATGAAGAGAGCGCTTAATCCCTCTCAGCGCAGCAAAGGAGAGTGTACTAGAGCCAGAGGAGGTGTCAATCTGGGGGTTCAGGGCGACATTAAAATCTCCGCAGACAATGAGCAAACCTTGGGAGAAAGCATTAAGGTCCTCCAGAGTCCTCTCAAGAAAAAAACGTTGGCCATGATTTGGGGCGTAGATAGAGGCCACAGTGTATTCACAGCCTTGCAAGAGAAATTTGACACACACATAGCGGGCTTCGGGATCGGCCCTAGTATCCACAATGTGTACAGGCAATTATTTATGGAAAAACACCGCAACCCCTTTCACTTTCTGGGGGGGAAAGCTACTGTGTACCCAGGTCGGGTAATACCTATTACGGAAGACCGACAATTGGTCCTGACGGAGATGAGTTTCCTGCAGACACACTATTTGGGACCTAAGCTTATGGAAGTGGTACAATAGTTTGGCCCGTTTCCCAGGGACGTTAAGTCCCTGAACATTCAGGGAGGAGACCTTGAGCGAGGCCATAGAGGCTAAAACGGGAGCGTGCGATCAACAACGGAGAGCACCCCAGGGGGTAGCGGAAGGGGGAGAAAGCAGCAAGGGAGAGAGCTAAGGAAAAAAAAAAAGGGGTGGGGGGTGGGAAGGGGGCAGAGAGGGGAAGAGGGAAAGAAATAGGAGGGAAGAGGAGGAAAGGTAGAAGAGAGAGAAGTAGAGAGGGGAAGTAAGCACAGAGCAAAAGAGAAATGCCTGCGCAACCGACTAAAAGGAAAAAGCCAAAAGGCGAAAACGCGGTAGTCAATGCAACTACCAGCAACCTACGTGGGGCGTAGGGACAAGGGTGATACAGATAATGGAAACCACAGTAAACCGGAGGCAGAAAAACAATAGATAGCTTGCATTATCCGTATGACCGCCACTATAAGGAAAACTGTATGAGACCTAGGGTCGGTATATTGGGAAAAAGAAAAATAGTGCACATATCATAAAACAACGACTAGAGGAATTAGCAGAGTAGTATACTCATCAGTCTCGGCAGGTGAAGAAAGAGTCCCGGAGGTGAGAGTCCAACAGCAACATCAAGCATCCAAGTCCAGACGGGACGCGGCACAGGGGGAGAGTTGCGAACCCCTCCTGGATCGAGAGGCGCTCCTAGGACGTCTTCGGGATCTTTGGGAGCGAGGAGTAGCAGGGTGGAGAGAATAAATCATACCCTGGCGGGTATCAGGAGAAGGCTGCAGGAACGGATTGTCCAGTAGCTCAGTCCATTGCGGAAGCTCCATGGAGGGCAGGCCCAAAGTCTGTAAGAACAGCGGCAAATCCTGAGGGAGATGTAGAGTAATCAGCTTATCCTCCACGCGGACCAAGAGGGCAAATGGGAAGCCCCAGTGGTAGGGGATGTTACGGCTTTGAAGAACCACCAGCAGTGGTTTGAGAGAGGCACGTAGGCAGAGGGTGTGGCGGGAGAGGTCAGGGAACAGCTGCAAGCGAGTCCCCTCAAAGTCCAGGTCTCTAAGTTGTCTGGCCTTTCGCAAAATATCCTCCTTCATCGCATAATAATGCAGGCGACAGATTACATCCCTTGGTTTAGAGGGGTCGGGGTTCTGGGGACGTAGCGCCCTGTGTGCCCTGTCCATTTCAACGGGTGCTCGGGCTGGGCGATTGAGAATGGAATTGAACAGTTCAGTAAGAGTTTGAAAGAGTTCCTGAGGACATACCGATTCAGGGAGCCCTCGGATCCGGATATTATTCTGGCGATTCCCGTTCTCTAAGTCATCAAATTGTGCGTGGAGGATTTGTTGGTGTTGGACAGAGTCCTTGAATGCTTGGAGGTCATGCACAGCCATGCGCAAAGAGTCAACCTCAGTCTGCACAACCTGAATAACCTGACGCCATGCAGTTTTCAGCTCTGTTGTCAAGGAGGTGAGGTCCTGCTTGGTAGGGATAAGTGTAAGGAGGGCCTGTAATTCAGGGTGATCCTGCAATATCACGTGTGCAGCAGAGACAGACCGGGCAGAATGCGGATGGGGGTCCATCAGGGCACTTGCTTGGCCCACTGGATGGGGCAGGACAGAGTCCATCAGAAGTGGGGCAGGCAGCGAGGCAGGGGCACGGGGAGCAGACAGGCCACCACCTTTCCCCACCAGCCAGGAGGACCCGCTGAAGGACCCCCAGGATGGAGCGGGGGATGTAGGCCTCCCAGGAGCGGGGAACATCGGGCGAGCCAGAGGGTCTAGCATCCTCTCAGCATCCAAGGCACAGGGGTCTTGCTGGAGGAGTCCATGGGCCTCCAGCAGAGGTGTAGCAGAATCAGGAGCGGGCTCAGGGGCCTCCATAGGGCTGAACAGCAGAGGGAGCCCTGAGGGGATTGTGCAGGTTCCGCAGGAGGTGTGTTACGCCGAGCGCTCCGGGTCCCTGCTCCTCCCCGGAGCGCTCGCGGCGTTCCTCTCTCTGCAGCGCCCCGGTCAGACCCGCTGACCGGGAGCGCTGCACTGACTCTGCCGGCGGGGATGCGATTCGCATAGCGGGACGCGCCCGCTCGCGAATCGCATCCCAAGTCACTCACCTGTCCCGGTCCCCGGCTGTCACGTCCTGGCGCACGCGGCTCCGCTCCTTAGGGCGCGCGCGCGCCAGCTCTCTAACATTTAAAGGGCCAGTGCACCAATGATTGGTGCCTGGCCCAATCAGTCTAATTAGCTTCCACCTGCTCCCTGTGTATATTACCTCACTTCCCCTTCACTTCCTTGCCGGATCTTGTTGCCTTTGTGCCAGAGAAAGCGTTACAGTGTTTGCCTTACCAGTGTACCTGACCTCTTGCTGTTGCTATTGACTACGAACCTTGCCGCCTGCCCCGACCTTCTGCTACGTTCGACCTTGCTCTTGTCTAATCCCTTGTACCGCGCCTATCTCAGCAGTCAGAGATATTGAGCCGTTGCCGGTGGATACGACCTGGTTGCTACCGCCGCTGCAAGACCATCCCGCTTTGCGGCGGGCTCTGGTGAAAACCAGTAGCAACTTAGAACCGGTCCACCGACACGGTCCACGCCAATCCCTCTCTGACACAGAGGATCCACCTCCAGCCTGCCGAATCCTAACAAGGTGCCTGCAGCGGGGATCCAGGTGCCACTGCAGCAAGTTCTGTTTGTTCCTCAGGCACCTGAATTGACCAGGCCTCTGGAGGTGAGGCCCGGAGGGGCCGTAGCGGAGCCCCCAGAGGAAGGTTCGGCAGCCCGACGGGACTCTGTGACCACGAGGGGAGCCGGGGAGATGGCGGCCTCAAGTCTGCAGTGTAGAGTGGCGGGGCCACCACCGCAGCACTTCGATTGTGAGGAGACCGGGCCTGTGTGCAAGAGAGGGCCGGGACCGAACACTGTGGGGAGGCCAGGTCCAGAAGAGGCACCGGAGAGGTGAGTGGGGGCATCAAAGACTCACCCCCTGCAGCTGGTCGCACGGTCCGCCGCGGCTCCGGGGTAGGCAGGAGAGCAGGAGCAGGAAGTGTGCCTGGAGCTCCGGGTGGCTGCGCGCGCCGGCGCCATGAAGATGGCGCCTGGCTGGGGGCGAGATGGCCGGGGCCCCTAATTTCTCCAGGAGAGGGGTAAAATAGTTGGAGATGGGAACCCCCGAGGCAGCAGGGGTTCCCCCGCCTTGGACTGGGATTTGTTGCGGCAGTTCATCATTTTGAGGGTGCTAATTCCCAGAGAGATGGCGGTCAGGGACGGAGCTCAGTGAAACAGCTTCCTCACAGCATCATGGCTAGGCACGCCCCCCAATCTGTTTGTTTTATTTGTGACTTCCTAAGGGACACTTGTTTACTGCAGCTCCCCTGAGATGTTGGTCTTATGTAAAGTAAGTTTGTTTTAAAGTACTATTTCAGCTAGTTTGTCCTCTAGGTCTTTATGAATGCAAGAGTATTAAAAAAGTATTTATGTAGTTTTAATTATTTACTAAATAATGTATTGACAAATGGACATCTCATCTAAGCTGTATTTCATGCTACTATATTGCTAGTTAGCCTCAGTGTTGTATACTTCATAACAAAAACAGATTGGAAACCCATCTAAGGTAAACATAACATACTTTTCGAAGAATTATAACCAGGGCTCAAGTCCTGCAGAAACTTGTGGCAAATAAATTCCTGCACTTTTTCCACAGCAGGAACACCATTCCCATAAGCAGGAGTCCTGCAGGACCAGCCCTTGAGTGGAAATCTTGGGTGAGTTCCCTCACTTTTTTTCCCCCCAGGACTTAACCCCTGTTTATAACCGCGTGGTTACAGCCCAAGACCCCAATTTGGAGAAATGTATCTAAGACCTGTTTCATGCTGCTATAATACAAATCTGTCATAGATCTAAAAGTAGGAAAGCAGCACTCCAAATCCAAACAAAAATTGGTTTACTCACCCATCCATGTTACAAGCACAATGTTTCAGTCTCACGTTGAAACCTTTTTCAAGCAATGAAACAGTGTTAAATCACTTCCTTTTATAAGGCATTCATCTGTGACATCATCAGATACATTTACATAATGTATATATAATCATATCCAATACAGTGATCTTACATATATAGTGCGTAATCAAGTATCACCCAAACATAACATACATTGTGATTAATCAATATAGATGTGGTCTAGTTATATGCCCTATTTGTTTCTAGTGTCAATAAGTATCATTACATATTATTAAGTGGGCCGGCACTCACCAGAAATGAATCCAAAACATCTCCATCTCTTCACTCCAAATCCCACTGACTGTTCTTCCCTGATACTCCACATTTGTCACATGTTGCAGTGAGTGGGTCGGATCAAAGATAAAAAACCCAGGCGGTGGCCATTTCTGTGTAGGAAAGGCCCATCTTCATTCTATATAAGACTAATAAAGATATAAGAACTCTGCATGTCTAATGCTTATTGCTACTCATACGTCTCTCTCGCTTAACTGGGATAAACAAATGGTGTGTATGGGATAAACAAATGGTGTGTAGCATGCTCCACTGCATCACTTTTATATAAGACTAAAAAGTCACACCAATGTTGTACCCATTCATGAGGTAGAGTTAGTATCCAGGGGTATTAACAACATAGATTCATACATTCTTAGGGTCACAATAAAATAGAAGTCAATCTAGTCTGGGATCTATCAATTGCACAGGTCTGTCAACTCCACAAATCAATGTGAGATCACTGTATTGGATACAGTATGTTTATATACATATTATGTAAATGTATGTCACTGATTAATGCCTTATAAAAGGTAGTAATGGAACATTTTAAATGCTTGAAATAGGTCTCAATATGAGACTGAAATTTTGCGTTTGTAACATGAATGGGTAAATTAGCTTTTTGTTTGGACTTGGAGTGCCGCTTCCCTACGTTTGAATCACATGGCCAGGTGTCTAGCCTTTTGGGCGCAGAGCAAAGTGCTGGTTTTGGTGTATTGGTTTTGTCATAGGGACTATGTTGCACCGCTACACTTGAAACCATTGAAACTTGAAACTTGATCCCTGGTAATCTAATTCTTCGGTGATCTATGTTTAATTCAGTAAACTATGTAAAATAATACAGTCCCTAAAGTGTGTCTGTATTTTGTACATGCTGGACTAAGTTCAGTCGAAGTTCTCAACTGATTAAATGCAGTCATAGAATACATAACTATGGATATCCTATGATATCCACAAATGTTGCCTTTTCTTTTCCATCCAGCCCAGACCAATATGACAGTGTTTTGGGACAATTGTAATGTTTGCTGCCCAGACATATTTAGTCACTTCTGCTGACATCCCTATCCCCTTCCCTAAGTTTAAAAGTGTCATCCTGCTGCTACCATCAATGATATGACTACCGTTGCCCAATGTGATCCTATTGATAAGACCTCAACATGAATTCAGAACCGTGTACAGACTCCTTAATTAATCAAACCCCAGACCGTACTACTAAATTAGTTCAGGTCCTCAGCTGTATGCTTGAATTCAGACAGCAGAACAGACCCAAAAATAATTCAGGCTTCAAACCAGACCCCTAAGTACAGATACCAGAAAAGACATTTAAATAAATTCATACACAGATCAGACCAGAATACCCCCATTTTCTCTTACAGACTAGGCCCAATGCCATCCTTTCACAAAGGTTGGGTCACATGTCCTCTTGTATCGCACATTATGCTCCTCTTGGTCCCCCATTATACAGACTTATCCTATAAACCCCGCTCCCCCTCACACAGACTGCTCTCCATGCTGTTGTCATACATACTGCTCTCTATGTTCATTCTTTCTTGCTACTCACCATGTTTCTCCCCTCTCTGACATGCATTGCTCCCCATGGTTCCCCCTCTCTTTTACACACACTGGTCCCTTAAAAAAACCAAAACTTTTCTCTCCGACTCCCCATGATTCCCCTCATTATTTGTCACCACATTGTCAGTCCTTGTGCTCTGTTGTAAAAGGCCTTTGTCATTTGTCTTTGGTAAATAAACCTGATAATTTGGCCCTGACATATCGTGTGCTACTCAAAGAATGGGGGAAGGGAAGTTTGCTTATGGGGCCCATTTATTAAGAAAAGGAATGTCCACTTCTCTTTTTAGGGGCCCACACCTAGTGAGCCAATCCAAGCCTACCTATTACTGTTTCAACTTAACAAGCAGTTTATAGATTTTTTTTTTACATTTAATAGCTTTTAGGAGAGGTGGGAGAAGCTTACCTGGGTTTGTTCTTACCATCTAAGGATTTCAGGGAGAAGGCATACTTATTTAACAGATTTAGATCGTCTGGATGCTGGATGGAAGCAAGTGCCAGATGATTCCCTCTGCAAACTCTAAGAAAATGAATCTATGAGACAGTTTTGATGCATGAGTTACAGTGTTTCCATATAAGTGTACATATACAATTTAAATGGCAGCAGATATCACCCCTTATGACAATGCTGAAAAGTTAAAGCACATAGGCACAAGTGGCAAACAGATGCCAAGATGCTTTTAACAGGTGACTAGTTTGTATCTTCAAAGGTAGATAATATTTCTTAGACACAGAATTGTTATTTAGAATTTGATGGAAAATGGGTGTACCTAAAGAATATATATATAAGAAATCTAATAAAGCAAAAAATGTGAAATACTCAACTACTGTATGCAAACTGAACCCGGGGTTCTCCAGCAAAAAACTACCCTTTAAACCTTAATGACAATAAAACCTGTTAGTTGCAAGGAGATAGGAAGTGGAAGTAATGAAGAGAACATAGCAGACGGATTGCATTAAAAGCAGAAGGAAAGCATTAAAAACCACAAAAAGGTGCTATAACTATAACTTTACTTCATTAAATACATTTATTAGACCGTTAAAATATATGTTATGTTGAACCATTAGCTTTTTATGAACATGCAGACTGATGCTTTGAAATGCAAGATAACATTTCAAGTAATCACTAGAAATAATGGAGAGATGGTAAACTGCAAGCTAAGCAAAGGGCACTGACTTAGCTCTCCAGCTGAGCTGAGTGTTCTTGAGCTGATCATATCCTCCTCGCTTCATTGATATAGTCCATAATACCCATCATATGCTTCTACCATAGTTATTTGAAAGGCACACAGAGAGAAATGATTATGATGAATAAGCCTTCTTTGTAATGGTAATGTGCATTCTGCATATCGATGTATGGGTCATTGATACATTCTGGTCAAATAAAAGCTAAGCTACTATATATATGACTGGAATGGGATTGTGGAATAAAATACATAGCAATGTAAACCTGGAAAAATCCATACAGAACCAAAAACAGACTACAGCTGCTAAAGGGGTTTTATTGGTTAAATCCAACAATCTAGACATAGATTTTATCTAGGAATAAAATAAAGCAAAGAGGAGGATGAAGTTGAAATAATATACAAGAGTATTCTATAAAAAGAAAAGATATGGTAGCACATATGTTTTAAATGCGTTCACATGACAACATGTCCATCCATGTCAGAAGAAATCTAAGATCATCAAACTGCCAGAATAGCTCATCCTGGTATTAGCAGCTGTCTGCCATGAATATTTGTCCTAACAATTCGGTTTTATATTGGCAATGGCAAATATAGGATCATTTGGCAGCAATACTAAATGAGAGAAACCTTGCTGAACATTTGAAACTTAAAATTATACACACACACACACACACATATATATATATATATATATATATATATATATATATATATTCTTGCTTAACCCCTTAATGATGCAGGACATAAATGTACGTTCTGGTGAGCTGGTACTTAACGCGCCAGGACGTACATTTACATCCTAAGCATAACCCTGAGCATCGGAGCGATGCCCGGATCATGTGCGGCAGGTCCCGGCTTCTGATAGCAGCCAGGGACCCGCTGGTAATGGCGGACATAAGCGGGAGCTGTGATCAATACAGATCACGGCATCTGCAGCATCGCGGTCACTAAAATGGATAATCTGATCGCCCGCAGCGCTGCCACGGCGCTGTCCCCTCACCTGCCTCTGCTGCCTTGCCGGCATCTTCTGCTTTGATCTGCCTTCCTGCAGACCAGAGCAGAAGATGACCGATAACACTGATCAGTGCTATGTCCTATACATAGCACTGAACAGTATTAGCAATTGAATGATTGCTATAAATAGTCCCCTATGGGGACTATTAAAGTGTAAAAATAAAAGTAAAAAAATTAAGT
The DNA here is from genome assembly GCF_029499605.1 of Hyla sarda. Taxonomy (NCBI): domain Eukaryota; kingdom Metazoa; phylum Chordata; class Amphibia; order Anura; family Hylidae; genus Hyla; species Hyla sarda. The sequence continues at coordinate 139,424,701 of NC_079189.1, read as the reverse complement.
AAAAAAAATTGGAAAACCCCCCTCCCCCAATAAAAACGTAAATGGTCCCATTTTCCCTATTTCACCCCCAACAAGTTTGGAAAAAATATTTTATATACCTATTTGGTATAGCCGCGTGCGTAAATATCTGAACTATTAAAATAAAATGTTAATGATACCGTACCGTGAACGTCGTGAACGTAAAAAAAAAGGCCAAAATAGATTCTTTTTTATAAGATTTTATTAAAATTTTTTATAAAAAATGGATTAAAAGTTTTATATAAGCAAATATGATATCAATAAAAAGTACAGATCACAGCGCAAAAAAGGAGCCCTCATACCGCCGCTTATAATGAAAAATGAAAAATGTATAGGTCTTCAAGATAGGGGGATTTTAAACATACTAATTTTGTTAAAAAGTTTACCATTTTTTTTAAGCTCAACAGTAATAGAAAAGTGTGTTATCATCGGTATCATTTTAATCGTATTGACCCAAAGAATGACACATGTCATTTTTACCGTAAATTGTACGGCGTGAAAATGAAACCTTCCAAAATTAGCAAAATTGCGGTTTTCTTTTTAATTTCCCCACACAAATAGTATTTTTTTGGTTGCGCTATACATTTTATGGTAAAGTGAGTGATGTCATTACAACGGACAACTGGTCGCAGAAAAAACAAGCCCCATACTAGTCTGTGGATGAAAATATAAAAGAGTTATGATTTTTTGAAGGCGAGAAGGAAAACAACGAAAACATAAAAATACAATTGTCTGAGTCCTTAAGGCCCAAATGGGCTGAGTCCTTAAGGGGTTAAACCTTATAAGTTGGTAGGATTTGACCAGATCAATGAACAGTGCAATAGTATACCCTATGGATTAATGCTATGTAGTGCATCCACATACTAACCGAAACTGACTACTGAAATGTCCTCTTACACCTGACAACCGCCATGGTTACAACTGCAGTGCCCATGGCTCAGTTTTTCGTATAGTGCCTACATTTAGTAATCATATATATACACACACACACACACATATATACATGTACACATGGGATGGACTTGCTGTGGCAGGCGACTCCAAGGTCGCTATCCCTTGTACAACTAGCTCACAGTGGCGGCCGAGGTAAAGTAAGATGGTAAGGGAAACTCAGAGTCAGTGGACTGGCAGGAAGGTCAGGGCATGCGGCGAGATGGGTGGTCAGGAAACTTAGCAAATGGTACTGGTACACCGTAAAGCAGAAACAACTTGGAAACGCTTTCTCTTATGCTAGGAGGCACATAGATCCGGCTGGGGTCAATGGGAAGTGTGGAACACTTATAGGGTCAGCGCCCGACAGAAAGCAATTATCCGTGCTCTGGCCCTTTACATTTCAGACGCCAGTGCGTACACCCTAGGAGGTGGGTACGCACGCGCCAGCAGTGAGAGAGAGTAGAGGTGCCGGGAACACGGTGGGGAGACTGAAAGCTGGCCGGGAGAGTGACCGCTGGCCAGGAGAGTACAGCCACATCCCGACATGCAAGCCACAGTGCTGCCCGTGCCGTATACAGCACAGGGCGACGAAGTAGGAGTGCGCCCGTGGTCAGCATGTCTGCCAACGGAGCTACTTATTACAGTACCCCCCCTTAGGTCTCCCCCTCTTTTTAAGCCGCAGGCACCAGATCCTGGTCCAGGATATTCATTTCTGGTTCCCAGGACCTCTCCTCAGGTCCGAACCCTTTCCAGTCCACCAAAAAGAAGTGTTTTCCCTTGGCGGTCTTGGTGGCGAGATTTACCTTTACCTCAAATACGTTGGCAGCACTGGTCACAGGAGTAGGAGAGACATCCTCCTGGGAGAAACAGTTGAAGACTAGTGGCTTAAGGATGGAGACGTGGAAGGAGTTCGGAATGCGAAGAGAAGATGGCAGGCAGAGCTTGCATGACACCGGGTTAATACGGTGAAAGACTTTAAAAGGACTCAGGAACCGAGGACCCAGTTTGTAACTGGGAATCTTCAAACATACATATTTGGGTGACAACCAGACCCTGTCCCCTGAGACTTCATGTGGGTGGAGGTGTGAATTAAAGAGCACCAGATTTCCTGCCAAATTGTCCAGAACCTTATCATCCATTGCAGTTACCACAGAAGAGGCAGGTAGTGGGAGGGGAGGGCAAGGATGGCGGATGTAGACAATGAAGTATGGAGACGTTCTTGTAGCCTCAGAGTCCCGGTGGTTATAGGAAAACTCCACCCAAGGTAACAAGTTGGCCCAATTATCCTGCCATGCAGAAACGAAGTGGCAGAGGTATTCCCCTAGAATTTGATTTACTCTCTCTACCTGGCTGTTGGTCTGTGGGGGATATGCCGAGGAGAAGTCCAACTTGACCTTGAGACGAGAGCAGAGAGCCTGCCAAAACTTGGAGACAAACTGGACCCCAGAGACAATGTGTAATGGCAAGCCATGTAGGCTAAAAATATGCCAGAAGAAGTGGTTCGCCAACTGTGGAGCAGAGGGAAGTCCAGGCAGAGGTACCAAATGGGCCATTTCGGAGAACCAATCCACGACCACCCAAATAACTGTGTTGTTAGAGGAAGGTGGCAGATCCGTGATGAAGTCCAGGGCAATGTGTGTCCAGGTTCGGCCACCAGTAATGTCGGGAGATGGGCAGAATGGACTTCCTTACTCCAGGATGCCTGGCCAGTAAAGAAGAATGTCCCCAGCTCAACACCTTAACTCTAAGGTGGGTAGGCACAAAAGACTTGGCTGGAGGAACTTGCAGAAGGTCGACTGGTGTGGCTGAAATCACATGCTCAGGAGGCACTATATGCCGAGGAGAGGAGTCCAGGCCCACAACATCGGAGGCCTTAGAGAGAGCTTCAGCTTTGACGTTCTTGTCCGCTGGCGGAAAATGGATAAGTAAATTTAATCGAGAAAAGAGACCATCTGGACTGTCGGAGGTTCAATCGTTGTGCAGACTTTAAATACAAGAGAGTTTTATGGTCCATGTAAATATTGACAGGATGAGAAGATCCCTCCAGTAAGTGATGACATTCTTCCAGGGCGAGTTTAATGGCCAAGAGTTACTGGTCTCCTATGGAATAGTTCCTCTCGGCAGGTGAAAACATTTTGAAGAAGAACCCGCATGTCACTTTTTTGCCCCTGGTGGTCTTTTGGAGCAGGACCGCACCGGCACCTACAGACGAGGCATCCACCTCGAGGAAGATAGGTTTTCCAGGGTTGGGTCTTGTCAGAACTGGTTCAAAAGCAAACGCCGATTTCAATCTGGAGAATACTTCTTCTGCCTCAGGAGGCCAGGATTTGGGGGTTACCATTCTTCTTGGTAAGGGCCACAATTGGTGCAACCAACGTGAAAAAGTGCAGTATGTACTGTCGATAACAGTTGGCAAATCCAAGAAAATGTTGTATAGCCTGCAGGCCAATAGGGCAGGGCCAGTTTAGAACAGAAGACAACTTGTCAGGGTCCATCTGGAGGCCTTGGTTAGAGACAATCTAACCAAGAAATGACAGACCCGTTTTCTCGAAGAGGCATTTCTCGAGTTTGAAATTACACTATAAGGCTCCAATCGGCTATAAACGCCGTTGCCTAAATATTCAACCATACTAGTGTGGCAACTATTTCAGACTTCCATTCTGTATCTCTATATCAACAACTTGCTGACACCAACTTTTTGTACACTTTATGAAAAACCAAGTTGACTCCCACTTAGTCATAAAATAGAACTTTTATTAAAGTATATTTAACCCTTTAAGTACTGCTACATCATGAGTCCGCTCCCGATCTCTAACGCGGGGCCACAGCGTGGGCCCGGCCTCTAACAACAGCCGGGACCCGTGGCTAATAGCGCGTGGCACTGATCGCAGTGCGGAGCGCTATTAACCCTTCAGACGCGGCGATCAAATTTGATCGCCTCGTCTGAAAACAAAAGTAAACCGTTCCTGGCAGCTCAGTCGGGCTGATCGGGACATCGCTATAAAATCGCGATGTTCCGATCAGCTGGGAGGCAGGCGGAGGTCTCCTTACCTCTCTCCGTGGCGTCCGATCGTCGATTGATTGCTCCAAGCCTGAGCTACAGGCTTGAGCAAACGACCGCCTATCTGACTGATCCCTGCAAAGCTATGGCTTTGCAGGGATCAGCATAGGAGATCAGTGTGTGCATTGTTATAGGTCCCTATGGGAGCTATAACACTGCAAAAAAAAAAGTGAAAAAAAAAGTGAAAAAAAAATCACCCCCCTTTTCCCATAAAAAAAACTGTGTAAATAAAAATAAATATATGTGGTATCGCCGCGTGCAAAAATGTCCGAACTATAAAAATATATCGTTAATTAAATCGCATGGTCAATGGCGTGTTCGCAAAAAAATTCCAAAGTCCAAAATAGTGTATTTTTGGTCACTTTTTATATCATGAAAAAAATGAATAAAAAGCGATCAAAAAGTCCGATCAATACAAAAATGGTACCGATAAAAAATTCAGAACACGGCGCAAAAAATGAGTCCTCATACCGGCCCGTATGCGGAAAAAAAAAGTTATAGGGGTTAGAAGATGAGAATTTTTAACATATACATTTTCCTGCATGTAGTTATGATTTTTTTCGAAGTACAACAATATCCAACCTATATAAGTAGGGTATCATTTTAACCGTATGGACCTACAGAATAAAGAGAAGGTGTTATTTTTACCGAAAAATGTACTACGTAGAAACGGAAGCCCCCAAAAGTTACAAAATGAAATTTTTTCTTCAATTTTGTCACACAATGATTTTTTTTCCGTTTCGCCGTTAATTTTTTGGTAAAATGACTAATGTCACTGCAAAGTAGAATTGGTGGCACAAAAAATAAGCCATAATATGGAATTTTAGGTGCAAAATTGAAAGCGTTATGATTTTTGGAAGGTGATGAGGAAAAAATGAAAATGGAAAAACGCTGAGTCCTTAAGGGGTTAAAAACAGTATCTGGCCCAGGCAGTAGCCTTACTGGAAAGTAGACTCACCACAAATGCCACCTTGGCACGCTCAGTCAGAAACTGGTCGACCATCAATTCCACATGAAGGGAACACTGAGTCACGAACCCCCTGAACAATTTTGGGTCCCCTTCATACTTAGACGGCAGGGACAAATTAAAGTAGTATTATACTTAAAAAAAAAAAGCACCATAGGACAGGCTGTATCATTACCTGTCCCTAGAGGTGCTTCTCGACCAAATCGGTCTAGCCGTTTTCCCGCTGCAGACCATGGTCATTTCGCTTACTTCCGGGTACTGTATTGTTACGTCAGAAATGACGTCACCCATGAGGCATTACTCCTCTTCTTCGGCTCCCAAGCCCTCCCTCCCTCTCGCTCCCCACCGCTCACAGTACGCAATCCGCTGCCTTCCCTGTGCCGAACCCCACCCGGAGCCACTACGCAATCTCCTCCCCCTCTGCTAAGCTCCTCATTGCTGCACCCAGCTCACGCTGGGGAATGTGAATATTCATATGTGGGAGTCACCGACTCGTGGGTGTGGGGACCGACACAGCGGGGAGGATCTTGAGCATAATGACGATTCGTTCCCAAGATGGCCACGGACGGCCAGATAATAGGGAACGAAAGTCATAATTCACTGTGAGCGGCTGCAGTTCCGGTTTCGCCGAAAGACAGGGATGGCTGCATGCAACGCAACGGAGGCAATTTACTATCTTATATAAGTTGGGGAATGCTTGAAAATGGTGGTAAAAAGTTTTTCTTCAGAGAACTCCTTTAAGCTTGGGACCGATGGATGCCATGGAAGCTGCAGGCACAGGAGGAGGCACAGGGGCAGATTGTCGCTGCTGTTGCTGCTACTGCTGGGCGGAGAGAAGCAGCTGCATCATGGCGGATAGCTGTTCAATCTGCTGAGAATGTTGGGCCATGATGGTGGTGAAATCAGCAACGCTCAGTAAAGGCAGGATCCATGGCCAGATCAGAAAGCCGCACCAGGGAGCTGAGTCTAAGGAGCCGCTGGTTTTCACCAGAGCCTGCCGCAAGGGTGAATGGATTTGCTGCAGCAGGTGACTCCCAGGTCACTATCCCTGGTACAACTAGCTCACAGTGGCGGCCGAGGTAAAGTAAGATGGTAAGGGAAACTCAGAGTCAGTGGACTGGCAGGAAGGTCAGGGCAGGCAGTGAGATGGGTGGTCAGGAAACTTAGCAAACGGTACTGGTACACGGTAAAGCAGAAACAACTTAGAAACACTAGGAGGCACAAAGATCCAGCAGGGGTCAATGGGAAATGTAGGGTCAGCGCCGTAAGAAAGCAATTATTGGTGCGCTGGCCCTTTAAATTTCAGAGAGCCGGCAGGTACACCCTAGGAGGCAGGAACGAGGGCGCAAGCAGTGTGAGAGAGTGGAGGTGCTGGTAACGTGGCTGCCGGGAGAGTGACCGCCGGCCGGGAGAGTACAGCCACAGCCTGACATGCGAGCTGCAGTGCCGTCCGGGGCCGCACGGGGGAGGGGGGGGGCAAGGGTAGGAGTGCGCCCACGGAATGGAACACGTGTCGTCTACCGCTAGACAGCACACGTCCCATTCATTTCTATAGAGTGCTGGGCTCAGGTCTCTTCAGAACTCCCATAGAAATCAATGGACCATGCGCTCCTCACTAAAAGCCCGGTCCAGTTCTGGAGATTGCGGGGGTCCCAGCGGTCTGACCCCCCCGATCAGTTACTTATCTCCTTCTCTGTGGATAGGGGATAAGTTAATTTTGCCTGCAGTACCCCCTTTAACCTTCTCAGGATGTAGGGCGTGTGCATATGCCCTGGATCCCGAGTCCTTAAGGACGTAGGGCGTATGCATACGCCCGTGGGAATTCCAGTCCCCACCGCTAGCCGGTTGGGGACCGGACCGGGATGCCTGCTGGCATCCCGGCACATCACCGAGGGGGGTCCTGAGACCCCCCCCCCCCCCCATGTCGGCGATCGCAGAAAATCGCATTTCAATTCAGACATGCGATTTTCTGCTATTCCGGCTGATTGGGTCTCTGGTGACCTGATCGCCCAGTAAATATGGATGATCGGAGCTGTCAGTGACAGCCCTGATCATCCTGAGGGATTGGAGCGAGATTGCAGTGCTGCGATCTCCTCCTATCCCCTGCCATTAGTCAGAAATGAATTCTGACCAATGGCAGCGCACGACAGGGGGTTGCCATGGAAACCCCCACTCTGCCCACCCCTGGATGTCGGGCAGAACGGGGGGAGAAGATGGCGGCGGTTACCTGAACAGAAGATGCCATGGGAACCGCCGATCATCGGTGGAGACTGCGGAGATCAGCGGCGCAGGTAGAGAAGCGACGATGGGGGAGGGGGAAAGGAAGGGGGCAGTAAAGTGATCTTTACTGCTGCCCTTCTAGTGGTTGCCAAACTGCAACGCCCAGCATGCTGGGCATGCTGGGAGTTGTAGTTTTGCAACATCTGGAGGGTCACAGTTTGGAGACCACTGTTACAGTGGTGCCCAAATGGTAGCCCTCCAGATGTAGCCAAACTACAACTCTCAGCATGCCTAGACTGCCCAGGCATGCTGGGAGTTGTAGTTCTGTAACATCTGTCCCTTCAGAAAATTGCTGCTAAAGCCCTCTAATTTCAATAAGTTAAATATGTCCATTTTATGATGCCAACATAAAGTAGACATATTGTATTTGTGAATCAATATAAAATTTATTTTGAATATCCATTTTCCTTACAAGCAGAGAGCTTCAAAGTTAGAAAAATGCTACATTTTCAAAATTTTCATGAAATTTGGGGATTTTTCACCAAAAAAGGATGCAAGTTACGACAAAAAATTACCACCAAAATAAAGTGGAATATGTCACGAAAAAACAATCTCAGAATCAGAATAATCGGTAAAAGCATCTTAGAGTTATTAATGCTTAAAGTGACCGTGGTCAGAATTACAAAAAAAAGGTCTGCGTCCTTAAGGTGAAAATGAGCTGCGTCCTTAAGGGGTTAATCACAAAACCTTGTACTAATAAAATATATATTTTATTTAACAATGATTCAAAATTCACCACAAAAAACTTCAGTGAAGTATTCATTAAAATAGATTCTGAAATGACAGCACATACCCATAAGCATATATTGTACATGGAACAATCGCCTAATAACATACAGCATAGGTTTAGGAGGTCCAGGAAGATATATATATATATATATATATATATATATATATCATGATACATACAGTAACAATGAATAATTATAACTAATAACTATAATCAAGATGCCCCTTTAGCTAATTTAAGGTCCCAAAGGGTCCCCACACCTCACTCATGTTGCAGGAGAAGTTGGAGAGATGCTGTAGATATTTAAGAGCCCATTTTCATAAACGTTTTCATATGGTAAGTTACCAGCAGATGGCAGTGTTAGAACAAAAATGTACAATACATTTATATTCAAATAATAAACATACGAAAGAGAACATATCTAATTTACAGCAAATAGCTGTGGAAAATAAAATCATCAGATTTTGTATTTATATATATATATATATTTTTTACAGAAATCGCAACCACACACTGACCAGACTTACTACTGGTAATGGTCAGTTATGCCTGTCTTTCATATTTCACAAACAGTTGAGCTTATCTCAGGTAAGGCAAACTAAAGTAGTTTTTCCTCCTTCTTGAAAGTTCCCGTTGCTGTCTCATGTTCTCTTTTTACACTACATCATTATTATTCATACTCCCATAATTTAATTGCGTGTGCTTGTTGATTTCATAACATACCACCTGTTTCTTGAGATATTTTTTTAAATGCTGTTATATTATTTGTCCTCTTTAGGGTATTTGTCCTCTTTAGGGTATGTTCACATGTATTTTTCCGCATATTTTCTGCTGCAGATTTTTTGAAGCAAATTACATACTGCAAACTTAATGCTGCAGATCTTTTAATGGTTCGGGTACATTCACAATACGGCATTTCTGAACAGAGGAATTCTCTCAGAAATTCCAGTGCATCAGCCTCAATGGAATTCTGCTGCACGGTACACACTGCGGTGGAAAATTCTGCCATGGAAATTCATATTCTGGGCTCCACCAAATGAATGATCATGTTCATTCTTTTGGCAAAATATGCTCAGATCTGCTTTGCTGTCAATATTTGATTCAGTCATCATCTGCTGTGCATGAAATGTCTGCTTGGAATTTTTCTGGCTGGACATAGTAACATAGTTCATAAGGTTGAAAAAAGACCAGAGTCCATCAAGTTCAACCTATAACCCTAATGACTCCCTGCTGAGTTGATCCTGAGGAAGGAAAAATCCCCTCATACTAGAGGTAAAAATTCCTTCCCTACTCCAAATATGGCATCAGAATAAATCCATAGATCAACGTTCTGTCCCTATAAATCTAGTATACATAACCAGCAATGTTATTATTCTCCAAAAATGTCTCCAGCCCCTTTTGACAGAGTTAACCATGACCACCTCCTCAGGCAGAGAATTCCATAGTATCACTGCTCTTAAAGTAAAGAACCCCCATCTGTGCTGGTGTCAAAACCTTCTTTCCTCTAAAAATAGTGGATGCCCCTTTGTTATAGATACAGTCCTGGTTATAAATAGATCATGGGAGAGATCTCTGTAAGGCCCCCTGATAAATTTATACATATATATTAGGTCGCCCCTAAGCCTTCTTTTTTCTAAACTAAATAACCCTAATTCTGATAATCTTTCTGGGTACTGTAGTCCTCCCATTCCACTTATTACTCTGGTTACCCTTCTTTGAACCCTCTCCAGCTCCACTATATCTTTCTTGTATACTGGTGCCCAGTACTGTACACAGTATTCTATGTGTGGTCTGACTAGTGATTTGTACAGTGGTAGAATTATTTCCTTGTCGTAGGCATCTATGCCCCTATTGATGCACCCCATGATTTTATTTGCCTTGGCAGCAGCTGCCCGACACTGGTCACTACAGCTAAATTTACTATTAACTAAGACTCCCAAGTACTTTTCCATGTCAGTCGTCCCAAGTGTTCACCCATTTAATACATAATCCCAGCCCGGATTTTTCTTCCCCATGTACATAATCTTACATTTATCAGTGTTGAACCTCATCTGCCACTTCCCAGCCCAAACCTTCAACCTATCCAGATCCATTTGTAACAGTGCACTGTCCTCTATTGTGTTTACCGCTTTACAGAGTTTAGTATCATCTGCAATGATTGCAACTTTTCTATACATCTCCTCTACAAGGACCCAAGACTGACCCCTGTTGTACCCCACTAGTAACAGTCACCCAATCAAAATAAGTACCATTAATAACTACCCTCTGTTTCCTATCACTGAGACAGTTACTTACCCACTTACACACATTCTCCCCCAGCCATCTAGCGATTGCCCCTTGTCTAGTCTGGAGCTCACCTCCTCATAAAAGCTGATAAGGTTAGTTTGACAGGACCGATCCCTCATAAAGCCATGCTGATATGGGGTCATACATTTATTTTTATTAAGATACTCCAGAACTGCATCCCTTAGAAAACCCTCAAACAATTTACATAAAACAGAGGTTAAACTAACAGGCCTATAATTCCGTACTGTGAACAAACCCTAGGTCAGTCCACAATCCACAGTAGAAAATCTGCAGCAAAATACACACTTGTAAACATACCCTTATGATGATATTATTTGTGGCCTGTAATTATGGGTGCACTAGGTATAAGTATAATTTGGACCCCATTCACTGGTAGAATGTGTGCAGTGTATGGTTGTATTACTTTTATACTGTGTGGTAGTATTCTTTTCTGATACACTGGGTAGTGGTAATATTTGAGCACAGTTTTTTGGAAGTATGTTTGTATTTTATGGTGTTATTATTATTTTTTATTTAATGTCATCTTAAGTTTTTTGGGGAATTGATATTATGGACTTGCTTTTTGTTCATTTCCATTCAATTTTGGACTTGTTTTTTGTTCATTTCCATTTAATTGAGGGTCCCTTTTAACAAGGTATACTTGTTGCAACCATATATTATCATTTTCTTAACACAAACTGATGTCATGATGAAGAATTGAAACAAGTAACTTTGTTATTGTACAAAAGCTGGACACCCCTAGCTACAAACAGCTGGTCACACACTGGTTCCCTCTGTGGCTAAAGACTTTACAATCATTTGCATAGAGAATGAATATATTTACTAAATTTAGATTTGCCCACTGGTGACATACACTGTGGTGTTGATGGAAAAATTGGAAGAAAAAACATCAATGCAGAGCCGCATTTGTCATCAAAGTCTTTCTTTAGGACGCTGATAACCGACTAAATAAATATATATATTTTTCAGATAACAAGTCTCACAGATAACACAAGGTATCACGGCACATCAAATAACAAACTCACAGTATTGACAGGCTAATAGTGATGTCTATGTCTTTTGCTTATTCTCCTCAAGCATGTGCAGTGTCAAGATTTTAGCAGGGTCACATGTAGGGTTGGCCCAAGACATTCTGCCACCTGGGTCCAATAAAATGCTTCCCCAAATAATTTGTACAGCAGATACAACAATATATCTCTGCATAATACAGTCCTGTACTTACAAGCAGCACTAATAATTCTTCCACACCATAACAACATATACTGTATCTTCTAAAAAGACCAATATATCCAATATTAATCTCAAACATTGCCCATATAGAGGTAGATACTAGTATTATATAGAGGCTCTGCAGCCTGTATAAGTGATTACAGCTGCATCTAGTGACTTACTTACAGGTGACGCCGCCATCTCTAATCGGAGTAATTATTTTTCCCTTTTTTTTCTCCATCTGACTCAGGTGGCCATGATTCTTTTTTCCAACTTTGACTCGTCCAGAACATGGTGCCTCCATTAGCGTTCCATATCCCATAGAGTCAGCTGTTCTGCCAAATATTAATAATACACCCTCTACCCCCACATGATATTTTTTCTCTGTGCCTCCATACTGCAATAATGCCCCTGTGGTAACCTTGGGGAATAAAGTCTTGTGGGATGTATGGTAGTTAGGGTGTTGCTGTTCAGAATAATAAAGGGCGCTGTTAACCCTGGTCACTCGTGATGCCAGGGTGAGTCTTAAATACTGTAATATTGATAGGCCTATTGCCACCCTTCCCAAGAGCAATAGGTGAATGTAGAATAAAGGATTGTCCACAACCACTGTTAACTGAAAACTTGCAGGAACTTTTACTGAAGAATTTCTGTACATGCAGCAATAGCAACAGTCCAAATAACAGAGTATCTATAGATATAGCGGAGCAGCGATTCACAGTTGGTTGGGATCAGATAAGCTCAATTTAGCTTCTCAGAGATTTTGTAGCATAGATCCGCTGGATTTAAGGGTGCGTTTAGGTCCAGTGATCTTGCGGAAAGTAGCGGGGAATTGCTTAATATAACCGCTTTGATATAGGCCGAGGCCGCAAGGCTTTGGCCCAGTAAATTGTCTTGTAAGCTGCAGAGGTCCTACCTCATCCAGAATCAGCAACCCAAGAGCAATGATGCTGCTTGCTTGGCAGCGCAGGAACAAGAGAGAGATCAAGATGGCGCAGCTCCCTTATATGGGCAGGGGCTGGTCGTTTTGGATTGGTCCATAACAACTGTCACTCACCGTTACATTGCATTGTGGGTGAACACGTGACCAAAACCACCAAAGGTCGTTTAGCAAAACCATACAGTTCTGAACCTAATCACATGACCCGCAGGTCCTGCTATGCTGAACAGGTAGGCAATTGAATAAATACATATTTACACTTATAATTATATGAATTTCTATACAAATATGATGAGGAGATAACTAAAGAAGAGGGACCCCGACGTTCCTAGGGACTCTGACTATGGGGACCTCTACAAAGGTACAGTATGAAATACGGTACCAGGACACCACAAACCCCCTTACTTAAAACAAGTCGACCCCGACGCCTGTCCCCTAAGGCAGAGGAACTAGGACTAGGACAGGATTATTAATACATTCTATACATCCTGACAAAATCTGAGTAAACATTAAACACCTTTGTACTTTCTTGTTACTCTGACTAGCATCTTGACTAGACAATTTTGAAGCTATCTGGACATTTTGATGCTTTCTAGACATTTTGAAGCTTACTATACATTTATGAAGCTACCTAACCTTTAGTTTCTAGCTCCTTAGACATTTTTTATATCTCTCTATAACATTTATGAGGCTAATTAGACATTTATGTAGTTCTTTAGATATTTATAAAGCTCACTAGACATTTATTGTGAGGGTCCAGACTGGTATGCGGGGTGGACACATGAGTGGATCCTCTGTGTCAGTGAGGCGATGGTGTGGGCCGTACCAGGGGAACGGAATCTAAGAGGTTACTGGTTTTCACCAGAGCCCGCCGCAAAGCGGGATGGACTTGCTGCGGCAGGTAACCCCCAGGTCGTTCTACCCGATAGCGACTCAACCTCACTGACAGCTGAGACAGGCTCGGTACACAAGGACAAGGCAAGGCGAGGTCAGACGTAGCAGAAGGTCAAGGCAGGCGGCAAGGTTCGTAGTCAGGGGCAACAGCAAGGGTCTGGATACACAGGCTAGGGATACACAAAAAACGCTTTTACAGGGCACTAGGGCAACAAGATCCGGCGAGGACAGGAAGGGGAAGTGGGTTTATGTAGTGTTTGGAGGTAATTTCATTGATTGGGCCAGGCACCAATTAGTGGTGCAATGGCCCTTTAAATTTCCTAGAGCTGGCGCGCGCGCGCCCTAGAGAGCGGGGCCGCGCGTGCCGGGACGGAGCCGAAGGAGGACGGGGCAGGTGAGAGGATTGGGATGCGACCCGCGGGCGGGCATGTCCCGCCACGCGGATCGCATCCCCGCCGGGGACACCAGAGCAGCGATCCCGGACAGCGGGATTGTCCGGGGCGCTGCAGGCAGAAGAACAACGCGAGCGCTCCGGGGAGGGACAGGGACCCGGAGCGCTCGGCGTTACATTTATATACAGCTTTCTATACATTTAGTTTCAAGCTGTCTAGACATTTTTGAAATCTCACCACATTTTTCTTTTGCCACGATGAGTCACCTGTTAGTACACAAAAAGGGTATATTGGCTTGTCTGAGGCTCTCTACCAATAAGGTTAGCTACTAGGGTCTATCGGCTACACGCTACTTACCCCTAGAACACAACAGTATAACCTACCTAGGTTACCTTTAGAAATATGTGTTTAATTTTTAGCTCGCAAGAGCACCTACTGGCCAGGTAGAGCATCTCACACATGTAATAAGGAGAAAAGAAAGTAGTGTACCTAACAGTGGCAGGAACTGGATATCAATAGGCTACAATTCCTAAAGTGTTACTTGAATGTGAGATATATTTTAGTTTTGTGTACTGAGAAGACTGAGGTAGTACATTTAAGTGAGCTATTTGGTGTACTGAAAAGATATAGGTAGTACATTGAAGTGAGTCATTGAAGGTACTATGTGTGCAGGTACTGAATGTGAATCTTGGTACCTTAAGGGTAGTTTTCCTTGTGTAGTCCTTTGAGACCGGTGCTAGCGATTGGTGACTGTAACAATGCTACTCTCGGAGGAGCCGGGAGAGCCACCCATTTAGCAACTGCTAAAACACCTTGTAAATATTCCTAGTGTATGTACTTGTGTACAAGGACTACTGGCAATTGTTTCTTTTGTGTACACGTGCATCTAGCAGACATTTTTCGTGTACAACATTTACTTATGTTTTATGTAAACAGACACAAAGCTATTTTTCTGTGTACAGGAACCATATACATTTTTATTACATAGGCTTATACAATTATTAACACTCCAACAAGGTTCAGGCGCATACACCTGATAAGTGCAATTTTTAGCATGGGAGTCTCATAAATATAGAGGTATATACACAAACTGGCGTGTAAGGATTAGTGTTGAGCGGCATAGGCCATATTCGAATTCGCGAATATTCGCGAATATATGGACGAATATTCGTCATATATTCGCGAATATTCGCATATTCGTTATATTCCCGTTTTATTTTCGCATATGCGAAAATTCGCGTATGCGAAAACTATCATATGTGCATATTAGCATATACAAAATTAACATACGCGAAAATTCGTATATGCGAAAATTCGCATGTGCTAATTTTCGCATGTGCTAATTTTCGCATATGCTAATTTTCGCATGTGCGAATTTTCGCACGCCAGTCTCACACAGTAGTATTAGAGCCTTCTTTACACCACACAAGCTGGAAGCAGAGAGGGATGATCACTGTGATGTGTACTGTGAAAAAAACAAAAAAAAAACAAAACGAATATTCGTAATTACGAATATATAGCGCTATATTTGCGAAATTCACGAATTCGCGAATATGCGATATTCGCGAATAATATTCGAATTGCGAATATTCGTGAGCAACACTAGTAAGGATCTGCAGTCCACCTACACTAGGAGTTTATATTTCAGGTTTTAGGTTGTAGAACCGCATGCATATACTCGATGAGTCCCGGCT
The DNA here is from genome assembly GCF_029499605.1 of Hyla sarda. Classification (NCBI taxonomy): domain Eukaryota; kingdom Metazoa; phylum Chordata; class Amphibia; order Anura; family Hylidae; genus Hyla; species Hyla sarda. The sequence goes on along the minus strand of NC_079189.1, from coordinate 139,409,276 downwards.
CGTCCCCAAAAATCCACTGGGGCAACTCTGGTGAGCACGGTTGTGCACTTGGCAATCTGGATAGGGGTATTTCAGCTCCAGGGCTGGAGGAGGAAGAAAAGGGCGCCTCTGGCAGGGTACTCACTGCAGACTCCTTCGATGGGATTTTGGCCCACGAGCACCAAGTTCTGTGGTGAGGGGACAATCTCACTGGTGATGCACCTCCAGGTGTCCCTGCGCTCTCTGCTGGAGGTGTGCCTGGCCAATCGTCGTCATCATCAGGCAGTGGGGGAAGATTGCAGGCCCCCTCTTCATCTAACGACAACCGCTGCAGACGGTCAGCAAGTTCTTGGAAAAGTCGGGCTGCGACTGACACAACTCTCCGCTGTTCTGGCACCATTTTGCCATTCTCACCACGTGGAACGCTGCTCTCCTCCATGTCTGTACTCTCCGGCTCCTTGTGCAGACTGAAGAGGTCGTTGTGCATGGTGTCTTTTATATTGGACTTCCCCAAAATGGCGGCCGGCAGGAAGGACGTCATCGGTGCAGCCCCGACTTCCTGTCCTCCCAGAAACTACTCTTTTTCCAAGTTCCCTTTCGGGTGCGACACAGCAACTTGAAAGCCACGCCCATGGGCGGGACGAGACGCAGCGCGGGCCTTTTTCTCTGGTAGCAGGTTAAGTCTGGTAGCAGGTTAACTCTTCCTGTGCTGACCAGACCAGAGGATCGTAGCATGTATTCATTTCGCAGTTTACACATTCTTGCTGTGCATACATTTTTTCCTCCCCCCTTACTTTTCGCGTGGCCCCCTTGCAACTTGCACCACACGCACCGCTCTTGTACACAATAATGCGATTTACAGCACATGAATAAAGTCCGTTATATTGGTGGGAGTACAATTTCACTAGTGGCAACACCAGCAGGCACACACCCGAATCCTGTTCGTCAGATGCCAAAAAGGCTTTGTGGTGACCTTGGGGGATAAAGCCTTGTGGGGTGTAGGGTAGTTAGGGTGTTGCTGTTCAGAATAATAAAGGGCGCTGTTAACCCTTGTCACTCGTGACGCCAGGGTGAGTCTTAAATACTGTAATCTTGATAGGCCTATTGCCACCCTTCCCAAGAGCAATAGGTGAATGTAGAATAAAGGATTGTCCACAACCACTGTTAACTGAAAACTTGCAGGAACTTTTACTGAAGAATTTCTTTACATGCAGCAATAGTAACAGTCCAGATAACAGAGTCTCTATAGATATTGCGGAGCAGCGATTGACAGTTGGTTGGGATCAGATAAGCTCAATTTAGCTTCTCAGAGATTTTGTAGCATAGATCCGCTGGATTTAAGGGTGCGTTTAGGTCCAGTGATCTTGCGGAAAGTAGCGGGGAATTGCTTAATATAACCGCTTTGATATAGGCCGAGGCCGCAAGGCTTTGGCCCAGTAAATTGTCTTGTAAGCTGCGGAGGTCCTACCTCATCCAGAATCAGCAACCCAAGAGTAATGATGCTGCTTGCTTGGCAGCGCAGGAACAAGAGAGAGATCAAGATGGCGCAGCTCCCTTATATGGTCAGGGGGTGGCCGTTTTGGATTGGTCCATAACAACTGTCACTCACCGTTACATTGCATTGTGGGTGAACACGTGACCAAAACCACCAAATGTCCTTTAGCAAAACCATAGAGCTCTGAACCTAATCACATGACCCGCAGGTCCTGCTATGCTGAATATTTATATGAATTTCTATACAAATATGAACCAACTAAGGGGTGACGAGGGGATAATTAAAGAAGAGGGACCCCGACGTTCCTAGGGACTCTGACTATGGGGACCTCTACAAAGGTACAGTATGAAATACGGTACTGGAAACCACACCCCCATGTGTCCCCATGTAGTAATAATGCTCCCTGTGCCCCGTGTAGTAGTATTCTCCCCTATGCCCTATATAGTAGTAATGTCCCCGGTGCCCCCCTCTACTGTCATAATGGCCCCCTGTACCCCTATATAGTAGAAAAGTCCCCTGAGCCCACATACAATAATAATGTTTCTTGTGCCCTATTGTGGACAAACATGAGAAAAATACTAATACTCACCTATTCCTGGTTTTCATGATGAATATAGCGGCTCTTTATTTTTAGCCAACAGTCTGTAATCCTCTGGGATATTATTGCGCTGGCCAATGCAGGGATCACGCTGCTTATTGAGTGAATGGTGGAGCAGGCATCTGACAGCCCCCACTACGCTATTCTACTTCAGTGTAGCTGCATCCAAAGTATGCAGTTTTAGTGAAGGGAGGCAGTTGCCATGGAGTTTTAATATACTGGGCTTAAAATTAAGCGCTTGCCCTATATGTCCAGTGCTGTCAATGCCCCTGGTGGTGTAACCCTTCTTAGGGGTGTCATGTCATGTGATGTGATCAGTATCCCCCTAGCTTTGCTACTGGGTGGCACATTACCCCTGAGTCCAACAGACCCAGCAGGACCCACTGTAGCACCAGCTGTGGCAATACCTTAAAGGGAAACTTACAGCAGCATTACCCAAACTAATCTAAATATACAAATAATGCAGGTAATGCTGTTTAAAACAAAGTTTTACCTGATAAAAATCCATTGTGCCTTTCCTTTGTAATCTGTAACAATCCAGATATGCTAATTCACTTTTCTGAGCAATGGGGCGTTCTCCAATGGGGCGTTCACAAGCAATGATTATTGTGCCCACTCTGGTCGATAATACTGCCCTCTTTTTTAATACTTCCTTCTTCAGCTTGTTTGCATGATGTGCAAAACATTACCCACATGATTGCGCTCTGCAGAGTAAACCTAGTGGTCATGTAGGTAACATTGCTGTCGGCTTCCCTAAGAGATGCTTCAAGCTGTTTGAGGTGCCCCCTGGTGGTGGACAGAGCAGCTCTTTTGCCCCTGACTATAGTATGCATGCATTTATTGCTATTTATTACAGAACTTAAATCCAAACCCCAGCTAATCAAAGACAACATGGAACAACAATGAAATATAAAGAAATTCTGTACATGGTAAAGAGATTAACAGTCACTATTGTGACACAAAGAGGGAAGATGAATAACTGTTTCGCTCTTCCTGTGCACCTGCCCATTCTCATCTACTCACAGTGCCAAGCATAGAAATGTTTTCTTTTCAACCTTTTCAGCGGTCAATTTATTCTTTGTCAATTCCAGTAATCACAAAAAAATAGGACTGTGTAAATGTGAGGAAAATGACATGTATTGTGTTGACAGTTAAACATCCCAAAACCATCAACCTGGAGATCATTTGCACTTGATGCTGTGGGAAGGAATGGAAAAGCATTTTATTACTGGCACGAAGGACATAATCTTCTTATACTGAACCTTCCAACAAGCTGACAACACAAGAAATGCTGGATGGCAGGTATGTGTTTTGTCAACATAATTGCCATGAAGCATATTTTTTTGAATTTAGAAACAGTTACTTTTTGTATAGTGAAACCAGAAACATTTCTAAACAATATTGTATGTTATTACATCTGAACACATACACTGCTCAAAAAAAATAAAGGGAACACTAAGATAACACATCCTAGATCTGAATGAATGAACTAATCGTATGAAATACTTTCATCTTTACATAGTTGAATGTGCTGACAACAAAATCACACAAAAATTATCAATGGAAATCAAATTTATCAACCCACGGAGGTCTGGATATGGAGTCACACTCAAAATCAAAGTGGAAAACCACATTACAGGCTGATCCAACTTTGATGTAATGTCCATAAAACAAGTCAAAATGAGGCTCAGTAGTGTGTGTGGCCACCACGTGCCCGTGTGACCTCCCTACAACGTCTGGGCATGCTCCTGATGACAACTCCTGGACAGTCTGTGGTGCAATGTGGCGTTGGTGGATGAAGCGAGATATGATGTCCCAGATGTGCTGAACCAGATTCAGGTCTGGGTAACGGGCGGGCCAGTCCATAGCATCAATGCCTTTCTCTTGCAGAAACTGCTAACACACTCCAGCCACATGAGGTCTAGCATTGTGTTGCATTAGGAGGAACCCAGGGCCAACTGCACCAGCATATGGTCTCACAAGGGATCTGAGGATCTCATCTCGGTACCTAATGGCAGTCAGGCTACATCTGGCAAGCACATGGAGGGCTGTGCAGTCCCCTATAGAAATACCACCCCACACCATTACTGACCCACCGTCATGCTGGAGGATGTTGCAGACAGCAGAATGTTCTCCACGGTGTCTCCAGTCACATGTGCTCAGTGTGAACTTGCTTTCATCTGTGAAAAGCATGTCCGTGCAACAGAAATTGCGCCAGTTTTGTACACGACTGTCAGTAAAAGCTCTTATTCTAGAAGGCGCTTGTGAAATAGAGGGGGAGGTGTAGAAAAGTGTATTGTCTGCCACTGTGAAAAGTATTGAAGTTGTGTCCACCATGTGTAAAATCCATACAGAATCTATGCTGTGTTCTAAACTGTTTGCCGTACCTGAAGGGGTTAAAGGAGTGGAAGAAAAGCGCGCAAAGAAGTCCCGTCCCTGGGCGTGGAAGTCAAGTTGCAGTCTCAAAACCGAAGTGGAACCAGAAAGGTCCGCCCCCCCCAGCAACAGGATGCACCGCTGACGAACTTCCTGTTGGCAGCCATCTTGCCGAAGACCAGTATAAGAGGAACAGCGTAGCAGGGCCTCTGCAGTCTGCAGGAAGTTGGTGATCAGTGCAAGATGGCAGAGGCACGAGAGACCTCAAGGCCTGTTAGTCCCAGGATGGTGCCCAGTGCCCGGAAAGTAGTAGTGGCCACAGCTCAAGTCCTTCAGGAGCTTGCAGACTGGCTGCAGAAGCTGTCGCTGGAAGGAGGGGAGGCATGTCTGAAGGTCCCGCTGCCGGAAGACGATGAGCAGTGGCCAGCGACTCCTGAGGGTAGAACGCCCGCAGCATACAGGGCAGCGTCGCCGGTGAGGCTATCTCCACATCATCGGACCTGGGGATCCTGGGCAGAGCTGCATACCGAAGAGTCTGTGAGTACTCTGGCGGAAGCCGACTTTTCTACTACTTCTAGTCAGTCTAGCCCAGAGTCCAACCCACAGGTCCAGAAGCCCACAGTGCGCCCCAGGTCACCCCCACTCCCAGAGAGGGTATTCGGCAATGAGCCGCAACTAATCCGGTACATGCACCAGTACCTACTACCTCTGCCCTGAAAAGAACATCCCCCAATCATAGCAGTAGTGTCTGAGAGAGCCAGGCAGGAGGCCCAAATGGCTGCGATCGTGGAGGAGATGAGGGTGCAGAGGAGGAGTGATTTTGGTCCAAAAGAACTACCTTATGAAGTGCACTTGGTGCAACAGAGGGACACTAAGCATGTGCCCGGAAAGCCACCCCTGGAGAGGCGAAAGTCAAGGGGTTCGGCACACTGATGGACTGCCATCCCAGTGACACTATCCTGGTAAACTGAAGGGCAGTAAAAAGGGATTATCTTCCTACCCATCTACACTCCTTAGAGGGCGGGGAGATTGTAGAGTATACACCGGTCCAGAGTGCACGAGGGGAATGGGCGGCAGCTTTAACCAGGCCCGAGAATCCTAAACAGCTCCCCTTTGTGTACTTTCCCTCTGAGAATTGGAATGCTGATCTGTTTGGTCTGCTGTCCTCCAAGATGAAGGGCAAGGACAAGCAAGGAGAAGAGTTCCTGCCAGAGGTTCCTGCGCTGGCACCTCAATACCTGCCAGGAACCAGAAAGATGTCTGATGCCCAGGCCTACTCCCAGTGCTAAGGAGGTTTGGCCTACATAACGGGCACTGACCAAAGTGCCTCTGCCTACTCATGCTGAGGAAGAGGTTTGGCCAGTCCCACAGGCACCGACAATTTGTCCCCCAGTGGCACAAGCTGCTGCGGTCCAGATGGTGGTAACAGTAAGCACCACCACCACTGATTCAAAGTTATCACAGGTGTCATGGAACACCAGAGTTAGTCCCATGGAGGGGGCACATTCATGTGGTCCCCGCTATATGTCTCAGCCCAGGAAGCAATCTGATAGGTGAGGCTGGGATGGAAAGTATCCTGGATAAAAAGTCCCATATCCATTTGTTGTTTTGTTTGCCATACAGTCGTGAGACTAAAAATGTTTTGTAGAGCACCACTACTGTTTTTCAGGTTTATCGCAACGTTTAAGAAATGCACTTGGCAGATTTTCCAAGAACTATACCTGCAACCAGAATTCATAAGCTTATGTGCCCGGCTTAGTCCAAGATTCATGGACTACAATCTCTTAAGTACCAGGAACTGTAGAGCGGTACTATATATATATATATATATATATATATATATATATATATATATAAAAAGAGAAAGCCTGACTCAGTGACTCATCAACGCCCAGCCTAAACCCTTGGACCTAGAAAGCTGAATTTTTTCACAGATGTTGTTTTTAAGACCTAGACAAGGAATAAGAAAGGTTTTTCGAAATTCAACCCTTAAGGGGGTAAAAAAGGGGTTGAAAGTTTTTATGGAAGTCCGTCATTTTTGAAGCTATAAGCATGATGCTTTGTTTTTAGGCTAACAATTAGAGATAAAGAAACATGTGTTTTAACGTTTTCTAAAATTCCACCCCTAAAGGGGTGAAACCTGGGGTTCAGAGTTTGTATGAATTAACCCCTTGCCGCAGAAGGTCGGGTATACCCGGCACTGCGGCACAGGAGGGTTATGAAGCAAGCTCAGGAGCTGAACTCGCATCATACCCGCTTGGTCCCGGCTGCTATCAGCAGCCAGGACCCGTGGCTAATGCCGGACAATGCCGTTCCGGCAGATGTCCGGCATTAACTCTTTAGATGCCGCAATCAAAGTTGAATGAATTCGGGTTGTTTGGATGCCTGTAGACTTTAACCAGAGCGGCCTCGTTACTATAGGATCTTAAAAAGTAGTGTTACCCCAAATTTAACACGAGCAAAGCCGCGGGCAAAAGCTAGTAACTCATATAACAGAGTAATATGTTGTTTTGTTGTCTATTGCATGAATGTATGCATGTATTGATAAGAAGTTGATTCGCTGAGGTAACATTTTAATAAAGTGTACATAAAATATTTATGCAGATGTCTATAGTGTCTAATGTTTTCTTTCAGCTATGGCAGTCATTCAGGAGGTATTCTGTACAAAAAGAAATATATATATATATATATATATATATATGTACATAATTGTCAGTAATAAAATAAAATGCATACTATTACCTCAGTATTGTCTAGTCTGTCAATATTTACTGTATAGTTTTGTGTACAGATAGAGAGTTAATATCAGAACAAATGCATACTAGTGAGTAATATATACAGTGGGGATCAAAAGTTTGGGCACCCCAGGTAAAAATTTGTATTAATGTGCATAAAGAAAAAATCTCCAAAAGGCATGAAATTACAGATTAGACATTCTTATAATATGTCAACAAAAGTTAGATTTTATTTCCATCATTTACACTTTCAAAATAACAGAAAACAAAAAAAATTGTGTCTGCAAAAGTTTGGGTACCCTGCAGAGTTAATATCTTGTACTGCCCCCTTTGGCATGTATTACAGCTTGTAAACACTTTTTGTAGCCAGCCAAGAGTCTTTCAATTCTTGTTTGAGGTATCTTTGCCCATTGTTCCTTACAAAAGTCTTCCAGTTCTTTGAGATTTCTGGGCTGTCTGTCACGCACTGCTCTTTTAAGGTCTATCCATAGATTTTTCAATTATGTTGAGGTCAGGACATTGTGAAGGCCATGGCAAAACCTTCAATTTACACCTCTTGATGTAACCCCCTGTAGATTTCGTGGTGTGTTTAGGATCATTATCCATTTGTAGAAGCCATCCTCTCTATAACTTCAGCTTTTTCAGAGATGGCATCAAGTTAGCATCCAAAATTTGCTGACATTTTATTTAATCCATTTTTCCTTCTACTCTTGAGATGTTCCCTGCAATACAACCCCAAAGCATAATTGATCCACTCCCATGTTTAACAGTTGGACAAAGGTTCTTTTCATTAAATTCTGCTCTAAACGTACCTTCTTCTCCAAACGTACCTTTGCTCATTCCGGCCAAAAAGTTTAGTTTTTACCTCATCGTCCACAGAACTTGTTTCCAAAAATGCATCAGGCTTGTCTATATGTTCATTTGCAAAGTTCAAACACTGATTTTTGTGGTGAGGATGTAGAAGAGGTTTTCTTCTGATGACTCTTCCATGAAGACCATATTTGTACAAGTATCTCTTTATAGTGGAATAGTGTACCACAACTCCAGTGACTGCCAGATCTTTCTGGTGGGATTGTGCAGTCAAATGTGGGTTTTAAATAGTTTTTCTCACAATCCTGCAAGCTGTTCTGTCTGATATTTTTCTTGGTCTTCAAGATCTTGCTTTAACTTCCACTGTTCCTGATGACTGCCATTTCTTAATTACATTCCGAGCAGAGGATATTGACATCTGAAAACGTTTTGCTGTCTTCTTATAGCCTTCTCCAGCCTTCTTCAACTATTTTCAGTTTCAGATTTCTAGACAACTGCTTAGAAGAACCCATGGTGCTGATTGTTGGGGCAAAAGTCAGATGAGTCTGGGCATTTAAAACCTTTGAGATTGACATCACCTGGTCTTCCCAGATGATGATTGAGAACAATCCATGACACTGGCAGGTCTCAGCTTTGCAAAGGGGGCTGTGCATGCTATAAATTCTGCAGGGTGCCCAAACTTTTGCAGACACCATTTTTTTGTTATTTTGAAAGTATAAATGATGGAAATAAAATCTAACTTTTGTTGACATATTATAAGAATGTATAATCTGTAATTTGTTGCCTTTTGGAGCTTTTTGCATCTTTCCTTGGCTTCTTTATGCACATTAATACAAATTTTTACCTGGGATGCCCAAACTTTTGATCCCCACTGTATATGTAGTGTTTTTACCCTTTATTATGTGTTAGAATGTACCCTAAAAACACTACACTACACTAACTGATGGGTTTGCAGTGAGTTTCCCGCTAGGAGTTTGCGCTGCGGCGGAAAATTTGCGGCAGCTCAAATTTGAAGCAGGAAACTTACTGTAAACCTGCCCATGTGAATGAACCCTGTACATTCACATGGGGCGGGGGGCAAACCTCCAGCTGTTGCAAAACTACTTGGAAAACCATCAGTTAGGTTCTGTTACCTAACTCAGTATTTTCCAACCAGGGTGCCTCCAGCTGTTGCAAAACTACAACTCCCAGCATGTACTGATCGCCGAAGGGCAGGCTGGGAGATGTAGTTATGCAACAACTGGTGCTATGCAACTACAACTCCCAGCATGGCGAGACAGCTGTTTGCTGTTTGGGCATGCTTGGATTTGCAGTTTTGCAACTTCTGGACAACTGCATAGTGATCTCCAAACTGTAGCTCTCTAAATCTTGCAAAACTACAACTCCCAGCATGCCCAAACGGTTGTCTGGGCATGCTGGGAGTTGTAGTTTAGCAACATCTGGAGGGCTACAGTTTAGAGACCACTGTATAGTGGTCTCCAAACTTTAACCCCCCCCCCCCAGATGTTGTAGGGCAACTACTCACCGGCTTCCGTAGTCTTCACCAGGGAGCCACGAGGGAGCCGCACGTCATCACCGCCCGCCGCCACCGGTCAGGTAAGGGACCTCCACCGCCGCTGCCGGTCACGCTACAATTCCCCCATTCTGCCCGGTTTACCATCAGTGGGCAGAAAGGGGGATCCAAACTTTAACCCCCCGCCCCAGATCTGCTATTGGTCGTCGCTTCTTGACGACTAATAGCAGGGATAGGAGGGGTGGCACCCCTGCCACCTAACTTCCTATCCCTCCTATCCTACGACTTGGACACCCCCGATCCCCATGATCTTCCGGGTCACCGGACACCGGTATGACCTGGATCCGTCGAAAATCGCCGGTCTCAGGACTCTCCTGGGCATATGATAGATATCAGCAGTCATCCCGGTCCAGTCCCCGACCGGCTAGCGGCGGGGACCGGAATTCCCAAGGGCGTATACATATGCCCTACGTCCTTAAGGACTCAGGATGCAGGGCGTATGCATACGCCCTGCGTCCTGAAGAGGTTAAGATAGGACTGTTACCTAATAGTCAGTATACCTTTATACTAAGTCCATGTCAGTCTATAAAAAAAAAGCTGTGGCCAGATGTTAGCTGCAAGTCAACCGGAAAACGCAAAATGCCTTTCCCACTTGGCGTTTTTCAGTTTGGCTTTTTTTTTTATCCTTTTGGTGTTTTTTCACTCCTCTTTGGCGTTTTCCTGCTCCTTGGTAGTTTTTCAAAATGGCAGCATGTTGAGACTATGGCTAAGTTTCCACTTGTTTTTTTTTCTTGTGTTTTTTTCTGGCATTTTTGCCTTTTTGCTTTTTTGGCCCCTGTCTTTTTTTACAAAATATATTGGATACCAAAAAAAGTATGCAGTAGGGATGGAAAAAAATGTATTTAATGAAATTTATTTATTTTTAATAACGAAAATGTAATTAATTTTTAACCTCTTCAGGACTCAGGGCGCATGGATACGCCCTGCATTCCGAGTACTTAAGGACACAGGGCGTATCCATACGCCCGTGGGCATTCAGGTCCCCACCGCTAGCTGGTTGGGGACCGGAGCCGGATGCCTGCTGAAATCGTTCAGCAGGCATTGCGGCATATCGCCCAGCGATCTGCGGCGGATTCCGGGTCAATTGGGTCTCCAGTGACCCAGTGACCCGGTGACCCGGAATTACAGGCGGTTCGGGGCTTTCTTTGATGGCCCCGAACAGCCATAGCCAGCAGGGGTGAGGTGGAACTGGTGCCACCTCACAATCGCCCTGATTCGTCGGCCGGTTTACCGGCCGACCAATCAGGCCACCTGCTGCAGGTGTCACTCCCGCAACCAGCTCTACCCCTCTTCCGGAGGACGTGATCGGGTGCGGGAAGTGGACCAAGGCAGCTGGGGACCCCGATCCCCGGTGTCACTGTTGGGATCGGGGCCCCAGGAGCGGCGGCGAGGGACTAACCTGCAGCTGATCAGCAGTTGGAGATGAGTGACAGCCTCCTGCTGTTGTTTAGCAACAGCTCCCAGCATGCAAAAAGGGCATGCTGGGAGCTGTAGTTATGCAACAGCAGGAGGCAGACCACCACAACTCCCAGCATTCCCTTATGGGCATGCTGGGACTTATAGTTTTGCAACAGCTGGAGGCACATTTTTTCTATGGAAAAGTGTACCTTCAGCTGTTGTATAACTACAACTCCCAGCTTGCACAAACAGCTAAAGTGCATGCTGGGAGTTGTAGTGGTGCATCTGCTGGTTGCATAACTACAACTCCCAGCATGCCCGTTGGCTGTCGGTGACTGCTGAGAGTTGTAGTTTTGCAACAGCTGAAGGCACACTGGTTGTGAAACTCAGAGTTTTTTTTAACCTAACTCAGTGTTTCACGACCGGTGTGCCTCCAGCTGTTGCAAACTACAACTCCCAGCATGCACCGTACATGTTGGGAGTTGTAGTTTTGCAACAGCTGGAGGCACACTGGTTGTGAAACACTGAGTTAGGTTACAAACTCAGTGATACATAACCAATGTGCCTACATCTGTTGCAAAACAAAACTCTCAGCATGTACAGTCTGTCAGCGCATGCTGGGAGTTGTAGTTTTGCAACAGCTGGATGTTTCCCCCCCAATGTGAATGTACAGGGTACACTCACATGGGCGGAGGTTTACAGTAAGTATCCGGCTGCAAGTTTGAGCTGCGGCAAATTTTCTGCTGCAGCTCAAACTGCCAGCGAGAAACTACTTGAACCCCTGCCCGTGCGACTGTACCCTAAAAACAATATACTACACTACACTAACACAAAATAAAAAGTAAAAAACACTACATATACACATACCCCATACACAGCCCCCCTCCCCTCCCCAATAAAAATGAAAAACGTCTGGTACACCACTGTTTCCAAAATGGAGCCTCCAGCTGTTGCAAAACAACTACTCCCAGTATTACCAGACAGCCACTGACTGTCCAGGCATGCTGGGAGTTTTACAACAGCTGGAGGCACCCTGTTTGGGAATCACTGGCATAGAATACCCCTATGTCCACCCCTATGCAAGTCCCTAACTCAGGCCTCAAATGCGCATGGCGCTCTCACTTTGGAGCCCTGTCGTATTTCAAGGCAACAGTTAAGGGCCACATATGGGGTATTGCCGTACTCGGGAGAAATTGTGTTACAAATTTTGGGGGGTATTTTCTGCTATTACCCTTTTTAAAAATGTAAAATTTTTGGGAAAACAAGCATTTTAGGTAAAACATTTTTTTTTTTTTACATATGCAAAAGTCGTAAAACACCTGTGGGGTATAAAGGTTCACTTAACCCCTTGTTACATTCCCCGTGGGGTCTAGTTTCCAAAATAGTATGCCATGTGTTTTTTTTGCTGTTCTGGCACCATAGGGGCTTCCTAAATGCGGCATGCCCCCAGAGCAAAATTTGCTTTCAAAAAGCCAAATGTGACTCCTTCTCTTCTGAGACCTGTAGTGCACCAGCAGAGCACTTTTCACCCCCATATGGGGTGTTTTCTGAATCGGGAGAAATTGGGCTTCAAATTTTGGGGGGTATTTTCTGCTATTACCCTTTTTAAAAATGTAAAATTTTTGGGAAAACAAGCATTTTAGGAAAAAAATTAATTTTTTTACATATGCAAAAGTCGTGAAACACCTGTGGGGTATTAAGGTTCACTTTACCCCTTGTTACGTTCCCCGAGGGGTCTAGTTTCCAGAATAGTATGCCTTGTGTTTTTTTTTTTTGCTGTTCTGGCACCATAGGGGCTTCCTAAATGCGGCATGCCCCCAGAGCAAAATTTGCTTTCAAAAAGCCAAATGTGACTCCTTCTCTTCTGAGACCTGTAGTGCGCCAGAAGAGCACTTTTCACCCCCATATGGGGTGTTTTCTGAATCGGGAGAAATTGGGCTTCAAATTTTGGGGGGTATTTTCTGCTATTACCCATTTTAGGAATTTTTTTTTTTTTTACCTGTGGGGTATTAAGGCTCACTTTATCCCTTGTTATGTTCCCCGAGGGGTCTAGTTACCAAAATGGTATGCCATGTGTTTTTGTTTTGCTGTTCTGGCACCATAGGGGCTTCCTAAAGGTGACATGCCCCCCAAAATCCATTTGTCGCTCCTTACCTTCTGAGCCCTCTACTGCGCCCACTAAACACTTTACATAGACATATGAGGTATGTCCTTACTCGAGAAAATTGGGTTTCAAATACAAGTAAAATATTTCTCCTACCCCTTGCAAAAATTCAAAAATTGGGTCTACAAGAACATGCAAGTGTAAAAAATTAAGATTGTGAATTTTCTCCTTCACTTTGCTGCTATTCCTGTGAAACACCTAAAGGGTTAAAATACTGACAATGTCATTTTGAATACTTTGGGGGGTGCAGTTTTTATAATGGGGTCATTTGTGGGGTATTTCTAATATGAAGACCCTTCAAATCCTCTTCAAAACTGAAAAATAGTGAGTTTGAAAATGTTGTGAAAAATGTGAAAATTGCTGCTGAACTTTGAAGCCCTCTGGTGTCTTCCAAAAGTAAAAACTCATAAATTTTATGATGCAAACATAAAGTAGACATATTGTATATGTGAACCCCCAAAAAATTCTTTTGAATATCCATTTTCCTTACAAGCAGATAGCTTCAAAGTTAGAAAAATGCAAAATTTTTAATTTTTTCATAAACTTTTGGGATCTTTCACCAAGAAAGGATGCAAGTTACCAAAAAATTTACCACTATGTTACAGTAGAATATGTCACGAAAAAACTATCTCGGAATCAGAATGATAACTAAAAGCATCCCAGAGTTATTAATGTTTAAAGTGACAGTGGTCAGAATTGCAAAAAATGGCCGCGTCCTGAAGGTGAAAAAAGGGCTAAGTCCTTAACCTGTTAAGGACCCAGGGCGTACCTGTACGCCCTGAGTCCGCTCCCTATCTATAACGCGGGGCCACGGCATCTAACAACGGCCGGGACCCGTGGCTAATAGCACGTGGCATTGATCGCGCTGCCGTGCGCTATTAACCATTTAGACGCGGCGTTCAAAGTTGAACGCCGCGTCTAAAATGAAAGTGAAACCATGCCGGTTAGCTCAGGGAGCTGTTCGGGATAGCCGCGGTTGGGTCCCTACCTGTCTCCTCGCTGTCCGATCGCCGAATGACTGCTCAGTGCCTGAGATCCAGGCATGAGCAGTCAAGCGGCAGAATCATCGATCACTGGTTTCTTATGAGAAACCAGTGATCAATGTGAAAGATCAGTGTGTGCAGTGTTATAGGTCCCTATGGGAGCTATAACACTGCAAAAAAAAAGTGAGAAAAAAAGTGAATAAAGATTATTTAACCCCTCCCCTAATAAAAGTTTGAATCACCCCCCTTTTCCCATTAAAAAAAATAAAACACAGTGTAAATAAAAATAAAAATAAACATATGTGGTATCGCTGTGTGCGGAAATGTCCGAATTATAAAAATATATCATTAATTAAACGGCACGGTCAATGGCATGCGCGCAAAAAAATTCAAAAGTCCAAAATAGTGAATTTTTGATCACTTTTTACATCATGAAAAAATGAATAAAAATAAGTCCTATAAATGCAAAAATGGTACCGCTAAAAACTTCAGATCACTGCGCAAAAAATTAGCCCTCATACCGCCCCATATGCGGAAAAATAAAAAAGTTATAGGGGTCAGAAAATGACAATTTTAAACGTATATATTTTCCTGCATGTAGTTTTGATTTTTTCCAGAAGTACGACAAAATCAAACCTACATAATTAGGGTATCATTTTAATCGTATTGACCTACAGAATAAAAAGAAGGTGTAATTTTTACCGAAAAATGTACTGTGCAGAAACGGAAGCCCCCAAAAGTTACAAAATGGCGTTTTGTTTTTCAATTTTGTCTCACATTGATTTTTTTTCCGTTTTGCCGTAGATTTTTGGGTAAAATGACTGACTTCATTACAAAGTAGAATTGGGTTGTGTCTGAGAAACCCACCGACTGTTGACTGGGGGTATCAGATGTCACTTGTGATTATGTGGATGAGCGTGTTAACCAATCGACGACGGCAGATGGGTTGCTGGTGGAGACATGACCGCTGGCCGATAACGGGGCTCAGGCCTCTTGCTGCGATTCCTGCTGCCACTCGCCCCAAGTCTGCTGCCAACTCTGGCTGAAGTATTTAGGCCTCTGCCACTCCTCTGTGCACGTCCTGGCACTTCTCTGCCTGACATACTTAGTGCGTTTATGAGGGTATTACAATACGCTACTCTACTCTTTAAACAGTATTTGTCTAGAACAGCAGCAGGTGATTACTTACAGCTGTCCTTTCACAGTATGTAGGCCCTTGACAGATTAACAGGTACTAGATGGTACAATATTTGGATGTACCTATGCGGTATGCACTGATGAGGGCAGTAATATGCGTAACTATACGCAGAAAAAACTCTGTATTTTTGTAAAACACCAGCCGGTGAATACTATTGTTTGGACTTTGACGGTATGGAGCACCTTGACAGCTGAACAGGTACTAAATGGTACAATACTTGGAGGTACCTATGCGGTATGTACTGATGAGGGCAGTAATATGCCTAACTATTAGCAGAAAAAACTCTGTAATTTTGTAATACACCAGCCGGTGAATACTATTGTTTGGACTTTGACGGTATGGAGCACCTTGACAGCTTAACAGGTACTAAATGGTACAATACTTGGATGTACCTATGCGGTATGCACTGATGAGGGCAGTAATATGCCTAACTATTAGCAGAAAAAACTCTGTAATTTTGTGAAACACCAGCCAGTGAATACTATTGTTTGGACTTTGACGGTATGGAGCACCTTGACAGCTTAACAGGTACTAAATGGTACAATACTTGGATGTACGTATGCGGTATGCACTGATGAGGTCAGTAATATGCCTAACTATTAGCAGAAAAAACTCTGTATTTTTTTAAAACACCAGTCGGTGAATACTTTTGTTTGGACTTTGACGGTTTGGAGCACCTTGACAGATTAACAGGTACTAAATGGTACAATACTTGGATGTACCTATGCGGTATGCACTGATGAGGGCAGTAATATGCGTAACTATACGCAGAAAAAACTCTGTATGTTTGTAAAACACCAGCCGGGGAATACTACTATTTGGACTTTGACGGTTTGTAGCACCTTGACAGATGAACAGGTAGTAAATAGTACAATAATTGGATATACCTATGCGGTATGCACTGATGAGGACAGTAATATGCGCAACTATAGGCAGAAAAAACTCTGTATTTTTTAAGAACACCAGCCAGTGAATACTATTGTTTGGACTTGCACAGTATGTAGCCCCTTGACAGATTAACAGGTACAAAATGGTACAAATGCACTACAGTCCACTGAACAATCACGTATTTCTGTGCAGCACCACAAAAAAACAAAAAATACAGGGATTAAACCCTAAATTGCACTCTGTCACACAATTCTTAGCAGCAGAAGATTTGTGGAGCAAAAAAAAAACTCAATTGGGCTGAAAAATGAGGAGATAAGATGCTTTAGAAGGTTCAGGCAGCTTGGAGATCTGTATGAGGCAGCTGACAGCTATCTGCCCCTCTCTGCTGCAATGCTCAATAACGGGAATAGGAGGTTTAGCAATCAATGATTCTTCTCAGTGTAACAGCAAAGCACTCTGCACTCCTTTCTTTCCCTAATGCTGATATAATTAGCAGTTGCAGTGTAACGCTGTGGTATGAGCTATTCACACACATGCAGTCCCGTCCTCTCTATCTCAGTGCATAGATGAAATGAAGAGAGGCAAGATGGCCGCCGATTATATAGGGGCTGTGACATCACAGGGGTCAGTGAACACATGTGATTCAGGGTCAGCCCGCCTACCTTAATTTCCGCCGCTGTTTCCCGCCCTCCCATAATCCCCTGCCCCATGTACTCTCATGTGGATCCTACATTTTAGGTCTCCAATAGCCTGGAACGCTGTAAAATGGAGTTTAATGAAGCGATTTGCGCGATAGAATATTCATATTCGTTGCAAATCGAATTTTTCATGAAATTCGTAAGGAATTCGGGTTCATCAGCTTCAGTTCGCTCATCTCTAATGAAGGACGATCGCAGTGGGTGTCAGGAGTGACACCTGCTGTGATCTGTCCTTAATTGCAGGTACTACTGCTCCTAAAATGGAGCACACTCTGCTCCATGCCGGGAGCTGCAATACCTGCATTAACAGACAGATCGCAGCAGGTGTCACTTCTGACACCTGTTGCAATCTGTCTATTAATCCAAGTACTACAGCTCCCAGCATGCAGCAGAGTATGCTCCATGTTGGGAGCAGTAGTACCTGCAGTTAAGGACAGATCACAGCAGGTGTCACTCCTGACACCCGCTGTGATCATCCTGTATAATGTATAGATGTGGGCGGCACGGCCGCTCTTCTCTGGTCCTCCTCACTGTAGTATATGCCGTATATATACACCTATTCATATTTCCTGCTGAGAGTTGTGATTGGCTGGAACCATCTGGCCAATCACAGCTCTCTGCAGGAAATATGAATCTGTGATGTGAAGAGAACTTCACATCACAGAGAATATACAGTGCAGGGGAGTGGACAAGCGGCCGTGCTGCCCACTTCTATACATTATATAGGAGGATCGCAGCGGGTGTCAGAAGTGACACCCACTGCGATCTGTTTACTAGTACAGGTACTACTCCTCCCATCATGGAAAAGTCTGTAGTAGTAGTAGTAGTACTATTTAAATGTAAAAAAATAAAAAAAAATAAAGAAAAAAAGTTGAAAACACACATACATCTTAATAAAAACATTATTAAAATACATTACTAATAAAAAGATTAACAAAATTAATTATAAAAAATATATAATTTTGACATTTAAATGGCCCCTTTCTACATTTTTATTATTGTCGGCTACATTTTTAGTGCCCAGCCCGCCCACATAAATTGATCCCTGTTTAAAAATGAATAAAAAAATTGCAATTTTTTCCATCCCTACGATATCTTTTTTTCTAATGGTACCCTACGAAATTTTATTAAAAAAGGTATCTCCATCCTTTTTTTTTGATCGATAAAGTCCAAAAAAGAATAAAAAACGCCTGCAAAAACTCCAAAGTTTTTCTTTTCTTTCTTGTTGTTTCTTGCTAACATCTGGCCGCAGCGTTTTTTCACAGAAAAATACCATGGGGCCCTTTTGGCGTTTTTTGGGGGCAAAACTCCCCCAAAAAAACAAAGTGAAAACTTAGCCCACGGCGTTTTTTTTCACTGAAATTGTGGCGTTTTTCTCCTATAGAAGTCTATGTGAGTGAAAAAATGCCAAGAAAAATGCCATGTGGGTTTTAACTTTGGTGTTTTTGCAGGCAGTTTTTATTCTTTTTTGGACTTAAGTATCCAAAAAAGGGATGAAGATTCCTTTCTTTTTAATTACATTTCATATGGTACAGGAGGAATGAAAACATTTTTATTTTACAAAATGTATATTTTTTAGAACAAAATTTTTATTCATTTTTCAACAGGAACCAATTCATGTGGGCGGGTAGGGACCTAAAAATGTTGCCGGCAATATTAAAAATGTATAAAGGGGCCATTTAATTGTAAAAATAATATATTTTTTATAATTAATTTTGTGAAACTTTTTATTAGTAATGTATTTTAATTATGTGTTTCATAAAGTGTGTGTGTGTTTTTTTTTCAACTTTTTTTTTACTTCGTTTTTTTCATTTTTTAGGTACTACTACTACTCCCAGCATGGAACAGACTGTTCCATGATGGGAGTAGTAGTACCTGTACTAATAGACAGATCACCCCGCTTGTCACTTGTGGCACCCGTTGCGATCCTCCTATATAAGCTATAGAAGCCTGCGGCATGGCTGCACTTCTCCTCTCCCCTGCACTGTACTCTGTGATGGGAAGTTCTCTCTTCACATCACAGATTTATATTTGCCACTCAGAGCTGTGATTGGCTGGATGCTTCCAGCCAATCACAACTCTCAGCGGCATATATGAATCTGTGATATGAAAAGAACAGAAGGATACTGTATGGGCAGGAAACCAGAGAAGTGCGGCCACCTGCCCGCTTCTATTGCTTATACAGGAGGATCGCAACGGGTGATAGAAGTGACACCCACTGCCATCTCTTTATTAATGCAGGTACTACAGCTCCCAGCATGGAAAAGAGTGTGCTCCATATTGGGAGCAGTAGTAACTGTAGTTAAGGACAGATCACAGCAGGTGTCCCTTGTATTTTTGTATTGCTCTCTTCTACGCTGCACATCTCTGCACTATACGGCTGGCCAGTGATGTGAATAGAAATTCTCATCACTGATTCATATTTCCCACTGAGAGCAGTGATTGGCTCGCACCAGCCAATCACCACACTAGGCAGCAAATATGAATCAGTGATGTGAATTTCTATTCACATCATTGGCCGGCCAGGAGTTCAGAGCAGCGATGTGAGCGCTGTGGAGAGCCACTCCGCATATCAGCAATATCTGTCTGTTAGTACAGGTCTGTTCCATGCTGGGAGTAGTAGTAGAACCTAATAAAAAAAAAAACAAAAAAAAAAACACACACATTTTATTAAACACATAATTAAAATACATTGCTAGCAAAAAGTTGTGCAAAATTAATGATAAAACATAGATTATTTTTACAATTAAATGGCCCTTTTAGACAGCTTTAATATTGTCGGCTACATTTTTAGGTCCCTGCCCGCTTACATAAATTGGTCCCTGTTTAAAAATGTTTAAAAATTTTGTTCTTAAAAATATACATTTTGTTAAATACAATTTCTTCCATCCCTACTGCATAATTGACAAATACGCCAGAAAAAACACAAGATAAAAGGCCAAATGCAAGAAAATGCTGTGGCATTTTTTCTGGTGCTTTTCTTTGGTCAGAAAAAAAACAAGTGGAAACTTAGCCTTAAGCTTTCAGCTACCCTGTGGACTATTAGCACAGATATAAAGGAAGACTTGGCAGCAGTGTTTTCAATTATTTGATGTTTTTGCCGGGCTGTAAACACTATACCAACAACAGCTTGTAAAGATAATAATATCTTACAATTGAGTTCCCTTTTTAGCCTGTATAAACTAAACCATAAGCCAAGTGTTGAAGTTTCTTTAATTTGAAGCCAAATATTTTAGTGCCTTACAAAAAAGAGCATCCCAGGCTGAGTGTTCTTTCTCCTACGAGTCCTAATGCACTGTTGTATAAGCATTGCTGCTCAAGCACTCATATGAAGAGGCTTTTGCTCTAAAGTACTCTACATAGTTCTGTCCAAACAAAACAAATAAAACAGCTGTGCCTGCCCTGAAGGAACATTTAGGGAGTTATAGCTATGCATTTCCTATTATATGTCCATGCTACTTTAAAGGGGTATTCCAGGCAAAAACTTTTTTTTTATATATCAACTGGCTCCGGAAAGTTAAACAGATTTGTAAATTACTTCTATTAAAAAATCTTAATCCTTCCAATAGTTATTAGCTTCTGAAGTTTTCAGTCTAACTGCTCAATGATGATATAATATAGGATTTCTTCACAACAATTTCAACATATATATGCTCAATTGTACTTATATAGAAATTATAATACGGGACAATATGTTAACTGGACCTGGTTATGTCCATTTGTGGACATAGTATATGTTTAATCTTTATTCTACTTTTTTTTTACTTATTTTTGCACTGTGGGGCCCCCCATTTTTCTCGCACTTGCACTTTATTTATTTATTTGTTCTTTTCATGTTATTTATTTATCTATATTTATTTGTATTTTTTGTGCTCCTTTTGCTAAATTGTGGCTTTTATAGCGTTATGAATTGATACAGTTTCTATATATTTTTTAGTGATACACTGGTTGTTATGCATACTCATACACTTGTCACATTTTTCACAATTTCATTTCACTTTATTTCATGTCACCAATTGTACCATCGTGTGGTCTTTACTTTTCCTTCACTTTCGCAAGTATTGTTGTCATCCCATCACATTTTTATTATATGTAATTTTGTAGCACGTATCTACCTATATTTTTTCTATATTATTTATTAATTGCACTACGCAATTTATCATTCTTTCACGCATTCGTGCTCACACAGTTCTTACACTTTAACACCTTCACTGATTTTCTATATATATGTAGGTGATGTGTTTGCTCTTTGTTGCATATTTTATATTTTATATCTTATTATTCATTACATTTTTTATTTGTCAATATATTCCCGTATTTTACCTTACATATTTGTTATCATGAAATTCCTATATTTTTCCTATGTGGTTTTATATGTATATTAGTCATTTCTTTGTATGTATTCTATGCCTATTATATGCACTTCTGCACCTTATGTCCTCCTTACAATTACCGCTGCTACAATTATCTATATAAAACTTAGAGATCTAGTACATCACTTTACTTATGTAGGACCTCCATTTTTACGTAGCCTACCTGTTTGCATGTATGCGGCCATATTTCTGATGTTTATTGTGCAAACATGGCACTTCATAAATTGCCCATGCGCGGCGGCCATTTTCTTGTAGTCCCAAGCATTTTTGCCTCTAGGGTCTAGGGACGGCCATTTTGCCGTAGCTCTTTTTTACATTCTAAACACTATACCCGGAAGTGGTGCAGTGTAGCGGCGGTGGAGGACAGTAATGGTGCCGGAGTGCATACTGGCGTTCAGGTAATCATCTCTTCTTGTGTAACCATTGTGATTGGTCGGCTGTGCATATATAAGGTACCCCACCCCAGTTGCCCACCACTCCTGGATAAAGCCCTGTTGGGTGAAACGCGTTGGAGGTCTGGTGGGTAACTGGGGAGCGGAGGGAGTGTTACTTTTCTATGCCACTACTACATGTGGTTTTCTCTGTGATCCGTTTTGTGTGCGTTTTTAAACATATTGGTCCTATCTATTTATTTGGCACGCTGCTGGCACTTTAAATTGTTTGGCACACTTGGACACTATATATATTATTTTTACTTTCTTTTTATCTCCCCCTGCTCCCTGGTTCCCACTTCTGTTTGTCCACGCTGTGTGTGTAATTATTATATGTCTTTATATTATTCTAAATAAAATTTATTTTAGTTTATACATGGTCCGTTTTCAAGTGGTTTCTTTTCTTTTTGGTTCCATGCTCAATGATGATGTCACGTCCTGGGAGCTGTGCATGATGGGAGAATATCCCTTGCATGATGGGAAAATATTCCCATAGGAGCTGGACAGCTGCGGGAAGGGAGTCATCAGAAAGCAGTTAGACAGAAAACAGCAACTCAACTTCAGAAGCTAATAACTGTTGGAAGGATTAATATTTTTTAATAGAAGTAATTTGCAAATTAACAGCAAATCCTTCCAATAGTTATTAGCTTCTGAAGTTGAGTTGCTGTTTTTTGTCTAACTGCTTTCTGATGACTCACCTCCCGGGAGCTGTCCAGCTCCTATGGGGATATTTTCCCATCATGCAAGGGATATTCTCCCATCATGCACAGCTCCCGGGACGTGACATCATCATTGAGCAGTTAGACAGAAAACTTCAGAAGCTAATAACTATTGGTTGGATTAAGATTTTTTAATAGAAGTAATTTACAAATCTGTTTAACTTTCCGGAGCCAGCTGATATATAAAAAAAAGTTTTTGCCTGGAATACCCCTTTAACATATTTGGTACTTATTTCTAGAACATCATTTAAAGAAGGAAAATGAATGTATCTGATGTTTTTGGGGGACATTTATCATTGTTACTTTGGTAAGCAAGTTCTGAAGTAGTTTTTCATTTTTATTTGTATTTAGTTTTGCTTATGTGCTACATATTTATCATACTATCACAGGGGGTTGATACATTTGGAGCACATAAGCAAAACAAAAAAGTTTTTTAAATTTGCTTACATGCAGGAGTTTTGTAGACCTGAAGCAGACTTGTGACTTTTTGTAAGGGGTTTGCGACATTCGCACATCAAAAATGTGTGACCACTGCAGAGTGAAAACTAAAATTTGGTTAGGTAAGGCTGTTTGTAACTTTTTGCTTACCCACAAAAGTCGCACAAAAAATGTGCTTAGGTGCTTGTGCGACTTTTTGTGCAGCCAGAGTAAGCAAAAGGAAAAAAACAAAAAAAGGAGGCTCTATATACCTTGATAAATGTCCCCCCATATGTTTGTCTTTTCTTCCTCTGTCATAACAAAGGCCATGTGAAAGTCACAGCCACTTGCCCCTCCACTGTGTCAGCAAAGTTCATATTTTATTAAAACACAAGGCACTTTAAATTAGGCAACATCCTGCTTTTAAAAGGATCAACCATATGTTCTCATGGAGCCAACCACATCCTCTCATAAATGGGGCAACTACATGCCTCCTTTTCTACCAGATGGCACTTCTCTTTTGTGGCAGCAGCATTGGTGGAAGGAGATGAAAAGAGCAATCAAAGTGCTGTGTGGCAAATGGGAGTGTAGAAATCAGTAGGCGGAGCCACCTTGAGTCAGAAGGCGGAGTCACCACCACTTTTGAGCCCTGGGGAAGACAGGCTGCAGCTCAGGACTGTCATGGGTGAGACAACGACACAGTGCAGCAGACTTTATCTGTGCTACTGCTTACACAGTACTGTACATTACTATTTGAGTGGGGAAATGACTATAGGAGGGGGGAATTACTATATGAGGGGGAATGAGTATATGAGGGGGAAATTACTATATGAGGCAGGATGACTTATAAGGGGAATGGCTATATGAGGGGGGAATGACTATGTGAAGGGGAATTGCTATGTGAGGGGGTTGACTATATAAGGGGTGAATGACTATAGGAGTGGGGAATGACTATGAGGGGGAATGGCTACATGAAATGAGGAGAATGGCTAAATTAATTGTATATAGCCGCCCCCCAAACAGCCATTCCCCTTCATATAGCCACCCCCCCTCATATAGCTGTTCCCCCCTCATATAGCTGCTCCTCCCTCATATAGCCATTCTTGCCTCATAAAGCCTTTCATATAGCAACTCATAGCCATATTCCTCATTTTATAGAATGCAAAAGCACATTTTCCCCAAATCTTGCAGCCCTACTTTGTACCATGCCCTACTTATACTCTACTGTTTTCCTCAAATTACCTAAAAGAGCTTTAACCCTTTGGGGACGGAGCACATTATGACTCTAAGGACGGGAGCATTTTTTGCAAATCTGACCACTGTCACTTTAAGCATTAATAACTCTGGGATGCTTTCACTTATAAATTTGATTCCGAGATTGTTTTTTCTTGACATATTCTACTTTATGTTAGTGGTAAATTTTCGTCGATACTTGCATCATTTGTTGGTGAAAAATTCAAAAATTTGAAAATTTAGCAATTTTCTAACTTTGGAAAAGGGACATTCCAAATAAATGATATATTGATTCACATATACAATATGTCTACTTTATATCTGCATCATAAAGTTAACATGTTCTTACTTTTGGAAGACACCAGAGGGCTTCAAAGTTCAACAGTAATTTTCCAATTTCTCGCAAAATTTTCAAAATCAGAATTTTTCAGGCATCAGTTCAGTTTTGAAGCGGATTTGAAGGGTCTTCATATTAGAAATACCCCACAAATGACCCAATTATAAAAACTGCACCCCTCAAAGTATCCAAAATGCCATTCAGTAAGTGTGTTAACCCTTTAGGTGTTTCACAGGAATAGTAGCAAAGTGAAGGAGAAAATTAAAAATCTTCATTTTTTACACTCGCATGTTCTTGTAGACCCAGTTTTTGAATTTTTACAAGGGGTAAAAGGAGAAAAATCCTCTCAAAATTTGTAACCCAATTTCTCTCGAGTAAGGAAATACCTCATATTTGTATGTCAAGTGTTCGGCGGGCGCAGTAGAGGGCTCAGAAGGGAAAGAGCAACAATGGGATTTTGGAGAGTGAGTTTTTCTGAAATGGTTTTTGGGGGGCATGTCACATTTAGGAAGCCCCTATGGTGCCAGGACAGCAACCCCCCCCTCCCCCACATCGCACACTATTATGGAAACTACACCCCTCAAGGAACGTAACAAGGGGTACGGTGAGCCTTAACACCCCACAGGTGTTTGACAACTTTTTGTTAAAGTTGGATGTGTAAATGAAAAAAAAAAATGTTTTCACTAAAATGCTGGTTTTTCCCCAAATTTTACTTTTTTACAAGGGGTAATAGGAGAAAATGCCCCCCAAAATTTGTAACCCCATTTCTTCTGAGTATGGAAATACCCCATGTTTAGACGTCAAGTGCACTGCGAGCGCACTACAATGCTCAGAAGAGAAGGAGCGCCATTGAGCTTTTAGAGAGATAATTTGTTTGGAATGGAAGTCGGGGGCCATGTTCTTTTACAAAGCCCCCCGTGGTGCCAGAACAGTGGACCCCCCCACATGTGACCCCATTTTGGAAACTACACACCTCCAGAATGTAAAAAGGGGTACAGTGAACATTTAGATCCCACTAGCGTTTGACAGATCTTTGGAACAGTGGGCTGTGCAAACACAAAAAATTACATTTTTCATTTTCACTGACCACTGTTCCAAAAATCTGTCAGACACCTGTGGGGCATAAATGCTCACTGTACCCCTTATTACATTATGTGAGGGGTGTATTTTCCAAAATGGGGTCACATGTGGGTATTAATTTTTTGCGTTTATGTCAGAACCGCTGTAAAATCAGCCACCCCTGTGCAAATCACCAATTTAGGCCTCAAATGTACATGGTGCGCTCTCACTACTGAGCCTTGTTGTGCACCCGCAGAGCATTTTACGCTTACATATGGGGTATTTCGGTACTCAGGAGAAATTGCGTTACAAATTCTTGTGAAAATAAAAAGTAAAGGGCAAAACCAGCATGTTAGTGTAAAATTTTTTTTTTTTACACTAACATGCTGGTGTAGACCCCAACTTTTCCTTTTCATAAGGGGTAAAAGGAGAAAAAGCCCCCCAAAATTTGTAGTGCAATTTCTCCAGAGTACGGAAATACCCCATATGTGGCCCTAAACTGTTCCCTTGAAATACGACAGGGCCCCGAAGTGAGAGAGCGCCATGCGCATTTGAGGACTAAATTAGGGATTGCATAGGGGTGGACATAGGGGTATTCTACGCCAGTGATTCCCAAACAGGGTGCCTCCAGCTGTTGCTAAACTCCCAGCATGCCTGGACAGTCAGTGGCTGTCCAGAAATGCGTGGAGTTGTTGTTTTGCAACAGCTGGAGGCTCCATTTTGGAAACACTGCCGTACAATACATTTTTCATTTTTATTGGGGGAACAGTGTAAGGGGGTGTATATGTAGTGTTTTACCCTTTATTATGTGTTAGTGTAGTGTAGTGTTTTTAGGGTACATTCACACTGGCTGGTTACGGTGAGTTTCCCGCTAGGAATTTACGCTGCGGCGAAAAATTTGCCGCAGCTCATACTTGAAGCAGGAAACTTACTGTAAACCTGCCTGTGTGAATGTACCCTGTACGTTCACATGGGGTTCAAACCTCCAGCTATTTCAAAGCTACAACTCCCAGCATGTACCGACAGACCGTGCATGCTGGGAGTTGTAGTTTTGCAACAGCTGGAGGCACACTGGTTGGAAAACCTTCAGTTAGGTTCTGTTACCTAACTCAGTATTTTCCAACCAGTGTGCCTCCAGCTTTTGCAAAACTACAACTCCCAGCATGCACAGTCTGTCAGTACATGCTGGGAGTTGTAGTTTTGCAACAGCTGGAGGCACACTGGTTGGAAAACCTTCAGTTAGGTTCTGTTGCCGAACTCAGTATTTTCCAACCAGTGTGCCTCCAGTTGCGAAACTATAATTCCCAGCATGTACTGATCACAGAAGGGCATGCTGGGAGATGTAGTTATGCAACAGCTGGAGGTATGCAACTACAACTCCCAGCATGCTGAGACAGGTGTTTGCTGTTTGGGCATGCTGGGATTTGCTGTTTTGCAACATCTGGAGTGCTACAATTTAGAGACCACGAAACAGTGATCTCCAAACTGTGACCCTCCAGATGTTGCAAAACTACATTCCCAGCATGCCCAGACAGCAAACAGCTGTGTGGGCATGCTAGGAGTTGTAGTTTTGCAAGATCTAGAGGGCAGTATAGAGATCTCTGTGCAGTGGTCTGTAAACTGTAGACCTCCAGCTGTTGCAAAACTACAAATCCCAGCATGCCCACACAGCAAACAGCTGTCTGGGCATGCTGGGAGTTGTAGTATTGCAACATCTGGAGGGCTACAGTCTAGAGACCACTATAGTAGTCTCAGACTGTAGCCCTCTAGATGTTGCTAGGCAACTTACCGGCTTCCGTCGCATCCAGGGAGCCGTCCTCTTCTGCCGCACGCCGCACGCAGATCTCCGTCGCCGCCCGTCGATCACCGAAGTCCGCAGCCTCCTGACGGGTAAGTGGACGTCGGCACCGGTCCTCTTCGTTTTCCCATTCTGGCCCGCCTATTGTGGGTGGGCAGGACGGGAAAAAAGTAAGTAAAGCCCCCCTGCCCTCGATCTGCTATTGGTAGTCGCGTCTAGACCATCAATAGCAGGGATAGGAGGGGTGGCACCCCTGCCACCTCACTCCTATTGCTTCAGGGGGATCGTGGTTGTCTTAGACAACCGCGATCCCCATTATATTCCGGGTCACTGGGTCACCATAGACCCGTATGACCTGGAATCGGCGCAAATCGCAAGTGTGAATTCACTTGCGATTTGCGCCGATCGCCGACATGGGGAGGTCTAATGGCCCCCCTGGGCATTTGCACGGGGTGCCTGCTGATCAATATCAGCAGTCACCCCGGTCCAGTCCCCACCCGGCGCGTACTCGTACGTCATGGGTCCTTAAGTACCAGGGTGTCATGACGTACGTGGACATCAAGGGTCCTTAAGGGGTTAAAAGGATAGTCCAGTAAAAAACCAGCACAATAGGAGATAAGTGTCTGATTGTGGGGGGTCTGACCTCTCTGACCCCCCACCACCATGATCTGCACAATGGGGCCCTGGGTCTCTGTGACACTAAAAACATGCATGCCGAGGACACACGATTTCTCTGAGAGCTGGGGCCCCATTCTGGAGAATGCGGGGGTGGGGTGGTGGCGAATTAGTCCCAGCGATCAAACACTTATTCCCTATTTTGTGGATAGGGGAGGAGTTGTTTTTCATTGGACAACCCCTTCAAACTCAAGTGTCTCTGTCATCATGTCAAATGCTTGCAAAGAAAAGACTGTACAGAAACAGGAACACATAGAACTCGACAACTAATTCTATTGAAATGTAGCCAAAACGTTAATGTTCTTGTTCCCAAATACGGCTATACTGTATCTGCTTTGGAATTTTTAGAGTAGTGTTCTTTATGGGGCATTCCACACTTGCTGGGAATTAGGGTGCATACAGTTAAAGCACATTTTATTTCCATATCTCCATATTTTAAAATATAAAAATATATTACATATTTTCAAGAATCACTTGGTGCACCCACTTTTACTGACTGAAAACATTACCAGTTGTGCTTTATATAATAAAGTAAAGTGTATACAGCAGCTTGCACTTACACCCTTAAAGCTCTATTCGCATTAGTGTCATTGCTTTCTAACATTACAGCTATTCAAATGGATACTGGTCAGTCCTGATGGATTTTATTTACTTCTTTGAAGTCTGTTTGTATTGTTGTATTTTTCTGAATTAAATATTGAAAGGTGGTTTTCTAATTTTTCTTCCAAAATCCCTCATTGCTATATTGTAGTACTTGCACCCACTAACCGTTTCCACTGTATATCTACTTACACTCTCTAGATGTCATGTTTTAGAACATTGTATAATTGATATGTTTTACCATAGTTTCTGAGAAAAAGTTTCTAGCATTTTACTTTTCACGTTGTAGCTAAAAAGATTATGATGATTACAGGTTGTATATTTTGTGTCGCTATAATTGCTGCCATTTCCTTTATGGCAGAATAATATCCAGTAAGCAGCTTTTATGTTGTATGCTCCCAGCAGTGAAGTTATTCATTGAATATTTTCTGTACTTTATGAATGAGTAACCTAAAATTTCCAGATGATTGCCTGAGCTATAGAATGTTATGGAAACACTGTTTTTTCCTGTCCCTCTATTGCCTTTTTTGTGTACTACCCTATTTATATATGAAGACTGGACCATTGTATAAATTGAACACTTTTAGCCTTTTGACTCATGACAAATCGCTGTATTTCATATATTTTCATTTTTCTAAAGCATTTGATCCTGCGCCCTATTCTTCCTAATAGATTTATTAATGATCTTGGAAAGAGATTGCACAATAAAGTGTCAATCTTTGCAGATGATACTAAGCAGTGTAAAATAGTTAAAACAATAGAGGACAGTGCACTGTTACACATGGATCTGGATAGGTTGGAGGTTTGTGCTGGGAAGTAACAGATGAGGTTCAACACTGATAAATGTAAGGTAATACACATGGGGAAGAAAAATCCAGGCTGGGCATATGTATTAAATAGGAAAACATTGAGGAGACTGACATGGAAAAATAAAAGGAACCAGTGTGCTGCCACGGAAAGAAAAAAAATAATAGGTTACATCGACATGGGCATAGATGCCCACGATAAGGAAACAAATTCTACCACTGTTCAAATCACTAGTCAGATTACACATGGAATACTGTGTGCAATACTGAGCACCAGTGTACAAGAAATATATAGTGGAGCTGGAGAGGGTTCAAAGACGGGCAACCAGAGTAATACAGGGAATGGGAGGACTACATGATCCAGAAAAAAATATCAGAATTATGGTTATTTAGTTGGGAAAAAAGATGGCTAAGTGGCGACCTAATAACTATTTATAAATTTATCAGGAGACAATACCGAGATCTCTTCAATGACCTATTTATACCCAGGACTGTATCTATAACAAGGGGACATCCTCTACGTTTAGAGGAAAGAAGGTTTCTACACCAGCACAGATGAGGGTTCTTTACTGTAAGAGCAGTGAGACTGTAGAACTCTCTGCATGAGAAATGGTTATGGTTATGGTGAACTAAATAAGAAAGTTAAAAAGGAGCCTGGATACTTTAAGTGTTATTATATTACAGGTTACAGCCGCAAGATTCATTGACAGATTTGGAGTCAGGAAGGAATTTTTCTCCCTAAAATCAGGAAAATTGACTTCTACCTCATGGGCTTTTTCCCCCTTCATGTAAGCAGGGCTTTCACTCCCCTCATTTGAAATTGAAAATTAATTTCTTACTATGCAAAGTCTGACTATTATCTGCACATGTGCCCTCTGTTTTGTAAAGTGATGCAGAATTTTTTGCTTCTATATAAAGACAATGGGGGAGATTTATCAAAACCTGTGCAAAGGAAAAGTAGCCCAGTTGCCCATAGCAACCATTCAGCTCGCTTCTTTCATTTTTAACAAGGCCTCTGCAAAATGAAAGAAGCGATCTGATTGGTTGCTATAGGCAACTGGGCAACTTTTGATTTGCACAGGTTTTGATAAATCTCCCCCATTGAATAATGATGATGGCGATTATGAGCAATCTGATCATCTTGGGTTATGACATAAAAGAGGAAAATATCTTTCCATCCAAATTAGCCACTGAGAAAAGAATGGATGAAAGATAGATAGAAGGATAGATATTAGATAGATAGATAGGTAGATAGATTTTGCTGTTCTTTTCAATCTTGTCCAGAAGAAATAACACCATTTTGTACTGCACATGTTGCTTGCAAAACAAATGCTAGTGATGTTTTCATGTTTTCATACAAGCAGATGTGCACCATTGCAGCCCAATGAGATTACATCAAAGCCTCATCCTCAGTTGTACTGAACAGTATTTAGCTTTTATAAATCCTCCTCTAAGAGAACTAGGATGTTGACTATATATATGTAGCACATAGATTTTTAAAGTATTTAGCTTTGAATTGATATTTTATGTACATCCAGACAACAATGCACAGAAAGCACTTAATGTGCATACACAATATTCTCTGTTTTATTTTCTTCTTACATAAAAATTCCATACAAAAATAGCTAATTAAAGCACATATAAGCACAGGAAAAATGTGAGGAAACCTGCCCAAATGAAAATATAAATCACCCCCTTTTTTCCGTTACCAAAAAAGTTAATTAATTAATTAATTAATTAATTCATTCATTCATTATAAAAACAAAAACATATTTGGTATCAACCGATGTGGAGATGGTAACAATTTTAAAAATAATGTGTACTAGTAAATTAACATTGTAAACATTGTAAAGAAATACTAAAGGTCAGAATTGCCAATTTTTGGTTACATTATATATCAGAAAAAATATATATAAAGGGATCAAAAATAATCAAAAAACAATAAAAACTACAGATCGCAACACAAAAAATGAACCATCATACAAATAAACCATCATCAAAATAAACAAGTTAGGTCAATGCATCACACTGCCACTTAACCTATCGCTGGCCGAGGTGGGACATTGCTGCGGACACAATTTACTGATCAGCAGTGGGGCTCGTTGACCACAGGCAACCAGGAAGAAGCTGGCACCGAGCAGTGGGGCAACGATACTGGGACACCAAGGGAGCAACGGCAGGTGAGTCCAGTTTGTGGTTTTAGATGCTGGCAGCTTGGACATAACACGAAAAAACTTCTGAGTGGGACTTCTCCTTTAAAATACACAGGTTTTTGAATATGTCCCCCAGTGTGCCACTTGTGTGTCTGTCACTACAGAGTACAATTGTTCATGCAAAAAAAAAAAAACAAGCCCTCATATGGCTCTGTAGATGGAAAAATAAAAAATGTATGTCTTTTAAAAGGTGAGAATAAAAAAAAAAAAAAACAACAGAAATGCAAAAATAAAAAGTGGCCAGCAGTGCGACCCCTGCGATCAGACATCTTATCCCCTATCCTTTGCATAGAGGATAAGATGTCTAGGGACGGAGTACCCCTTTAAGGCCAAAACAAGCTGTGTCATTAAAGGGTTAATGGACTTTACTCAAGTTCTTAATACCTCTATGTACATTTACATCCTGGTGCGTTAATACGTAGCTGGCCATCGTCTAGGCGTTAAAATTGCATGCACCAGTAAAATGCATAAAATACATATCATATTTCAGAAACATAAAATCAGTTATGTGAATCAGTCATTTGGATAAACACAATCCATCAATGCTCCGCCCCTCAATGCAAGCCTACAGGAGGGGGCATGATAGCTATCACGCCCCCTCCCATAGGCTTGCATTGAGGGGCGGAGCGTGACATCACACGGGGGCGGAGGCGTGATGTCACACGCCGCCGGCCCGGTGGTCGCCAGTAATCAGACCCGGAGCGAACACGCGGGGTGCCGCGTGCATGATCACGGGCGTCCCCAGCGGCAGGACTCCTGCGATCAGGCATCTTATCCCCTATCCTTTGGATAGGGGATAAGATGTGTAAGCACCGGAGAACCCCTTTAATTCTGGTGAGATATCCAGAAGTGTCTGTTTAACTTCTTAACTGCGCAGGGCGTAGCTGATCCCGCGTCATAGCGGGTCGGTCCTGGCGGTTATCAACGGCCGGGACCCGTGGCTAATACCGGACATTACTGATTGCTGTGATGTCCAGTATTAACCCCTTAGATGTGGTGATCGAAGTGCTTCCCTGCAGCTCACTGGAGTAAAACCGTGGTGTCCCAATCAGCTGAGAGGGTGGGAGGAGGGTCCCAACCTTCCTCTTTGCCGTTTCATCATCGCTCTATTGCTCCTATGCTATGGCATAGCATTGAACAGTGTATGCAATCAGAAGATTGCATTGTATAGTCCCCTATGGGGGCTATAAATGTGTAAAAAAAAAGTTAATAAATGTGATTTAACCCTTTCCCTAATAAAAGTTTGTACCACCCCCTCTTCCCATTTAAAAAAAAAATGTAAACAAAAATAAATGTAAACATATGTGGTATCGCCGCCTGCATAAATGTTATTTAAACCGCACGGTCAATGGCGTACACGTCAAAAAATTCCAAAGTGCAAAATTGTGTATTTTTGGTCACACTCACACTGTATACCCTAAAAAAAAAATAAAAAAAAAATAAAAAAAAAATATATATATATATATATATAGAGAGAGAGAGAGATCTAGAAGTCCCATCTAAACATAAATGGTACTGATAAAAACTTCAGATCACGGTGCAAATAATTGGCCCTCATACCGTCACATTTGCGGAAAAATAAAAAAAGTTATAGGATTCAGAAAAGGAGCAAAAAGTTGTGAAAAGTTATAATTTTTTAACCATAGCAAAACAAAATCAAACCTATGTAAGTTGGGTAGCATTTTAATCGTATGGACCTACAGAATAAAGGTGTCATTTTTAAAAGTGCACTGCGTAGAAACGGAAGCCCCCAAATGTTACCAAATGGCTTTTTTTTTTATTTTGTCCCACAAATAATTTTTTTTATTTCGCCATCAATTTTTTTTTGTAAAATGACTGATGTCATTACAAAGTAAAATTGGTAGTGCATAAAACAAGCCCTCCTATGGTTCTGTAGGTGGAAAACTGAAAGCATTATAATTTTTTAAAGGTGAGGACAAGCAAAAACGGAAAAACTCTGAGTACTTAAGGGGTTAAAATTAGAGATGAGCAAATTGAAGCTGACGAACCCGAATTCGTTAAGAATTTCAGGAAATATTCGATTTGCAACGAAAGCGAATATCGTCGCGATTCTATCGTGCAAATCCCTTCATTAAACTCCATTTTACAGCATTCCAGGCTCCAAGGTATCAAAAATGGCGGATCCACATGTCAGTACATGAGGCAAGTACGCTGGGAAGGCAGGAAGGAAAGGCGGGAAGGGAAGAAGGCAGGATGACCCTAAATCACATGCAGGATGCACTCTATCAGCAGCCAGTCACCCCTGTGATGTCACAGCCCTATATAATCGGCAGCCATATTGCTGCCAGCCACTTCATTCATTACACTGCAGAGAGATAGGACGGACAGCCTGTGTTTGTGTGTTACAGCAGAGAAAAGTGCATTCAAGCAGCGTTTAACATCCTGGTCATCCACTTCATCACAAGTGACATCTGACACCCCCAGTCAACAGTCGTTGGGTTCCTCAGACACAACCCTCAGGTGGCATGGCCCGAGCAGTCCCTGTCCTCCCATTGCCTCTGTCCTATGCTGTTCCCTCTCCTATGCTTTGAGTTCAGCTCCAGTATTCACTGAGGATGATCTAATAGAGGACAGTCAGCAGCTACTGCCCAGCCAAGAAGTGGAGGAGACATCCGCCACTTCCCCTGCTAGGTGGGCAAGTAGTGATGAGGAAAATGACGTGGGAAGTGGTGTTGCCAGGGCTCAGGGTCCTGAAGCAGACACTGTTGAGGAACCTGAGGAGGACATCAGTAACGTGCAGACACTTGTTGATGATAATGAAGCTGATCGCAATTGGGAGCCGGGTGCAGAAGGGGCTTCATCATCATCAGGAGAAGAGAGTTACAGGTTGCCAGTGAGGCAGCAGCTGAGCCAGCAAGGCAGTAGCATGGTTGGCAGTCAGCGTGGTGGCAGAAGTGGAAATTCTGGAGACAAACGTGCCCGGTGGAGACCACCTGCTTTGCGGCAGCCTACCTTCCCGGGAGTAAGTGGTACAGGGGTTCCTGGAGACGGAGGTAGTAGCAGTCAATTAGTAAGGACTGTTGGTGGGAAAATCAGCTACTCGGTGGTGTGGCAGTTTTTCATCAGGCATCCGGAGGAGGTTCACATAGCCACATGCAAGATATGTAAGCAGAAGGTGAAGCCAGGATCCCAATGTTGGCACCACAGCCCTGCCTCAACATATGCTTTGCCACCATAATACAGCCTGGGAGAACCATGGCTCTGATATAGTGGTCCAGCTTGCTGCATCACCCAGTGGCACGCCGCTCCCTCTTTCAGCCAGCCAAGGCTCCACCACCTCAGCCGAAGGGAGCTGTGTGTCATACCTTCCTTCTCTTGCTCCAGATGCTCCTGCTCCTCCCACTTTTAGTCAGCCATTCCGCCAACAATCCATCCGCAAAGCCATGTCCAAGAGGCAACAGTATGCGCCCACTCATCCAATGGCACATAAGCTGAATGTGCTCCTGTCTAAGTTGCTGGTGCTGCAGTCCCTCCATTTTCAATTTTCAAGTAGTGGACTCTGCACCTTTCAGAGAACTGATGGCTTGTGCCGAGCCGAGGTGGAGAGTGCCAAGCCGTCATTTCTTTGCGCAGAATGCAGTACTAGCCCTGTACAATTTTGTGGAAGAGAAGGTGGTCCAGTCCTTGAGCCTGTCGGTGTGTACCAAAGTGCACGGCAGCGCCGACGTCTGGAGCTGTAGCTACAGTCAAGGACAATACATGTCCTTTACGGCTCACTGGGTAAATGTGGTTCCTGCACAGCCACAAACCCAACTTGGACAGGTCACGGCGCTTCCTCCTCCATGCTCTCAGCCCGTTGGTCCTGTGACAGTGTTCGACTCCGCCTCCTCATCCTCCACCGTGTCCTCAGCCTCCACTGCCCAGACAAGTCTCAGTGGCCCTTCAGCATACCATGTGTGCAGGGCACAGCGGTGTCACGCTGTTCTTCACATGGTTTGCCTTGGCTAAAAGAGTCACACAGGGGAAGAACTGCTAAAAGTCATTCGTAAAGAAATCGGAGCATGGCTTACTCCACAATAACTGGAAATGGGAAGCATGGTGACCGACAATGGGAAGAACATCTTGCATGCGCTGTGACTGGGAAGGCTGAGCCACGCGCCCTGCGTGGCACACATGTTCAATCTGGTTGTGAAGCAGTTCCTGAAGTGTTACCCCCATTTGCAAGACATCCTAACAATGGGGAGGAAACTTTGCATGCACTTCAGCCACTCGTACACCACAAAGCACACCCTACTTGAGCTGCAGTGTCAGAACGGTATCCCACAACATAGTCTGATTTGTGACGTTGCCACACGTTAGAATTCCACCCTCCATATGTTGAGCCAACTGTAGGAAGAGAGAAAAGCCATCACCGATTTCTTGATGATCCAAGCAGATAGGGGTACTCCCTTGTGTAACTTCAATGTAAATCAATGGCAGCTCATACGTGACACCTGCCGTTTGCTCAGGTCCTTTCAGGAAGCCACATTATTAGTAAGTCGCCAGGATTACGGGATTAACTACGTCATTCCCCTGCTACATTTCTTACAACAGGTGTTGGAAGCAATGGCTGGTCAGGGCAATGGAAACTTGGTGCCTACATCTCACGGCCACATGAGCCCTTTGGGGGCTGAACTAGAGGAGGGGGCGGGGCACAGTGGAGCACAGTTTAGGTTTTGCCAAATGGGCGTTTTTTCGAGTAATCTGACAGGAGAGGAGGAGCAGGAGCATCCAGAGGAGCTAGAGGTTTATGAGGAAGGTGAGACAGAGGACCCAGACACACCGTGGCAGTATGCAGTGGAGATGGAAGCAGGGAGTCCCTCCGAGTGACTTGCACAAATGGCACGATGCATGCTCACCTGCTTGCGTAGTGACAGCTGAATTGTCACCATTCGGCAACGGGATGACTTCTGGATCTCCACCTTATTGGACCCTCGCTATCGCCACAAAATAGGGGCCTTTTTTTACACCCACTGAGAGGGAGGACAAAATGACCTACTACAGAGGCATCCTACTACAGTTGGCCGATGCCTATCGGCGCCATCGTCCATACTCTCGTAGGTCTGAATCGGGGGGCCCCCTGCGCTCACCTTCCACTGCCATGGCTGCCGGGGAGTGGTGGGGTGGTAGGAGCAGTACCAGCTCCATCGGCAGCAGCCTGAGTCTACAGTCGCTGATGAGTAGTTTTCTTCACCCACATAGTGAAGCAACTCATCAGCAGCAGGTAGACCTGGAGCAGGACCTGAACCAGCAGGTGGTGGCATACCTTGACATGCCCATGGCAACACACCTTGAAGATCTGCTGGACTTCTGGGCAGCCAAACTTGATTTGTGGCTGCATTTAGCCCGTTTAGTGCGGCGGGAGCCATAGTAGATTGACCATGGTGCCACACCAACACTTCACAAATATGGATAGTGCCAAACAGATTTAAGGTGCTGCTCCCAGTTACAAACATTCCTCCGCATCAGACCTTTTTTCATCCACCTTCGTCACCGGGTACTGGTATTGCTACCCACCGCACCACTCTGTTACCGGGTAACTTTTAAGACTCCTGAAGATGCTGCCACCTCCAGGCAATTTCATTTATCCACTATGTTGTCTCCTTGTGCTTCTGCCAACTACAGGCTGTGCCATTTAGCCACTATATGGTCTCCTCATGCTTCGGCCACCTCCAGTCTGTACCATTCAGACACTATATGGGCTTCTTATGCTTTCCCCACCTCCAGGCTGTGTCATTCAGCCAATATATTGTTTTCTGATGGTGCTGGGACTGTCTTGGATATTACCTACAATTTTTCATGGTAGCACTAGCAAACATACATGCTCAATAGAGATTTCAACATTGATATTTTAATGTTAGACGTTGTGAAGCCTTCTTATGTACGCATCCTGCTGCCTGATCCAGGCTGTGTGTTTCAGGAACTACTTGGCTTACTGATGCTGCTGGGCCTGTGCCTACATTTTTTTTTTATCTTAGCACTAGCTAACATACATCTTCTAAACAGATTTCAATATTCACCTTTTAATGTTAGGGGTTATTAAGCCCTCTTGTGTACTTCTGCTGCTGCCTGATCCAGGCTGTGTGTTTCAGCAACTATATGGTTTAGTGATGCTGCTGGGCCTGTGCCTAAAATTTTTCAATGTTAGCACTAGCTAACATACATCTTCTATACAGATTTCAATATTAACATTTTAATATTAGGCTTGTGACGCCCTCTTGTAAACTCATGCTGATTGTGTTTCAGAAACTACTATACTTAGTGAGGCTGCTGGGCTTGGGCCTTAAATTCTTTGATGATAGCACGAGGTAACATACCTCTTCAATAGAGATTTCAACATTGATCTTTCAATCTTAGGGGTTATGAAACCCTCTTGAGTACTGCTGCATCCTGCTCCTGACTGTGTGTTTCAAGAACTACTTGGCTTAGTGATGCTGCTGGGCTTGTTCCTTACATTTTTGGATGTTAGCACTAGCTTACACACATGTTTAATTGAGATTTCAACATTGATCTTTCAATGTAAGGGGTTAGGAAACCTTCTTGTGTACTGCTGATGCCTGCTCCGGATTGTGTGTTTCAGGAACTACTTGGCTTACTGATGCTGCTTGGCTTGGGTCTTAAATTTTTGGATGTTAGCACTAGCTTACATACATGCTTAATTGAGATTTCAAGATTGATCTTTCAATGTAAGGGGTTATGAAACCCTATTGTGTACTGCTGATGCCTGCTCCTGACAGTGTGTTTCGGGAACTACTTGGCTCACTGATGCTACTGGGCTTGTTAGCACTAGCTAGCATACATGCTTAATTGAGATTTCAACATTGATCTTTTAATGTAAGGGGTTATGAAACCCTCTTGTGTACTGCTGATGTCTGCTCCTGACTGTGTGTTTCAGGAACTACTTGGCTTACTGATGCTGCT
Source organism: Hyla sarda (assembly GCF_029499605.1). Classification (NCBI taxonomy): domain Eukaryota; kingdom Metazoa; phylum Chordata; class Amphibia; order Anura; family Hylidae; genus Hyla; species Hyla sarda. The sequence goes on along the minus strand of NC_079189.1, from coordinate 139,370,799 downwards.
GGTCTTGGGCCTTAAATGTTTGGATGTTAGCACTAGCTTACATACATGCTTAATTGAGGTTTCAACATCGATCTTTCAATCTTAGGGGTTATGAAACCCTGTTGTGTACTCCTGCTGCTGACTGCTCCTGTCTGTGTCATTCAGAAACTACCTGGTTTAGTGATGCTGCTGGGCTTGGGCCTTAAATGTTTGGATGGTAGCACAACCTAACATGCATCTTCATTAGAGATTTCAACATTCACCTTTTAATGTTAGGGGTTGTGAACCCCTCTTGTGTACTCATGCTGCTGCCTGCTCCTGTCTGTGTCATTCAGCAACTACATGGTTTAGTGATGCTGCTGGGCCTAGTACATTACCTATATATGTTTATAGTAGCACTAGGTACCATACATCTTCAATGGAAGTTTTAAAATTCATATTTTATTCTTAGAGATTGTGAGGCCCTGGTGTCTACTCATGCTGCTGCCAACTCCAGGCTGTGCCATTCAGACACTATATGGTCTCCTCATGCTTCAGCCAACTCCAGGCTTTGTCATTCAGGCAATATATGGCTAACTGATGTTGCTGGGCCTGGGTCTGGGAATAAAAACTTTTGTTATGGTAGCACTAGCTACCCAAAATCTTCAGTTTAAATTTCAAAATTCCTCTTTTAATCTTAGGAATTGTGAAGCCCTGGGGTCTCCTCATGCTTCAGCCAATGACAGGCTGTGTCATTCAGCCACTGTATGGTGTCCTCATGCTGCCAACACCTCCACACTTTGTCATTCAGCCACTGTATGGTCAGCTCATGCAGCCAACACCTCCATGCTGTGTCATTCAGCCACTATATGGTCTCCTCATGCTGCCAACATCTCCACGCTGTGTCATTCAGCCACAATATGTTTCCTCATGCTTCAGCCTCATCCAGGCTGTGTCATTAAGCCACTATATGGTCTCCTAATGCTTCAGCCACCTCCAGGCTGTGTTATTCATCCAATATATGGTTTACGGATGCTACAGCCGGTTCCAGTCATTCAGCAACTACAAGGTTTAGTGATGCTGCTGGGCCTGGGACATTACCTATTTATCTTTATGGTAGCACTAGGTATCATACACCATGGACATTTCAAAATTCATC